>NC_057399.1:16759520-17074165 GCF_019320065.1 Cervus canadensis
GGCCATAGTCAAGCTAGCTGGTAAAATAATTCATCTTCAGCTTGATGACAAATTTTCTTACAATGCCTGAAGCGGCTCCTATTTGCTATTCTGAAATTTGCATAATATACAGTATACATAATATACAGTATACAGCCAAACAGATTCCCTGACCACCAGGTGACCTCAACACATTTGATAAATATATTCATGAGGGAGATGCATCTCAGTCCAACTGACCAACACAACCAGATCCTTACTTCTTTCACAAACTGGACCTGAACTTTACTGCCAGTGACTAGTGCTGCTCCTCTTTTGTTCTTCTCAGCTTTGCACTGGTGCTAAGCTCACAATCTTCCCTTCTACCTCTAATTCTAGAGTCTATACTCTCACCTCCTCAGGCTATGGTTCAGTTCAGTTCAGTCACTCAGTCATGTCCGACTCTTTGCGACCCCATGAATTGCAGCACGCCAGGTCTTCCTGTCCATCACCAACTCCCGGAGTTTACTCAAACTCCTGCCCATCGAGTTGGTGATGCCATCCAGCCATCTCATCCTCTGTCGTCCCCTCCTCCTCCTGCCCCCAATCCCTCCAAGCATCAGGGTCTTTTCCAATGAGTCAACTCTTTGCATGAGGTGGCCAAAGTACTGGAGTTTCAGCTTCAGCATCAATCCTTCCAATGAAGGACTCTCAAGAGTCTTCTCCAACACCACAGTTCAAAAGCATCAATTTTTTGGCACTCAGCTTTCTTCACAGTCCAACTCTCACATCCATACATGACCACACGACAGGCTATGGTACTTAGACCCAATGGAAAGCTTATCTTTAGCTCCTTTCTGAATTCACTGGAGAGAATGCTATCTTCATCTTAGCTACCTGTCTAAAGCCTTTCCCTACCCATCTCCAGTATGTAAGTCTCTGCTGCACCATATTTTCTAAATCACACAAATGCACTGGCACCATGCCTACACTTAATATTGCTACAAATGAGTGTCAGTGTTTACAACAGGCTATCCATGCTATGGATAGCACCAAGATCAAATCCATAGTTATTTATTATTTAGCTACATGTTTTAGGGAGCTGCTGATGGGTTATCTGAAGTTCTCTTTGGGCCTAGGAATACCCGCTGTCTGTTCTGTTCTACTGGTCTAGGCTCTAGCCTGAGACATGCAACTTTCACAACCAACCTTCATTCTCTTCCAGATGTCACCATCTTTAATACTGTCCAACCCTGACAAATACCACTCCACCACCCATGAACAAGTCCATATCTTCCTTGCCAAGCCCACATTTCCACTCCCTTCATAGGGAGTCTCCCCCAGCTCCATTCCCATAATTTTCCGCATCCAGCTTGCAGTATCATCTTCACTCCCACTCCTGTCTCTGTTCATGTTTTTCCCCTTCTCTCAAGACACCAGTCCAAGATAGGTCATCAGCTTTCATCATCCACTTCCAGTCAGCCTCATAGAAGAAGTTATCCTTGGCCAGTCATCCCCTTCTTAAGTACAACTCCATAAAACTAATCAGAGCCTAAAATATTTATTTAAATTGCTCATCTGGTCTCTCTTTCTGATTTGTTTTACAAATTCTAAGAAATTTTCCTACTTTGCTCATAGCAATGAACCTACGGGCACTTCATAAGCAGGGTTTTTGCACTACCATATGCCTTAACCAGGATTCTCAAATCTCCAGTGGCTCTCGCTTCACTTTAATAACATTTGCTTGTTCCTCTGTTCTTACACACCACCACCAGGCCTTCCCTCTGATGTCCTATATATAAAGGGGGGTGGGGGTGGCAGGCAATGTTTCTTTCTGGTCTCTCAGCTCAGCATTGCTTTTTCAGCATTAGGTACAAAAGAACTATTGCACATTATGCTTGCCCCACTTACAGTCTTGGGGGACACTGGCACTGCCCTAGGACCCATAATCCAGTCAGAAACAATAAATATTAACCACCACCCCCCCACCAGACACATGCAGCAAGATGCCCATCCTTTGGAGGTCCACAGTGAGGAGCAACGCTTCCTGGTGACTTTAATGGCTGATAATTATCTATTCTTAGCCTATTTACTGGCCAGCCAGGGAGGCGTTTTCTTCCTTAAAGGTACTTTTTGTTACATGTGGATAGTCATAATAGGAAAAAGTTGCTCAAATAACTCAACAAATGAGACAACAGACAAGCATGTTAATAATATAATTTGCTTTTTTGAGCAAATACTCCAGACGCCAGTTAACATTTTTTCATGGTTTTCAACAACTGTCTAAGGTGACTGGATACATTTGTCCATCCAAGCTCTCATTTTCATTTTCATTTGCTACAGAGGCATGCGGGGCTTCCCATGTGGCACTAGTGGAAAAGAACCTGCCTGCCAATGCAAGAGATATAGAGATGCAGGTTCTGTCTTTGGGTCAGGAAGATCCCCTGGAGGAGTTCATGGCAAACAACTCTAGTATTTTTGCCTGGAGAATCCCTTGGATAGAGGAGTCTGACAGGCCTTGTCCAGAGTCAGACACAACTGAAGTGACTAAACATGCATGCACAGAGGCACATGGCTCCTAAAATTATGCTTAAACAAATTCACAATCAGTTGAATAAGACACGGTACAATTCCATCATCAATCGAACAGTGGGGTGAATTGTAGTAAGAGGTCTGACTCATTTTTTAATTTTTGACCACTGACAGCTTCAAAGCCCCATACTCCCCCTTTCCCCTTTGCCCCACATATAGACAAGCTAATAATGATTTTAAAAATCCATCAGTCCCCTTAGCGCCCATGGGAACTTCAAACCACACAAACCCTGGACACAGGAAGAAACTTTCACTCCAGACTCACGTTGTATCCAGTCAAAATCAAGTCATCACACCACCACTTCCACCATGCTCTTGGCTTTATGGCAGAGACTGCACCTGTCCTGTTGTTCCAACAATTATTTTTTAAGTGATAAATTTTCTTCCAAATTCTTTTGGTATGTGTATCATCATTTGCCTCACTATCCAGTTCACTAATTAGGAAGGAGTCCTTCTCATTTCCATGGGTGGATAGAACAGGATTAAATTAGAAATAAATTAATGAAATAAATGGAATTAAATTAGAAATAAAACTGGAAATCTATAAATAATTGAGGAAAAACACCATATTTCTCAGTAATCAACATATCAAAGGACACAAGAGAAGCTAGGAAATATTTTGAATTTATTAAAAGTGAAAAGACAATATATCAGGTTTTTGAGGATATGCTAAAACGATTCTTAGAAGAAAGCTTATTACTTGAAAGATCTAAGCTTCCTCCTTAAGAAACTAAAAATAATAATAATAATAATAATAATAATAACAAAAAACCAAAAGCAAACAGAAGAAAAAGATATTAAAAGAAAATAAATCAATGATATTGAGAACAGAATAAAAGAAAATAAAATAAGATTGGTTTCTTAAGTTCAACAAAGTTAATACATTTCTAACTATACTGAGAGGAAAAAAGAAAATACAAAAACCAGGAATTAATGAAGAGACATCACTACAGACTCTAGAGATATTTAAAACACAAAAGAACATTATGAGATATCTAGAACTATAAATTCAACAACTTAGATGAAATGGATGATTTTTTCAAATTACCAAGTCTCACTCAAGGAGAAATTTATATGATACTCAAAAATCTACACAAATAGTGTGGATATTTCAGTAATAGGAGAATGTTCAACAACACAAGAAAGAGAGATCTCTAATTCATAGAAATTTTTACTTCTTCTCAGTGATGCGATTCCAATAGATCCTTCTGACCCTCCACTGTGGACTCAATAGCAGGGAGATGAAGAGGACCGTGACTGAGAGACCATGGCAAATAAGAAAAAAAGAAAAAAGAAATTTTTACTTCTTACCATCATTTTTAAGTAGGTAATTTTTCTTTTACATATGACTATGAAATCAGAATGATAGAGAGCCCACATTGTCTTCTATTCAATAAGATGCTACATGCTTTTTTAAAAGTCATTTCTCTATAACACATTAAGGTAAGAAAATTTTATATCTAATTATTATTATAATTGACAAATAAGTTTTTCCTCAGGAATATTCTGTTTTCACTTTGTTTCTAGACCTGATTTTTTTTTTAAAGTAAATTGATCCTTTTTTAAAAACTAGAAGCTCATCAGATATTTTTATTATCATCTAATTTGAAAAATTCCAACTAGCTATGTCTAAATATGGATTTACTTTGCATTGTTTGCACAAAAAATAAATTCTTAATGTTCTTAGTGAAGTCTTTCATTAGATGAAAAGAATTTATTTAATAACTTCAATAAGGCTAAAGCTTCAGTTGTGCCAGCTTATTTTTACTTTTGCTGCTGCTGCTGCTAAGTCACTTCAGTCGTGTCCGACTCTGTGCGACCCCACAGATGGCAGCCCACCAGGCTCCCCTGTCCCTGGGATTCTCCAGGCAAGAATACTGGAGTGGGTTGCCATTTCCTTCTCCCATGCATGAAAGTGAAAAGTGAAAGTGAAGTCACTCAGTCATCTCCAACTCTTCGCGACCCCATGGACTGTAGCCTCCAACTCTTCGCGACCCATGGACTCTAGCCTACCAGGCTCCTCCATCCATGGGATTCTCCAGTCATGAACACCGGAGTGGGTTGCCAATTCCTTCTCCATTTTACTTTTGAGTTGCCCTTAATCATTGGATGGTATTCTGCCTGGACTTCCAGAATAACATTCTTAATTTATCTCCAGCCACAAACTAGTGAGCAATGATGAATAAGAAATTTTCTGAAGCACACCTTACTTATAGTTTCCTTTGTTGTGCAAAAGCTTTTAAGTTTCATTAGGTCCCATTTGTTTAGTTTTGCTTTTATTTCCAATATTCTGGGAGGTGGGTCATAGAGGATCTTGCTGTGGTTAATGTCGGAGAGTGTTTTGCCTATGTTCTCCTCTAGGAGTTTTATAGTTTCTGGTCTTACATTTAGATCTTTAATCCATTTTGAGTTTATTTTTGTGTATGGTGTTAGAAAGTGTTCTAGTTTCATTCTTTTACAAGTGGTTGACCAGTTTTCCCAGCACCACTTGTTAAAGAGGTGTCTTTTTTCCATTGTATATCCTTGCCTCCTTTGTCAAAGATAAGGTGTCCATAGGTTCGTGGATTTATCTCTGGGCTTTCTATTCTGTTCCATTGATCTATATTTCTGTCTTTGTGCCAGTACCATACTGTCTTGATGACTGTGGCTTTGTAGTAGAGTCTGAAGTCAGGCAGGTTGATTCCTCCAGTTCCATTCTTCTTTCTCAAGATTACTTTAGCTATTCGAGGTTTTTTGTATTTCCATACAAATTGTGAAATTATTTGTTCTAGTTCTGTGAAAAATACCGTTGGTAGCTTGATAGGGATTGCATTGAATCTATAGATTGCTTTGGGTAGAATAGCCATTTTGACAGTATTGATTCTTCCAATCCATGAACACGGTATGTTTCTCCATCTGTTTGTGTCCTCTTTGATTTCTTTCATCAGTGTTTTATAGTTTTCGATGTATAGGTCTTTTGTTTCTTTAGGTAGATATACTCCTAAGTATTTTATTCTTTTTGTTGCAATGGTGAATTGTATTGTTTCCTTAATTTCTCTTTCTGTTTTTTCATTGTTAGTATATAGGAATGCAAGGGATTTCTGTGTGTTAATTTTATATCCTGCAACTTTACTATATTCATTGATTAGCTCTAGTAATTTTCTGGTAGAGTCTTTAGGGTTTTCTATGTAGAGGATCATGTCATCTGCAAACAGTGAGAGTTTCACTTCTTCTTTTCCTGTCTGGATTCCTTTTACTTCTTTTTTCTGCTCTGATTGCTGTGGCCAAAACTTCCAACACTATGTTGAATAGTAGTGGTGAGAGTGGGCACCCTTGTCTTGTTCCTGATTTCAGGGGAAATGCTTTCAATTTTTCACCATTGAGGGTGATGCTTGCTGTGGGTTTGTCATATATAGCTTTTATTATGTTGAGGTATGTTCCTTCTATTCCTGCTTTCTGGAGAGTTTTAATCATGAATGGGTGTTGAATTTTGTCAAAGGCTTTCTCTGCATCTATTGAGATAATCATATGGTTTTTATCTTTCAATTTGTTAATGTGGTGTATTACATTTGATTGATTTGCGGATATTAAAGAATCCTTGCATTCCTGGGATAAAGCCCACTTGGTCATGGTGTATGATTTTTTTAATATGTTGTTGGATTCTGTTTGCTAGAATTTTGTTAAGGATTTTTGCATCTATGTTCATCAGTGATATTGGCCTGTAGTTTTCTTTTTTTGTGGCATCTTTGTCTGGTTTTGGAATTAGGGTGATGGTGGCCTCATAGAATGAGTTTGGAAGCTTACCTTCCTCTGCAATTTTCTGGAAGAGTTTGAGTAAGATAGGTGTTAGCTCTTCTCTAAATTTTTGGTAGAATTCAGCTGTGAAGCCATCTGGTCCTGGGCTTTTGTTTGCTGGAAGATTTTTGATTACAGTTTCGATTTCCTTGCTTGTGATGGGTCTGTTAAGATCTTCTATTTCTTCCTGGTTCAGTTTTGGAAAGTTATACTTTTCTAAGAATTTGTCCATTTCATCCAAGTTGTCCATTTGATTGGCATAGAGCTGCTGGTAGTAGTCTCTTATGATCCTTTGTATTTCAGTGTTGTCTGTTGTGATCTCTCCATTTTCATTTCTAATTTTGTTAATTTGGTTCTTCTCTCTTTGTTTCTTAATGAGTCTTACTAATGGTTTGTCAATTTTGTTTATTTTTTCAAAAAACCAGCTTTTAGCTTTGTTGATTTTTGCTATGGTCTCTTTAGTTTCTATTGCATTTATTTCTGCCCTGATTTTTAAGATTTCTTTCCTTCTGCTAACCCCGGGGTTCTTCATTTCTTCCTTCTCTAATTGCTTTAGGTGTAGAGTTAGGTTATTTATTTGGCTTTTTTCTTGTTTCTTGATGTGAGCCTGTAATGCTATGAACCTTCCCCTTAGCACTGCTTTTCTGCTATTCACTGACTCAATTACATTTTAAAGTCTCATGTAATACATCTTAAGTGTTTTGCAGAAAGTTCTAAGGATTCTTTCTTCAGTGGAAATAATTTAAAATCCTAGGAATCCAGAGTGGGTAACATATTTGTATAATAAGCTCTACTGGATCAAGGGAAACACCACCATGGCTGGCCTTAGCTGGATTTCCTTTGCTTTTCTTTTTGATTTTTGTTTTTAAATTCATAAAAGTTATTCAGGAGCTGTTAGAATCTTTTGCTATGTCACTGACAGACTATGATATAGTTATCTTATAAATTAATTCTGAGTTAGGTATTTTGCATTGAAAGTTATCTTGGTACTGAGCCCTAAGATATATTCCAAACAGGTCATGAAGTCTAATTAACCTTTTATCACATTCAACTACTTTAAGTTACATGAACTTGAATCTGTCCTCTAAATATAACAATATGATTTTGGCATCTCATTAATAAACATGACAGCATTTATTAACACTGCCATGTAACTAAAGTAAAACTTCATCAATTCAAATCTCAAGGAACCAGAAGTAATCAAGCTAGAACTAAACAGGAACAAATTATCTGACATCATATTTTAGCAGCAAGAGAGCTGAGAAGCTAAACAACTTGCTGCTTCTTGTCAAACAATCTTGATTACTTGTCAGTGTGGAAGAAGTCAGTTGAGTATGGAATGAAAGGTTAATTTACTTGCACTCACATAACCTCTCCCTCTCTTCTTATTGACAAATAACCAAGGTCATTAACTGAAGTTTGCAAATCAATTTCTATGAATTCATGGCTCATAGAATCATGTACTTTAAATTGTAAATATAACAGTATTTGACCTTATCCATGCCAAAATATTCTATACTAGATTACTTATTTTTACTAGCAACAGCATTATTAAATTATTAACAAAAAATTATATTGTTAGTCTTTCATCAGAATTCTAAGCTTAAATATTTGCTTATTTGCTCTTCATTTATTCATTCATCAAATATTCCATTTTTCTCCCTCCCTTCCTCTCCCCTCTTTCCTGCCTTTGAAAATAAGACATTTTAAAACATTTTAGGTGCAATGTAAGATATATTCCACACTTTCCTTTGATGTGTAACTACATAGCTTCAATTGCAAAGCTAACATGATTTTATCATCTATATTAGGTGGGCATTAACACTGAGTATTTAGGTAAGAAGAATTAAAAGCAGCTAGTATTTATTTAATACACTGTGTACATATCCTCACATTTAAATCTCATAATCCTGTAAAGAAGGTACTTTCATCTCCATATTCTAGAAATATAAACCTCACAGAAAGATCACACAGCTAGGGTTAAATACGAGGATTTTCACTCAGTTCCCTTTGAATCCAGTCAGAGCAGTGAAAAAAACAAACACACAGCCTTTCTCCAACTTGGGTATCAATTTATTGTTGCTCTTACCCTATGTACTGAATGTATTAAAAAACAAAAATCTCTTCCTTCCTCCCTCCCTTGCGTCCTCTCTTCTTTCTTACATTAACCATGTCTTCTATTTCCCGGTGCTTTGACATCTGGTGCCTTGCTGACCCTGGAAGGAGTCCACTGGTCTCCTGCTTAGGCAATTTTCAGAGATTGTAAACAGCTCATTCAAGAGCATGCCTTTCAAATACCAATCAACCAATCCAGAACTTATACCCCCAACAATGTCTTCCATCAGGCTCCCACACTCTCAGGGTCACTATCAACTTGACCTATCACTCCTGGCTCAAGTCCCAGACAAGCACGGACAGTCCCCATACTCCAGAGTGTACTGAAATTATTCAAACTAGCCAATCCTAAACCGGCTTTCCCTGACGCACCTGTTCCTTCCCCCAAAGAAACCACAACAAAAGCTATTGCCACAGTTCCCTCCCACCCGCCCCTCACCTCCTGGGGGACCCAGAGCTGCCCTGTGCAGCCATCAATGGGGCAGCATATTCCCTCCACGTGCCGTGTGTAACAAACTGTCTTTTCAATGGCAGTAGTCTGAACTGTTAACCTTACTGATGATAATAACACTCATTAACCTTGTCTTTCTCTCTTCCTCTTCCTCCTTCTCCTCCTCCTTTCTCTTTCACTCTCTCCCTCCAACCATCTCTCACCGTTTTCATTCTCCCTCGCTCTCTCTCTCTTTCTTCCATGTGTGAAAAACTAGCAACTATTCAAATGAACGGCTATCAAGTTAGCAAAGTGCTGTACGCTTCTGGCTGCACTGTGTAAAATGAATTTTAGCAAAATGAGTACTATAAGTTTTGGATGGACATATGTTCTTTCATATTTAATAATCTTGAGTGTGAAGAAACACTTCTGCAATCTGCCTTGAGTTATCTGAACATTAGATGAGCGGGTCAGTCTTTAAATATCAGTTATATTTTTAGAAATAAGGAAAAATTATTCATCAGAACCCTTAAACAACAGCATATGTTCTTTCTTCTTATTAACTATAGACAAATACCAAGTTTAAATGTAAACTCTGTTTGGCTGTGAAGACAAAATATGGGTACAAATTTTTGAAATGGTGCCAATCACACTCTACCCTCAATGTAGAAAATATAACGGAAAAAAAAAGAAACTGTTGAAATCAAAGAAGCAAAGGATTAATTGACTTTAAAATTATTTTCTCAGCACCTGAAGAAAAGTCATTTCTATATTAGATTTTTTTATTAATTAAGCAGAGCATACTTGTGAACTTTATTTGGACTGCACATCTTTTAAAACGTGGGTTTTAGCTTTTTTGTGTTTATTTTTGTTCTATGGATTTTCTGTTTTCACTTAAGCTTTAGTCCATTAGTAGGAAGTTAAGCATGAGCAAGGAGGGGTGGGCTGACTGAAAGGGATACGAGGTGATCTATAAACCCCATCCCAGACACACCCAGAAGAGCTGACAGATATGCTACAAAAAACCACAGTGACTTTTTCAACTCCTGCACATGTACCCTAGGCTCACAGTGGATCAAAGGAGCTTCTTCAAGTAAACTTTGGCATGTAGAAACCATCAAAGGTTAATAAATATCCTGTACATATATATATCTGGTTAAAATAGACTGAATTATGGAAAGGCATACACAACACAGCCTGCTGTTACATAACTTGAAATTGTCAACTGGCAGGAGCATATGCCCATTTGCATTCCCTTTCATTGACTGATGGTGGGTACAAGCCCTATTTTGCACAGGGCACAAAGAATAAGAGGAGATGGGAAGTATAAAAAGGGGGAAGCCAAGAGGGATCATCAGGACGACTCCTTTGGGATTGGCCTGCTCCCATGTTTTGGGAGTGTCTGTCTAATAACAGATGTGTCTGCTTGAGCTGAACTGAGCTGTAACTTATCTGCTGTTTTACACCCAGTAGTCTGTTGTTCCTTTTGTTGTCACGTGACAAGAACCAAGGAAGAGAAACAAACTGACCTGACAAGTCCATATCTGAGCTTCATTTTTTATTTGTCTTCTATATTGCCCTCTCTTATACTATCATTTATTTTTCAATTTTCCAGTCTCCTAATTTCCCTGTGTGCTTGTGATCTACTTACCCACCCCTTCCTTTTCTTGTGGAGCAGATACTATTTCAAACCCATTCATTTTCTCTTTTATTCATTTACCAAATTTTTTCTTGATACTTGTCATCTGCCAATAATAATGAGAGGGCATGGGTTCACAAGAATGACAAAGATCATTTCTGTTCCGGAGGAAAGGAGAAAAATAAAAGTCAATAATTAACTAAAACAAAATGTGAAAGTTGTTTTAATGAAAGTATATAGTAAATATGTGACAATAGTGGACAGCCTACCAAACTCAGAAGATACAATGAGGGAGGTTTTCACAGGGATATTGCTGTTTAACTGGAGAATTGTAGAACAGATAAAAAATTTCCATGGGAAGAAGCAGGAGAAGGATATTCATGACAACACCACCAGAATTCTCCAACACAGCATTCATTTTGAAATGTGCAAAGCAACGATGATACAATATGTAAAAAATTAATAAACAGAAACTTCAATTAAATAGAACTGGGAAAGCAGAAGGATGAGCTCTCCCACCCTACCTTGAGCGCAGAGCCCAACAGGAAGAAGAAAGACTCCTCTCCTTTCCTGGCAAGGACTCAGCCAATGAGGCTTCTGAGGTGGCACTAGTGGTAAGCAACCTGCCTGCCAACGCAGGAGACGTAAGAGACATGGGTTCAATCCCTGGATCAGGAAGATCCCCTGGAAGAGGGCATGGCAACCCACTCCAGTATTCTTGCCTGGAGAATCCCATGGACAGAGGACCCTGGCAGGCTGCAGTCCATTGACTCACAAAGAGTTGGACACCACAGATGTGACTTAAACACACACTGTTTGCTATCGCCCTCTCAATCGCTTTTTCCCTTTGATAATAGTAGTCTCCTTTCCTTGCTGTGTGGAGATGTGCAGGTAGCTTGCCATTGTTGCAGATCCTCAATTGCAATTCTCTAGTGATCTCAAATAAACCCATCTTTGGTACAGAAATATCTGACAGTCTACTTGTTTTGGGCCAAAAAATACAAGTGCAGAAAGGCTGAAATGCTGCTAATACTCAATTTACTCTCTTCCTACATCTACCTGAAAAACAGAAAGAGTAGAAAACTTTTGCTGACCTGTCCCATATTCTAAAAGTTGCTTCTCTGGACTATTCCTCCAAACTCCTTCACCACCTTGGTTTCTGTTTGGGTTCAGCCCAGTGTTGGCATTGGCACAAAACAGGAGTGTGGAAGAAGAAAGGCGCGTCATTTCCTCCCTCCCTTCTTAATTCAGCACAGCCTTTCTGGCTGTAACTGCATCCCTCCGTGATGGTGGCAGTTCCTCCCTCTTGCATGCTTCCAATTCTCACTGGACTCCAGTTTAACTTCTTTCCTCCCTTGTCTCTTTGGCCCTAGCAGTGGTAATGGCTTCCCAGTATTTCTCCTTCTGGGGGCCAACCAATCTTTATTTGCTCAAATCCCAACTGTACCTCTTCAGCTGTAGTACTTCCAATAAACACTTTTCATTTTGGCCATCTGAGTTAAACTGTTTCTTGTTAAACACTCTGACTGATAGTGTAATAAAATGTTTAATAATGAATGAGCTTTAAAATCTTGTTTTAACCAGGTTCAACAAAATTTTGGCTTTCTATATAAAAGAGCCAAATTAAAAAAAAAAAAAAAAAACAGGAAAAGTGTGATGAGAGATAAGCAAACAACTTAAAAAAAAAATACCTAAATTCAAGACACTATTTCTGGATTTGGGAGTCAACCCTGGCTATGAACAGAAGTAAAAGGAAGGTTCATTTTTTTTTTTTTTTAATCAGAACTAAATACAAAGTCCTGGAGAAGGAAATGGCAAGCCAATTCAGTATTCTTGCCTGGAGAATCCCATGGACAGAGGAGCCTGGCAGGCTATAGTCCATGGGGTCGCAACAGTTGGATACGACTGAGTGACTAACATGCATGCAAAGTCTAGTAGAAACATTCACAGAAATACAGATTGTTGGTTCTCTAGGTGGAGAAGAAACAAAGGGAGCAAAGCACCACTGGCAAGGACTTTCTGAGAGAAATTATTCCAGGGTCCTTTTCTCTTCCTTGTCTGATCTCAGATAATAATTGCTTGTCCTGTTCACACAGAAGGTCAAGAAACAGCAAAGCCACTCAGACTTGCTCAAAAACAAGATAAATCAGAGGAATACAGAAAACTAGTTGGGATGAAAAAATAAGCTCCTGGTGCCCCAATACATTCTCAAACTCTGTTCAGGAAACTTCATTTCCTGGAATCAGAGGGCCAGTGTGACGGTAAAATAAAAGCAGCAGCCAAGACTACAACATCATAAATGGTACTCCCTGAGATAAACCATCATAAACCATCAAAATCCATTCCCCAAATGCAACTGCAAGAATATGGGAGGATACTGGGCTTTTGCCTCACTCCAGATACAGAATACCAGCCAAGGAAATAGTAACTGATAACAACTATTAATAGTTGAAAATTAAAATAAAAATAACTGATGAGATGAAAAATCCCAAGGGTGTTTGAGCCTCCATGGGTATATAGTGAATATCTGTATATTTATATAATAAAACATTATGAGTTCCAAGCATTATGAAAGAGAAATAACAAATTGGATAATCTACACCACAGAAAGCAGAATTAATGGCCCAGACAAAATAACACAATTTGAGCATAATAATTGCCTCTACAGAGATAAAAGGGTGTATTGGAAATACAAAACAAAAACATTTGTATTTTTTAAAAAGAATCAACCACAGTTATGAAAAAAAATACATAATTTTTCAAATAACAAAGTCAGTGGAGACACTGAATAGAAGAATGTTTCTGGCTAGGAAATGTACCACTTACTGATACAACATGCCAAAAAATTCTTCTAAACACATCTGGGATAAAGAGATGGAAATGATGTATCAAAAAGAAAAAGGGAAGTAGGAATGAAATACTTGCTTTTATACTTATTTAAAAGACCTGTCAGAAGGAATGGGAAAAGGGGAAAAAAATGTGAAAAGGCAAAAATACTTGAAAAATAATGTCAGATAATTTTTCAGAATTAAAGAGTCATGAAACCTCCAATTGAAAGGCTTTACAAAGAGCCAAACAGGACAAATGACAGAGTCACACATACACAGAAATAAACATAGTTTAATAAAATTTAAAAATGTCAAATACAATTGCAGAACTTCGAATGCATCCAGGGAGCACAAACGTTTACATACAAAAAGAACACAGTAAATGGAAAAGGCATGAAATAATACTTGGAAACTGCTAACAATAAATAGGAACTTTGAGCCCACAATTTCATACCCAATTGGAATATCATTTAATCAAGTACATAATTATGAATAATAAACTTACTGAAATAAAGAATGATTCTCCATTTTCAAGTACTTTTAGAAAAATTGCACTCAAAAAATTTGACATGAATTTTGGAAGTCACTTACTCATAGAAAGTTAAAGACTGAGAAAACACATTAACAAATGTGTGAGTCTGTAAATTAATGACAACTAAAAATTAAGATAAGAGAGTCTAGCGACAAAAATTCAGAACTGAAACTCCACATGAGAGGAAAAAATCAAAGGGAGATGAAAATAGACCAAAGCATTCTCAATTTGAAAAAAGGCATATATTTTAATGATTTTCAGAAACAGAGAGGGAAAAAGTAAACATAAGGTATATCTTATTATAAGAAGAGGAACTACCAATGAATAGAAATGGAACATAGTTGTCAAATTAGCAAAAGAATATTCAGGGCAAGCAAACAGAAAATAAGAAAGAAGTAGTTTTAAAAGTACAATTAAATAGAATGCATGATATAAGATATCAGAAATAAGCTCTACTACAAAAGTAATGATGATAAATCTCTTCTAATTTAATCAAGTAAAGAAGGATTTCTATTAAACACCAAAATTCAGAAATAAGCTACCTATAATAAAGAAATTTAAATCAAAGAGACACAGAAAGAGTAAAAAAAAGAAACAATTGAAAGAGATGTACTGGCAATAATGAACTCAAATAAAGAAGACATGAAAGTAGAAAAAACTTTATAATAAACAGGAAAGTTGCATAGTAATATTTCACATATAGTTACCCACATACAAAATCTCAAAAACAATGACCTTACATGTCAGAGAAACTACACATTATTTTCTAGAACATACGACATATTCACAAATGTCCTTAATAGACTAATTCTCAAAGAAAGTATCAAAATAAATGTCAAAGATTCAATATCATATAGACTATGCTCTTTTTCTACAATGTTCTGAAATTATAAACTTGATAATAAAAGCATAACTATAGAAATCCATGTACACAAACTAAAATATGTGTTAAACAGCCCTTGCCTTAAAAGAAAATTCATCATCTACATGTAGATGGTTAAAATATTTGCTGAAAGGAAATCATGATATTGTGATTTATAGTAAGAAATATATACATCATCTTGCTCATTTCTGGCACAGAGCTCCTAAAATCCTTGGGATTTCTTAAGTGATGAGAGCACAAAGATATGTTTTATTATATTAATGAAATGATTTTTGTCCCTCTGCCTTCCCCAGGAACCTAAGAGTAGGAACTGACTGCTAGAATCAAGCAAGTGACTAGAGGGTTGGAATTTTCAGTCCCACCACCTGGCGTCCAAGGAGAGAAGAGGGGCTGAAGGGTGAATCAATGCCAATGGTCAATGGTTTAATCAATCATGCCTATGAAATGAAGTCTCCATAAAAACACAAAAGGATGAGGTTAAAAAAGTAACATAATCTTTGCACTGAGTTATGATCATAACAATCTTAAAAAATGATAAGTATTCTCACCCTTTGGCAATAGACCAAACTTTCATATATACTTAAAAGTCCCTAGTTTCACTGCTAAGTCACCACCCACCCCCAAGAGTTCTTTAAAGGCAGGTACTCACAGAGGTTGTGCAGTCCCTAACTCTGACCCTGGCTTATCCAGAACATCCCACCGAGAGTTAGGGAGTCCACAGTCCACAGACAAAAGGGGCTCAGCTGGAGCCCCACCTTCTTTACATCAGCCCAACCTCAACACAAAGGTCTCCCTGCTCCTGTTGTACTCCAGGTTTGGCCACTAAGGTTAGAAGTCCGCCTTTTGTTTTTCTGAAATATGTTGTCATTCCCCTATATTGGTTTTTTATTATTATTTTTTTTTTTGGTTTTTTATTATTTTTATTTGAAGCAGTGCCTAAGGTTGAGAGTCATGACTTAGAAGAAGCTTTGATCCAGAAGAATGTATTAAATTTTTTTTAAGTCTTGACAATATTGTCTTCTGGGAAACACAAATTCTGCCTAGTAAATCTACTTTTCAAATAATCTTCCCAATAACGTTTTTATTTGGTTTCTAATGAAAAATTTCAAAAGTATGCTTTTCTATTCTCTCGTATTTTAAGAAAATGTCTTAGGGACATATTTTATGGGTATGAAACAGGAGCAAAGAGAGCAGAGGACAAGCCTTAAAAGAATGGCATAGCCCGAGTACACGACATAAACTGTTTAGAACCAAATATGTCCCAGATGACAGACCAGTCAGCTTCAACTAGACCTTGACCCTCAGTATACAAGCCTCACACTTCAGCAAGCTAAATTACACAGCCAACAGCACCAGGTCTCAGCCCAACCATCAAGGACCAAAAAGTGGGCAGTGGCCCATCACCTGGAAGATCCCCCTCCCCCGAAATAGTCAGAATAATCCTCCCACTCATTAGCCGATGCAATTACCCAGCCCATAAAAGCTAACCACGTCATATTTCAGGGCTGCTCTTGCCTTCTGAGATGGCCCCAACGCTGTGCAGTGTGTTTCTCTCCAAATAAACCCCCTTCTTACCTATCACTTTGTCTTCTCGCTGAATTCTTTCTGCAATGAGACATCAAGAGCCTGAGCTTCATTAAGCCCTGAAACCAGGTGTGTGATTTCAGTTAAAAGACCATGGGTACATGTGTCTTTCGATGATGGTTTTCTCAGAGTACATGCCCAGGGAGCTCAACTCTGTCACAACCTTGGGGGGTGAGAGATGGGAGGGTATCTCCAGAGGGAGGGAACATATGTATACATGTGGCTGATTCATGTTGATGTAAAGCAGAAACCAACACAATATTCTAAAGCAATTATCCTCCAATTAAAAAAAGATCATGGGTTTTGCCGAGTTCAAGGCCCAATTTGAGTTACACAGTTTCAGGTACTTCATGGAGCAAAATCAGTTACTTAGGGAAGCTAACTAATATATGAAGATATAAATAATATAATGCATAGATTTCATTGAATATAAGGACAAATAACTAATAAGAGTTTATTCTGTTTTCATATTTACATCCTGGGTTACAGAAAATACTAAGCACAAGGATCAGACACTATTAGTGTTAGGCAATATTAAAGTTTGACTTTAAGATATTAAATTATTAAAAACTTTTAAAGCTGAAATGGATCTTAAGACTATGGTTCCAAATCTGAACTTTAGGTATGGTTCAGTGGAGGTCTTTTAAAAATATATTGTTTCCTAGACCCTAACCAGATCAAGCCATCGGATAGAATGTGCAAAATATTTTTTAAGATATTACTGGCAACATTTTATTATGAAAATTATCAAAGAGAAAAGCTGAAAAAAGTTTCCAGGGAATACCCACTACCTAGATTTTACAACTGACATTACAGTATACTTGCTTTATCATATATCTATCCCTCCAGCCATCCATTTCATTTCTCTGTGTATTTCAAAGTAAATTTAAGACACTGACATACCTCCTCCTAAATATTTCAGCATGTATGCCATTAACTAGCATTCAATATTTGTCTTTTTATTTTGTCTTTTCAGTTACAATATACAATGCAACATGCAAATCTTGGATGTACCAGTCAATGAATTTTGACAAAGGTAATCTTAGGTACTGCCAGAGGTGTAGGGAGTCTATAACTCAACGTTCTGTTGAAATAATCTGTCACAGATCCATTTCAGGCACAGAAAATCACCCAAAGCTTAATAAATGGTACAGAAGGACTCTCCCAAAATATATGTTTACTACCACATAGAAATGACTGTTGAAATTCAGTTCTTTTAAGGCAAAACATAAATGTTAACTTTGGCCTATCCCAGATTCCCCCACTGGGAACTTTTCATATTATGCAATTGAAAATTCAAGTATGTGGAGATAATCCCATTAAGAGATAGATAGATGCAGGGTACATTATTGCTTAATCTTGCTCTGCAATCTAATTTGGGCTTTTGTTTACTTAAATCAATCTATTACTCCCTGAGTTCAGGGAGACTGTATCACAGAGCAAGGTATATCGCCTAAACTAGGCCCTCAACCCATGAGGGTTGATTTGTTTGAAACCGAAAGTTTGGAATGGGGACCTAGCTCAATAGTTCAGAGTCTTCTATGTCCTTAATATATTTGATTCTACCAGATATTCCTCTGCTTGCCTTAATGAATAATTCAGTTAGAATGCTTTGCTTACCATATATCAGATGTTTCTTGTTTTTCAAATATTTTAAAAATAAATGGCAACTGCACTTAGAGGAGAGATTAATTCTTGATTTCAGTAATTTTTCTGGAAAACTTTATGCCCTCAGGGTAGGGTGACCATCTGTAAAGTGTTGTTTGTTGCACTGCTTGTGTTTTAGCCCTAGATGAATATTGTCAAGGAGTCCAAAACAGTAGTATAAGAAATTTAGCTGCCATGTAAAAATGTGCTAACTGGCACAGGACGCCTGTTCCCAGCGTCCTGCCCTTTGCCTCCGACCTGGGGAACTAACGGAGCACCTGTTGGGCACAATACAATAAGAAGTCCGTTTTCTCTTTATAGCTACATAACACCCAGTGGCTATAACCGGATCTGCCCACATTACACGTGTGGAGAAGGGAACATACCACCTCAAGTACAGAAATTTAATACTTATGCATTGTTGAACCCCATAGCAGAGTTTATCTGTGGATAATCACAGGGTTTCTTTCAACAGAGCTATCAATCTGGCAGCTTTCAAAAGTACTTCATTTGTGCTAAGAAAAATACCCTAAAAGGCATATGAGCAAGATATATTTATTAAAACTTAAAAGCAGCTAAGTAGGCTTGACTATAATCAACAATGAATTATTTGGAGTATCTTCCTATGAATTACACTAAAAACCAGCTGCGTTATGCTGCAAATAATCAATAAAACAATGAAAGTGTTCGTTAAAACTTTATAGATGAGAAATCCATGTACCTGCTACATTCTGTTTTTGAATTCAGCTCAATGTTCCTATCAAATTACATAACATTTCATATTCTCACTTTTTAAATATTCATCTCTGGCAAAGAAAAGGAGGAAGCATGGTAAACATTCCTTTTTAGAAGGGTGCACTGAGTAAAATGTTCCAAAATCAGCTATAAATGAATTAGCTCAAGGGTGGAAAATTCAATTTAAATAATAAATTAGAAACATATCAGAAACTGAACTCTTATGTTTTAAGGTAAGCTTTAAAAATGTATTTCTCCCAAGCCTGTTAATATGGAAGTGGTGTTATTCAATCATATTTAAAGTTAAACTGCAAATTACTTTCCAAGTATATATTTGATTTATATGCAGTCCTTATTTGTCAATTCTCTGATAAAATTAATAATGGAAATGTTTTACTGATAACCATGCCAGTAGATGAATCAGTCTGAACACTTTAATAGCTTAACCTCTGATTAAAACTACTATAATCAATCCTTGACACAGAAATATATCTTGATTAAATATTTCAAATAATAAGACAATAGGGCCAGGTAATTGATAAAGCTTTAGTTACCCAGCATTAGTAATTTTTCCAACATAAACTTATAGGAAAAGGTTTAAATAAACTAGAGAGATCATCCACCTTCTCTGCATTTTATTAAATTTTTTGAAATGTTTTGAAGAATGTTTATAATATGAAGTTAACCATACAATAGTAACTGTGATTTCGCTCCTACACGGGGCTTCCCTGGTGGCTCAGTCAGTAAAGAATCTGCCTGCAATGCAGGAGACCCGGGTTCAATCGTTGGGTGGGAAAGATCCCCTGGAGAAGGGAATGGCTACCCATTACGGTATTCTTGCTTGGAGGATCCCCTGGACAGAGGATCCTGGCGGGTTATAATGGGGTTGCAAAGAGTTGGACGTGACTGAGTAATCAACTTTCTCTCCTGCAAGTGAATGTCAAAAATGTAATGCCTGTGCTACCTATGCAACTGCAGGTTAATAGCCCAAATCATCTCAATGCTGGTTGTTTAATGCCATGTGTATTCTTAAAAATATATCATCCCTCAGTAATTTTAGCACAGATTTCCTCCAAAGAGATTCAAGTGTTATTTATTGTACTTAGGTTTTTTTGGCTTTCATAAGGATGTTTTTAAGAATCTCCTGTTCTACTTGTTTTTGAGAAAGAAAGATCATGAATGGAGGCTTCAGCAGGAAAGCAACAACAAAAAAATCATTCTCTGTTTCTGAAAGCATACCCAATCAGTTACATTTTAGGTAATGGGTGCTAGGAAATATTTGTAAGAGGAAGATAACTCTTTCTCCGTTCAACTTTATCATCAAAGAAAAGAGCTGTTCTGTTGATAAGTAAGCACTATCCTATATAACAAGATTGAAAGGAATGCAGGCAAGCAATTAGATACTTAACAGATTCTAAAATTCTGAATATAAAATCCAAGAGTTCAAAAGCAATAGTGGAAAGTAAAAAGAATTAATGAGAAATGACTAGATGCAAACACTAGACAATCCCAATAGAGAATCACTTTTAAAATACTAGGGTATGGTTCAAAACGGTCCTTTCTGTATAGGAAAATAAAGGAAAGCCCAAGGGGAACACTGTTCAAAGGTGGACTTTGTGTATAAACACCAGAGGTGCATTAAGACCCACGCTGATTCTTAGTGGGTCAGATAACACCCAAAATTCTCCAGCGAGGCTTCAACAGTACCTGAACTGAGAACTTTCAGATGTTCAAGCTAGATTTAGAAAAGGCAGAGGAACCAGAGATCAAGTTGTCAACGTCTGTTGTATCATCAAAAAAGCAAGAGTTCCAGAAAAACATCTATTTCTTCTTTATGACTACACTAAAGCCTTTGTGTGGATCACAACAAACTGTGGAAAATTCTGAAAGAGATGGGAATACCAGACCACCTGATCTGCCTCCTGAGAAATCTGTATGCAGGTCAAAAAGCAACAGTCACAACTGGACATGGAACAACAGACTGGTTCCAAACCAGGAAAGGAGTACATCAAGGCTGTATATTGTCACCCTGCTTATTTAACTTATATGCAGAGTACATCATGCGAAATGCTTGGTTGGATTAAGCACAAGCTGGAATCAAGATTGCCGGGAGAAATACCAATAACCTCAGATATGCAGATGACACCACCCTTATGGCAGAAAGTGAAGAGGAACTGAAGAGCCTCTTGATGAAAGTGAAAGAGGAGAGTGAAAAAGTTGGCTTAAAATTCAAATTTCAAAAAACTAAGATTATGGCATCTGGTTGCATCACTTCATGGCAAATAGATGGGGAAAGAATGGAAACAGTGACAGACTTTATTTTCTTGGGCCCCAAAATCACTGCAGATGGTGACTGTAGCCATGAAATTAAAAGACGCTTGCTCTTTTGAAGGAAAGCTATGACCAACCTAGACAGTGTATTAAAAAACAGAGACATTACTTTGCTAACAAAGGTCTGCCTAGTCAAAATGATGATTTTTCCAGTAGTCGTGTATGGATGTGAGAGCTGGACCATAAAGAAAACTGAGTGCCGAAGAATGGATGCTTTTGAACTGTGGTGTTGGAAAAAACACTTGAGAGTCCCTTGGACTGCAAGGAGATCGAACAAGTCAATCCTAAAGGAAATCAGTTCTGAATATGCACTGGAAGGACTGATACTGAAGCTGAAGCTCCAATATTTTGGCCATCTGATGTGAAGAACTGACTCTTCGGAAAAGACCCTGATGCTGGGAAAGACTGAAGGCGGGAGGAGAAGGGGATGACAGAGGATGAGACGGTTGGATGGCATCACCGACTTGATGGACATGACTTTGAGCAAGCTTCGGGGGTTGGTGATGGACAGGGAAGCCTGGCATGCTGCATGGAGTTGCAAGTGTTGGACGCAACTGAGCAACTGAACTGAACTGACTCTTAGTGAAACTGTTAAGTATCTCAAGCACTATCCTTTATATATACATAAGTGTGAGTGTGTGTATTATATGTGTGTGTGCGTGCGTGTGTGTGTGCGTGCGTGTGTGTGTGTGTGCGCGTGTGTGTGTGTGTGTGTGTGTGTGTGTGTGTTAAGGATACCCAGGAAGAGAAAAGGTCAGGTGACCATGTTGAGCTGGGTTATGTGGCAAAGTGAAAGGACAGCAGTAGAGGCTATGTGACCAGCTCATACTCTATGCAAATAAAGTCTGAACAGCTGCAAACTAACTCTTTTCATCAATCCTTGGTGTTGCAAGTGCAAGTGAAGTTGCTCAGTCGGGTCCAACTCTTTGAAACCCCATGGACTGTAACCTACCAGGCTCCTCTGCCCATGGAATTTTCCAGGCAAGAACACTGGAGTGGGTTGCCATTTCCTTCTCCAGGGGATCTTCCCGACCCAGGGATCAAACCCGGGTCTCCCACATTGCAGGCAGATGCCTTACCATCTGAGCCATGGGGAAGCAACACCTTGGTGTTGAAACAAGTCTTAATCTCTGCCCCCAGAAAAAGTTGAGCAGAATAAGTGTGATACATGATTCATGCATCATCATCTAGCTTCCCAAAACTTAATAAAATTTTCACAACTTTAAGTAATATCTCTTGAAAATTACTGTTTTCAACCATGGCTTTGACAACCACACAGGAAACTCAGACTTAAATTCTGGCTTGTGAGACATATATTTATCATCCAGGGCTACTGAATGTATTGCCTTGGCATCATTACACTTCTGAACTTGAACCAAATACATGCCATGACCTATACGGGATGCACTTTCATTTTCCCTTTGAATAACACATCTGCTATAGTTTGGGCAGATTTGTGCATTTGGGGTTATTGACATGCTTCAGAAAAGCCAGAGATCTTCTGAGTTGAGATGAACTTCTTTGAGACTACTTGTGAGTCACTACATATGTTTGTGGGCAGCTGGGTTCTGTGGCCAAATTTGAAGCACTACTTCAAGCTGGTGCATGCTACCATATGGAGAAATGGTTTCCAGCCAAAACATTTAATTAACAGTGAATCGAGATGACCCTGCCTTCGCGCTGCCACGTGGAAGTGCTGAACCAGTGACAAAGCGAAGACGAGTGTACTTGCCACCAGACCAGGTCTCTGCCCCTTTCCATCTGGCCATGGTAACACCCGATCTTATTTTTACCACCCTCTCTTGCTCCATCTTATTGCACTCCATATGGAGACAGGCGGTAGATACATGGGAAAAGATACATATTTGGGAGCAAATACAATTTGGTTGGCAAAATTTGCCTCTTATAGGACCAACCTGAGACAACTTACCATTAAGCATTAAGCAACTTACCATTAAGAAAATAGGGAAACATGAAAACCATAACCTTTTTTTCATAAGTGCAGGTGTTTTGTGGCTATTTCTATTAATGCTTTTTGAAAGGCTGCATCCATTAACAATGAAAATTCCATGGAGATATAAAGCAATGTATTAATAAGAGGAAAGGAAAGGGGAATATACCCAAAACCTATGATACAACTGCCCATTTCTTGACATTATTCCAGTTTTTGAAACATAATCAAAAACATGATAAATTTAAAATGCAGAAGTTATGGAACATCAAAAAGAACAAAACATCCATTATGATAAGAAGATCATTTCACAGAAGAAATCCCTAAAGTAATATCAAAAAAGAAAATACTTATCACCACAGGTTACATTTAATAATACTCTCACAAAAAGAAGAGATCAGCCTTAACAGCTAATACCAAAGGCAGAACATGTCTCAGTAATGAATCCCAGGATATTTCCATGAACAAAAAGAACCAGAAATAACAAATGTTGTCAGTGCTAATAAAGAAAAAAGGGACAGTTCAAAAGAAGAACGTCTCCTTTAATTAACAGCATCAACCATTTTAGAATGCAAGGTTAACAGCACTACCAACCAGATCTACATTGTCTGATACACTTCACATTTTGTTAACCGATTTCCTACCTTAATCCAAGTTTTGAAAAAAATAATACCGGACATTATTATGATCAAAGAGAATTTTTTGGACCTTAAAAATTCTTCCATCTCTTTATATCTGATTGTCAAATCGACCTATATTTTTCATGATCCAGGAGGCTGCATGTAGTCTTTGAAACAAAGTATCATTAGTTCTTATACCAATTCTTCCTATTGAACATTTTTAAAAACAGTAGAATGTGATTTCCTGGATGCCTCATAGCCTAATTAAGAGATATTTAATGCAGTCATTTGTTTTTGAATTACAGAATGCCAAATAATATTTGTTTGTCTTGCTTTTCTATTTTCACTACAATGAAATTTCAGTAAGGGCTTCCCAGGTGCTGCCACTGGTAAAGAATCTGCCTGTCAGTGCAGGAGATACAAAAGTTTGGGTTCAATCCCTGGGTCAGGAAGATTTCTTGGAGGAGAAAATAGCAACCCACTCCAGTATTCTTGCCTGGAGAATTCCATGGGCAGAGGAATCTGGCAGGCTACCATCCATAGGGTTGCAGAGTTGGACACAATGGAGTACACACATCTCACTAAAATGAGCTATGCATAAATGTTGGGTAGGCATACTCTGAGATGATGATGACTTTTTTTTTCCCCCAAGTTTTTCTGGGAAATTACAAGTAAACAATCTTTAAAGATGGTTTTCATTAAAAAGGCATCGTGGTTAAATATCAATTACATGGAGATATACTCATAGTTTGTTGTAAACGGCACATTTTAAAAGCAATGATCAGAGATGTCTGTCTGCTTCAATCACCCTATTCAGTGAGTGGGACTGGTGTTCCTCTCAGTGGGAGCTGCCATCTAACAACACTTCACAGTAGGAGCCCAGTTGGATGATACAAACTAGGACGGAAAAGAATGTCTTTATGTTCAGAAAGATTCCAAGCTCTAGTGAAAGAGTCCCATGATTTATCTTTAGAGGCAAGCAGTTTTTTAACTGAACAAGTTCTAACCAGATGTTAATTGAGCATAAAATTACAAAACTTGGCTAGCACCGTGGCAGATTGTAAATCCACTGGATAGAAGCTAGGTTGACCTCTGTGTCCTACATGGCACCTAGTGTGATTTGAGTGGTCTATAAATACTGAGTAAAAGGAACTGGGAAGTATTTGGAGTTCAAAAATAACTTCTAAAAAGAATATACCATAGCTAGTCTTATATTCTTCTCACTAGCATTTTACCATTAGCGACTGTTACCATATTCTGCCACTTATAAAATACTTTTGAGATGTGTTAATATAGCTAATCTTTGCACCAAATACAAGCTAAGTACTATTTTCCTTATTTACCTATAAAGAACCTAAGACCCAGCAAGCTTTCCCAAAAAAGGGTGATATGAACTATTAAAGTTATTATGTGAATCATACATACTATTTGCTCAGAAATTTCTCTGAGGAAAATCACTCAGAGATAGTCCCAACGCCCTTTGGTCTATTTTGATCAGTAAATTCATACACATACTCAGCTAGAGTTGGGTCAGTATTAATATCAATTAACCCATATATTGTATTTATTTGATCCCCAGAACGGTACTAGATGCTTTTAAAGAATGTAGGTCTAGATCATTGTCTTAGCTATGTTTACAGGTAGGCCCAGGACTGTGACCAAGACCCTTCAAATATCCTTACTGAACTCTGTTCATCCTTTTTGCTTCTTACCTCTTAATATACATGCTGAGAGTATTCAGTCTCCAACCTGCCATCATCTGCTCTCTTCGAACTAATTCCCTATTCTGTAATTGCAACCATCATCCTTCTACAGAAATGGCTACTTTAAAAGCACCAGCAATCTTTGAGTCAACAAGTACAAACATCTTGTCTTGATCCTCATCTTTCTAGGCCTCTCTACATCTTTTAACATTCTGTTGATTCCTTCTTGTTAATATTTTCTTTTCTGAATCCTCTGTAAAATGTTTTTGTTCCTTGTGGTTCTGCTGTCTGCCTCATGGCCTTGCATCTTTGCACCCACAACTGTAAACTCTCTACTGATGACGCTTCTTTTGAGCTGGATAGCCAGCTTCAAATTCAAAGAACGGAACATTACTTGTCCTCTCCACTAAAGACTTCCTTCCTTTCTGACTTGCCTATTCTAACAATAGGCTTATTATCATCCCAACAAAGTAATTGAAGACTTTCTAGTTTCTCTCTGGCTGCCAAGAACCAGAACTTCTTTCCTCACCGTTGCTGACCTTTTTTACAACATAGTTTGAGCACATCTTGTTCAAATTACTATGCCAAAAACACAACTTAGTGGTACAGTCTTAAAATCTCACTTAAAACTATTCAGAGGGCTCCTGTCCACTTCTTACTCCTATTACCTAGTAGGAGTCTTTTAACAGTCTTCTGACGTCTTCAGAAAAATTCCTTACTATTCCCCTTCATTCAAGACAGCATGATGTAAAGAAGGAACTTTGATATTTCAGATTCTCTTCCCTTCACATTTATGCCTGAATTCATAGCTTCTTTAAACTAGAATGCATTGATCTCACATAGGCTGCAGTAATAAATCATTCTGAAAGAACCAGAACAAATGCTAATTTTCCATGTGGCCTTCCCTGATTTTCCAAATAAAAAAATACATCTCTTCCCTATAAAGTCCTTTAAAACTTGGCTATATCATTCACATATCATAGATTTTTCTTCCTTTTTGAATTATTTCTCAATATGCATCAGTACCTATCTACTAGGTTACTTTATATATGTCTATCTTTATGCAGGCCTATGCATCTACCCATCATTTTATCACTATTTACCCTTCTTTCCTTAAAATACTGATTCCAGAATGTTATACACTTCTTAAGATGAGGAGGAATTTCCATTCATGCTTACTTTTTTTTTTTACACATTCAAAAGCACCTTACATATAATAAACTTCTAATTTGATGTCTAAATAATTAAATTGTGTTTGAATCAGGAGAAAAATGTTTATGAAGAACATTCAAAGTGGCAGAACTCAAAGGGTATAGAAACACAAAAGGCTCATCAAAGGGATCTGAACACTGACATCAGAAAACCCAGAAGAATTCAGTTCTAAAAATTAAGGATCAATGACCAATCTAGACTTCAATGAGCCTACAGATGAGTAGAAAAGGATCGCCAGAGACAGAAGTCATGCGAAGGATCCAACAATCAAAGAGGAAAAATGGTCAGGGACAAGTCCAGAAATTATAAATGAAGAAGTAACATGACCATATTTCGAAGCTAGCCAAAGAGCCAATCCTCTGGACCAATACTGGTTAGATCCAAACTTTTCCTATGATTCTTCCTTCAGCCTTGTGTTCTTATATCTTGACAGTGTCACAATTCAGGGAGACCCTAAAAGCAGCAGTTTCTTCTAAGCATCCTTTCCACCCAACCCCCCCCCCCAATATTTCTTCTGTTAGTAGGAACAGGACTGATAACAAATACATGCAGGATGCAGCTCTAATGCTAATTCATGATGTGATAACCACACATAAGAGACTGAGGACATTGACTAGAGCCCAAGGCTGGGGTCAACAGCACTCAAAGGAACACAAGTCATGTGAAAGTGTAAGTGAATGCAGCCACTGATTTACCTTTGTAATGGTAGAGCATATACCAGACATTGAGCTGAACTCCAAATATAGAACAAAATGAGTCAAGCATGGACTGCTCTCAGGGAGCATGCAGTGTGTTGGAGGATCTTGACAATAAGTGGACCCACACTAAAATGTGTAGCTAAATGCTGAAAGTACAATAGAAGAAGCAATCAAGTATGCAGAAATATCAGCTGGGTGAGTGGGGCAAGTTATTGGTTGTTTAGAGAAGCTTCTTCAAGAAGGTGATAATTGAGCTTAGATAAAATATGGAAAGCTCTTTGATACAGGAAGCACATTCTAGTTAGAGAAAACATCATGAGCAAAAGTAGGAAAGTTAGTTCATTCAAGAAATCTAAACTGAGCAACTCATGTGCTGGATGGTGAGGCAAGGGATTATGGCTGGAGATAAGACTGGCCAGGCAGGGAATATTCAGATATCTGGGTGCAAGAGATGGACAGTAACAGAAACAATTAGAATGGGCAATAAAAGCCAAAGCACCTTTACGGTTATATACCAATACGATGTGAAGCTTACTTTTAGGAAAATTGAGTTGTCAGAATTCAGGTAGTCTTTAACCAAACACATTACATGACCTGTAAACTCTGACTGTACATTATATCAGACCATATTACATACTCTGACTGCATTGTTATCACTATTAGTAACTATAAATACTTTATTTTTGGTTTGGATAATGGCTTATGAGTCACCAAAACCAAACTCAGGCTCTCCTTACCTACCTCCAAAACTTTCAGATTTGGTCTAATTTAGAAGCACTCTTCAGTCACTTTTTTTTTTTTTTAACTACAAATTTCTCTCTCCAGAAATGACATTCAGTTGGCATCTTTGCTTCTGAAACACATTCTGAATTCAGGGTCACAGAGATGTCATTTTTAACAACACATTCTATCTCAGAGGAAATTCTGAGTGTCTGTTGGGTTAATTGCTTCCAAAAGAGAGAGAGAGACAAATGAGATGTTCCAATAATATGGAGGAGCTGTTACTCCTTTACTTGTGAAGTATGTTCAGCCTTCTGCCTTTGGGGTTGCAGTTCTCAGAGAATGAGAAACGCATTCCCTCCCTGAGGCCACAGGAAAGCCAGGGAGTGCACCGAGTCCAAATGCACGGCGAGAATCCAGAGGACCTGCAAAGCCTCCGCGCTTCTTCCGTGAGGGACATCATGCTAATCATTAGCACACTGTCTGTCTTTCCCCCTTTGACAGTCCCGCCATCTGCCTGGGAGGGAGTCTTGAGCAGTCGAGATCCTGGATGCTCTGATGGCTTGCTGAGCCATTGGCAAGCTTGGTCTCCTGGCCAACGGCTCTCTTTTTCTGAGAGATTGGTTTTCACCCTGAATAGAGAGCTAAAGTCGAACACATAAGTGTTCAAGAAAAATTATACTAAAAATTCCAGAAAGCTATTCATGCTGCAATCTTCAGGAAGAGCAGAAACTAGAAAATTTCACTGAGGATCATAAATTAAACGAGGGTCTTAAGTCAAACCACTAGGCAGCGGCCAACTACTAAGGTTCTCATTTTTAAACTTTACTTGGTGTCAAAAATTCTCTCAAGAAAGAAATCATTTACAGTGTATTAACTCTGAAGAAAGGACATCTGTTCTAGATCAGAGCCTGGCGTTCCTCTCAGTCTCTACGGTAAGATGGAGTAGGATTTTATTCATCTTATACATTATGTGTTCCATATACATATACACACACATTGGGGCCCAATTTTAATCCTAAACTTGTATACAGGCATGCTGTCTGGATATCATCATCAAACACAATGGTGGAACCATAAGAAATATAACTAAATAAGGTTTCTTCTTTTTTTTTCTTTTTGCTGAAAAATATTTGGTTTTCTCATTAGTGAATGGGAAGGAACTGTGATGGGGAAATAAGTCCTGACGTAGAGTCCAGGGAACTCCTCTCTGGCTCCTAAGGACAATAACTTTGTTTTGTCCCAGGCTCTCTGGGGCACAGGGAGCAGGCTACATTGCTCTGGGCCTCGAGAGATAACGTAGGACATAGCGCTGGGAACAGGACGTCACTGCACCGTCAGTGAGAGTCCGCTGCTGCTGGGCTCTGAGGGTGGTCCACCCGTGTCCCTCAGCTCTCCTCAGATGTCATCTGCGGACACGGATGGCTCCGTGGGGGAGTGCACTTTTATTGCCCATTCATGACAGAATCCAGCTGTAATATCTACTCATGCATATTCTTTACGTCATCTAGCAGTAGCCCATTAAATGCATTATTTATTAGCTTGCCCTTCTTGCCTGTCTTCCTTCTCTACGTCCTTATTATGCTTCCTAAGATCAGCCTCCAAATAAACTCCCTATGTCCACATCCTTCATGTGTATCTTTTGGAAGAATCCAAAATGAAACAGTTACCTCTAGGCACTCCTCTCTGAAATCATCAGAGGGCAATCCTTGCACAGAGACCCCTTTACTCATGAACAGTACATGGTGGCGATGACAGCCGTGAGCCCTGGGCCCTGACAGGGGATGGGCAGGAGTGGAACAAAAATGAATCAACAGGGACTGCCGTGGTGGTCTAGTGCCTAAGACTCAGCACTCCAACGAACAGGGAACCCAGGCTCCATCCCTGGTCAGGGAAACTAGATCCCACACGTCGCTACTAAAGACCCTGCATGCCACAACTAAGACTTGGCACAGTCAAATACATAACTTTTAAAAATGAATGAATGATTCAAAAGTATATATGAAACTCTTTGCAGCTAGTTTCAGGAATGCCAGAGAGAGAAAGTAAAAGGAAGCAAGGCCTACCTATGTTATGAAGTCAGGGTACCTCCGAGTAGAGTGATTTATTACTGTCAGAATAAAAGCACCACAAGAGCTGAGGGGTGTTTGTTCAGTGCTGTGTATTCCACCTAAAACAGTGTCTGACACATGGAAAGTTTCCAATCAATACGTATTGAATTAGTGACTAAAAATGACCACTTTAGAAAATGAAGGTGGATGAAGAGTGGGAAAATTGCAATACTGTTTACACATATGTATACATATGCACGAATTCTATATATTACACATAAAAACATGCACAAATACACACATGGAAACTATGGCTCCCAAAAATACACCTTTCATTTTTAAGTAGCATTTAAACATTACACATTTTAAGCCTATATGTTTACCTACATTATTTATGCTTCAATACTGCCTTTGCAAATACATACATACATTCATACACCCACACTTAATGTTAATATGTGTGTATATGTATGTAATTCAGCTTATCTTTTTTCCAACTCTTCTTACTGAGCAAGAACTAGGCCTTAAATGACTTTGAAACCTATCTCTGTTGGCACGGGAACTCCAAAATATGCCACCAAATTTCTTCTTTGCCATTTTGTCTCCTCCCTTCCTCTTAACCATCCTGTGCAAGGTCCTCCTACACCCCCCTCCTCAATATCCCAGCTCTGGAGGAAAATATGAAACTTATTCAGATCTGAAACACTTATGGTGTAGAAACATAAAGTTGTAAACAACACTGTATTTGTTTCTGTAAACTAACACTTCTAATGAACTATTATGGAGCGCAATCATTTTTTCTTCCGTTCTTGGTTAAACAGCTGCCTACTGCTATGTAGAGTGAACAGAGGACTCTAATTCCAGTTGTTTCTGACAGCTGCTTTGTGTCCCACTGGGTCATAGGCACATAGGTGAACAAACAAAAAATGTATAACTGTCTCATCATGAGAAGCCCAGATCACGAAAATAACCCGTAGCTTCAATTTAGAAAATCATGAGAGCATTAGGTCCTGCAGACCTTATAACCTCTGCTATTCCTATTGCCATCAGTTCCGTTTTGTTAGTTGTACGCTATCTTCCAAAGAGAGTCATATTTCCTCTGAGTTAGAAAGATCATTTCATTGTCACGCTTGTTCAGTCCTCTCTGGAGCAGGAAGTGGTGTAATATTTGTGTCTAAGCTTTAATATACTATTTTATCTTTTTTTCTTTTTATGGTTTCAACCTTGACCTCTGACTTGAGAGGTCACTGTTTTAATCACTAGTGTTTCTCCAGATCTTAAAGCAGAAGTTACATGTCCCATACTTATGCAGAATGACCTTGGTAAGCTACATATGCCACCATATTAGCAATCATTTTTGTTTGACATGGTATAACCGCACCCAGCATCAAATCAGAACCCATAAACCAATAAATTGTTTTGCTACTTGGCTGTTAGCAGAATGCTAAGAATGCTAAAGCACAACTCAAGCAAAACTAAGCTGAAGTTGCATTTAAAGCAAGTTCCCTCAGTTAGGGGGGAAAAAAAAGACACTAGATATATTAATGCCCTTCTTAGAAGATGAGTTCATCCTATCTAATATGCATTAGAAATAATCTGCTCATTTGATGAAAGGTTTGCGAGGCATGAATAAAGGGCCAGGCTGCTTGTCTACAGCAGCATTTAACAGAATCACACAAAACCCATTTCACTGGCCTATTTTCTCAAGCCAGCCATCAGTGTAATTACCCACATTAGAGGAGTTTTCTGAGCTTCAGGAGAGGTTCACAAGTCAAAGAGAGCTGAAGTTCACTCTGGAATTTAAATAACTGTTTGGTTTTAATAATTCTTCATCAAATAATCTCGAAGGTATCGGGAGAAATTATTCCCTCTGGTCTCTATAAGGAATCATCATTTTGGTGTTGCACTAGCATCCACACAAGGTGATACGAAACCACTTCAGCATTTTTAGGCAGCCTCTCCAAGGGGATCGTGCAGATCACATTCTTGGTAAAGAAGGAATGATTCTGCCCAAATTCTGAGCATGGGCATATGCCAAAAGGTGAAGTTCTCTGCACACATTTTGATGAAGGAGTTATGTACCAAAAAGATAAATGTGCCGATTCACAGGTTTACAAATGCAGTGTTACAAAAGCAACTCTCTCTCTTCACCTTATACTCGTTTTTATCACTGTGAAACTCACTAGTCTTTAAGTAAAATATGGCTAACGGTGGAGGAGTCACTGTATAATTCACAAAAATAATGAATTAATGAACACACACACACAGACCACACATATCACTTACACATGGTATTTATATGAAATACACCAGCCATGATGTATACATTTCTATCTATCTATCTTATTTCACAGGAAGGGTCCTTTTGAAAATGATGGGGAAGGTTAGAAGGTAACAGTGAGATTTATATACATTCATGCATGTGTGCAAGTGTATGTATATGTGCAATTTTCCTGTTGATATCACATCCCTCCTTTAACATCATTAGAGTGGCTCAGCATCAGTGAGCACCGAAACTGCCCTTATTAAACTAGTAAAAGAGACCAATCTTTTCGTAGATTAGATGGTTAGATTTAGACAGGCTTTTTCCCAGGCATTTCAGATCAGCAAAATAAAAGCCTAAGAGAAAGATTTTTCACTGGTCTTATTATAAGTATAATGAAATGAAATATACTTCTGGCCAATTTCAACAAGGTGCAATTGGTATTTATGTAGGAGACACTGGCATGAAACCAGTTTTTTACGATGCACTAAGTGAGGTCTTAGCCCAAGACTTTAAAGTCCTTGAAGTCCTAAGAAAATCTGATTCCTAGAGTAACTGCACTTATATTAATTATGAAGAAAGGACACCCCGCCACAAACACCTCCACCCCAGCTATACTTCGAGCATCACAGTGTGAAAACTAGCCAGAAGATGGAGAAAGAGTTGCTCAAATCTTTCTTTACCCTCTGCATATTGGCCCAAAGGTGCCCTTTTTTTTAGATGAACTGAAGGATGAAAAGTGATGATGAGGAGATGGCTGATAATACTGGATATCCACATATTGCTGAAATTATTCTGATTAACATATCTAAGAGATATGGAGCATAATGTACACTCCTGTACCCAATGAGTGGTTTATTTTGAGATGCAAATTGATCTCATCTTTGATTACCAATGGTAATTTATGGTGAAAGATATTACAATTCAATCACAGACAAGGGAGTAGTCATTCTGTAGCTCCAGAGAGCTGATGCTTTTTCAAAATGCCATTGCTAACACTACTGCATGCATTCAACAACAAACAAATATCCGTGCCACATTTACAAAGAATTCATGGGGAAACATGGAACTCACTTCTACATGCCAGGTAAGTGAACAGAACTGAGACCAGCAGATAGAAGTATTTCTGATTTCCAAAGCTCATCTACATGACTGAACTCTCGCGTGTGTGTTGCACATGCATATACATGCACACACACACATGCAGAGTCAGATTTACTTAATGCTACCTGAAAGTTAATTTAATCTTTTTCTACTTTCACCAACACTCTCTGCTTAGTTGGTTATTAACATCTTTTCAATTCGTATTCACCCACACATGCACCAGCACACAAACAAAAGTAACTGGAGTGCATTTTGATCATTTCCGCTCTCCTGATGCCCAAGGCAGGTGATTGCAGGACTGACTCAACCGTGATTATCAAAATTAGTGAGAGGTGCCATGAGCACGCCAGCCTTGCTGGAGTTCAACAAGGCATCAGATTTTCAGGAGCAATAATTAAAGCTTTTAATATTTTTCAGATCTATCAAAAAAGTTGTTTCAAAAAATGTAATATAAACAATGTTTTTTAAATGATGTGACCATTGTTCTTCAAATTATTTTTTAAGAGAAATTTTGACAATGACCATGTGATGGTCCATAGGCTTTTGGTCAGTGGATCTAGCCCCACCCATCAGTGGGCTGACATCAGCTTTGAGATTCCTAGGTCCCTGCAGACAGCCATGCCAGGAACCAGCCCTATCCACCAGCAGGTCAACACTAGATGACAGAACCAGAGTCCTGCAACCACCCATGATAGAAGCTGGCTCTGCACACCAGTGGACCATCACCAGCCCTGGGACTCCCAGGGCTTTTAACCAGTTGCCTCTTAACCCAGGCCTGCCAGTCAGCAGATGCCACCTCCACGTAAGGCAAGGCCTGGCAACCAACCTGACTGGGAGCCAACCACTCCTATCAGACCAGCCACTTAGTCTGCCCAACACAACAGGACCCATGTAGCCCCACAGGCGACATCCCGAGAAGACACAGCTCTGGAGACCAGAGGAGAGTGCTCTGCTGAGGTGCACAGGACTTCTCCCACAACAGATCACTTCTCCAAGGTCAGGAAACATCATCAGCCTGCCAAACACACAGAAATAAAAACAGCAAATCAGGAAAAAGAAACAGAGGAATATGATCGCAACGAAGGAACAAGAAAAATCCCCAAAAGATCAAAATGAAGCCGAGTTAGGCAATGAAGCCCATAAAGAGCTCAAGGCAATGATCATAAAAATGTTCAAAGAACTCAGGAGAAATCTGGATGAACAGAGCAAGAAGTTAGAAGTTTTTCAAAAGAGTTAGAAACTATAAAGAAGAACCAAAAAGAGATGAAGAATATAGTAACTGTAGTGCAAAAGACATGTTAGATAACAATGGTAGATCAGATGAAAGGATCCATGATCCGGAAGATGGAGTAGTGGAAATCACTGAAGCTGAACAGAAAATAAAAAAAGAGAAGAAACGAGGAGAGTTTCCTGGTGGCTCAGACAGTAAAACGTCTGCCTGCAATGCGAGAGACCCTATTTTCAATCCCTGGGTTGGGAAGATAGCCTGGAGAAAGGAATGGCAACCCACTCCAGTACTCTTGCCTAGAAAATTCCATTCATGGAGGAGCCTGGTAGGCTACAGTCCATGGGGGTCACAAAGAGTCAGACATGACTGAGCAACTTCACTTTCACTTTCAGGACACAATTAAGCACTAACATTTACATTATAGAGGAAGGACAAGATGAGGAGGAGGAGAGAGGGGAGAGAGGAGGAAGAGGAACAAGGAGATACACAGAGAGAGAGGAAAAGAATGTATTTGAAGATATAATAGGCAAAAACTTCCCTAACCTGGAAAAGGAAACAGGCATTCAGGTCCAGGAAGTATAGACAGTCCCAAACAGGATCAATCTAAATAAGATTACACCAAACATTCTAGTTAAAACAGCAAAAAATAAAAATGAATATTAAAAGGTCCTGGATTAAATTTACATCAAAATCAATACTACAATGAGAATCTGGAGAAAAATAATATAGATTGAAAGAAAATTTGAAATCTGGGATACATAAACTTTAAATTCAAAAATTCCTAAATCTTCAAATAACAATGTGACAACAGGCACTTAGCATGTAGAATCTTACTTTTTTTTTTTTTTACCCTATATAGAATAGAATCACTAGTCCCTATTTTATTTATTCTTCATTTCATAACAGGACTATTGTGAAGCTAAAACAACACATGTGAAAACACGTGAGAGAAAAAGCATTATTAAACAAATATATTGTATACCCTGCAAACCACATATACACAAATGTACAAAAGGACAGTCATGATATTTCTGATGAATTGTAGCATTTCAACACCAACTCACCTTGTATATTTTTATATTTTTTTATTCAGTAAATCTCATTCTAAAACTGTTTGATATATCCTGCAAGATGTTCCAAGAAAAAGAAAAGGACCCCTGTCCAAAAGTTCAAGACACAAGAAACCCTATTCCTTCTGAGATATTTATCAAGCATACTAGCTAAAGTCTCTGAGAAGCCCTATAGCCTAAAAAGTGTTTCAATTTTGATTCTCTGAGTATCCACATTTCTTTGACTTTGCAACATACTCTTTGGATGTGCTATCCAGGAACATCTCATCTGACATCGAACTGCTAGGTCCCACAGGACAGTTTACGAAACACTGACCTACATTATTTCTATCATTCTCACTTATGACTTTCTCTCTCTGTATGAATGTATTATGGTATTAGCAAATGTACCTGATTCAGTACATGTAAACTTTGTTATTTTTCCTGCAGAAGTGAGGCAACAGGCAGATAGGTGCCCCAGGGTAAAGCGATTAGAGATTCATTCCTACGAACTGAAACTCCAAGACAAGCATACCAGGACAATTAAGGGAGGAGGTTGGAACTTGCTCAGACCATGTATTACTTGTTCCTGAAGTCAGGGGACCTCCCCAACCACACATGTGCAGAAAAGGCATCTCGGAGGCCAAAGGGAAGTTATGTCAAGGGATGTTCTACCCAGATGCCTTTTCAGTAAAATCCATCTTGGGTAAGAGATGAATGTGCATACATGGGAGGATCCTGAGATATACCAAATATGGACTGTGAACCAGGCAAATCAAAATGACTGGCTAAGAAGAAACCCAGAAGAAACACCCCATAAAAGTAATTCAAACTGCCTCGAGGGTGCGACTCAGGGACTCTCCCTGAGTTCCCCATGTGTCTATCCACACGTACTATGCTCTTTTCCTCTTAACGAAAACTTTACTTGCTTTGCTACTTTCCATCTTTGTGGGAATTCTTTTCCACAAAGCCGTAGGGCAAGGGGTCTTGCCACTGAGCATTGGTCTAGTGGCTAGGATCTAGTGCTTTTACCACCGCGACCCAACCCAGTCTCTGGCTGGGAACTGAGCCCTCCTCCCAGCCATTGCAGGCCGAGGCCACCAGAGATTAGAACTACTCTGTCCAAAAGAGTAGCCAGTAGTCCCTGGAAATGTGCCAGTTCCAAATTGAGACTTGCTTTAAGTATGAGATGCTTAGGGCTTCCCAGGTGGCACTAGTGGTAAGGAACCTGCCTGCCAACGAAGGTTAGACATTAAGACAGCCCGGTTCGATCCCTGGGTTAGGAAGATCCCCTGGAGAAGAGAATGGCAATCTCCACTCCAGTGTTCTTTCCTGGAGAATCCCATGGACAGGAGCCTGGCAGGCTATAGTTCATAGAGTCACACAGAGTCGGACATGACTGAAGCAACTTAGCATGAATCATGTAGCCAACATATAGTCAGTTTTGTCTGACTCTGCGACCCCGTGGACTGCAGTATGCCAAGCTTCTCTGTTCTTCACTAACTCCTAGAGTTTGCACAAACTCATGTCCACTGAGTCGGTGATGCCATCCAACCACCTCATTCTCTGTCGCCGCCTTGTCCTCCTGCCTTCAATCTCTCCCAGCATCAGGGTCTTTTCCAATGAGTTAGCTCATCACATCAGGTGGCCAAAGTATTGAAGCTTCAGCTTCAGCATCATCAGAATATTTAGGGTTGATTTTCTTTAGGATTGACTGGTTTGATCTCCTTGCTGTCCAAGGGACTCTCAAGAGTCTTCCGATTAATCTACCTGGTTCTTTTTATTAGAAAACTTAAGGCAACATATGGTTTATATTTTGGGGTCATTATACTTTTATTACTACTGGACATCATGGCTATAAAATGTTTTTAGAAGTTGTAAAATTCCAACAAAATATAAAGAAGAAAATTATCACTTTTAGTTTCATCATGTATGGACTTTCACTTTGAATCTTTCAGTGAATTTTCTGATGATTATTTCTCTATGCATTATTATTACATCTTATCGGAATTAGGATCATGGTAAGTACACACACATAGACAGGTAGGTAGGTAGGCAGACAGATATATGCATACACACACGGGTTGATTCTTAGATAATAGATGGAGGTCTACTAAAACCATCCTTCTGTACTTTATTCTGAGGGCTGTTCATGATGTCCGAACACACGCTCTACTTTTTCCTCTCCCTTTTGTTGAGCATAAAGTCTTGAGTACAATTAACTTCAGGACACAAAATCATCTAGGAAACATGCACTGTGAAATAACCATCAAGCCCAAGGATTTCACCAGGATACCTCTGAAGCGAGTCTGGTTTTAGAGGCTCCTGGTGACCTTGAAAGAGAGGAAGACCATCTAGGCTCAAACATAAACAGGATAAGCCAGGAAGAATTCTTCTGCTGATTTGCCTTTTGTCTTAAAAAAAAAAAAAAAAACAACACAAAACCACATATAAACCGAATCCCAGCTTGCCGCTGCCATTTGTTTCACGAAGTTTTAGAAAAGCAGAAACTTCACTACAGTTGGTGATTTATTGCCAGGGGAGTTCAAGGAAACTCCCTTATGTGAGCTATTCATTTTCTTGTTCTGAGCATCCCAAATCATCTCAGCAGGAGGGGATGCATGTCCCTGACCTTGGCTGCTTTCTCTGGTTTGGGTTTTCATTTGCTAAATAGGTCACAGCGCATTGTTTATTCTGGCCCACAGCTCAGGAACACAGCGGGGTTCCCTTTCCCGGCCTCGCCCTCTCCCTTACTTCTTCTCCAACCCCCAGCCTCTGGGACTTGCAGAAGCACTCAAGTAGTTCAAACCTGGCCTGTGTCCACAGCAACAGCCAGTCTCAACTGAGTGAGATCCTCTATGCCTCTACTCAGTCTAGCAGGCAGGCAAATGAATGGAAGAGAATCACGTTCGAAGGTTGCCATTGCAAAGATCAGATAACTACCTTGTTGACTGGATTTTTTTACCTTCTAAACTGTCTGTTTTAAGCACAAATAGCTTTTTCCTTTCCAGCATTATTTTTATAGCCTCTGCCTTCCCCCAACTTTTTCAATTGTTCAATCTCTGTCACACATTGCAGAGATAGTAATGGTATCAAAATAATCCTACTTTGTTTACACAAGGTTTTTAATCAAAAGACCACTAACTATTTTGTGGATGATTGAGTATTTCACTCCAGCTGTGAGGCAAGGGAAAAATAAGAGAGGAAGGTTTACATATAACCAGAAAAAAAACCTCATGCATCTATATCTTCTCTACTCAACTTGCTTTTGTTTTGAATAAAACAATGTCAGTCTTCCAATCTTTTTATACAATGGAATCCCCCTTTCCTGCTTTCTCTCATTTTTATAATTCCATTTATCTCCTCTTAGTGTATCAATTATACTTTAAAAAAAATTTTCGTAGTTGCTCTAGAGTTCACAATACACATTTTAAACTAATCTAAACCCACCTTTAAATGATACTATAATACTTCAAGTGTTGTGCAAGTGGTTTATAACAGACTATCTTCAATTTCTTTTAATCATTCAATACATAGTTGCTGTTAATTTGAACAGTTCTTTTACATCAATTAAGAATAAGAAATAGGTTTTGTTTCCATTTAATTTTCCGATGCTCTGCTTTATGGAGATTCTGAGTTTGTGATCCGTATCATTTCCTTCTCTCTGAAGATTTTTCTTTTTTATTTTGCAGGGCAAGTCTGCTGGTGATGAATCTCCACAAAGTATGTGTTTGAGAAAGTCTTTATTTCTCTCTTATTTTTCCAGGGTAGCTTCTCTGGACATCAAATTAAATATTATTATGTTTTCCTTTAATACTTTTTAAATATTTCACTCCATCTGTTCTTGCTTACAGTTTCTGATGAGAAGTCTCCTGTAATTTTCTCCTCTTCCCTACTGAATGGGAACAGATCCCACCCAATATAAGCCACTTTGCCATAATGATTATTCATAGCTGAAGGTAACAAAAACAAACAAACACAAGAAAAGATCTCTCTGCCCTCCCCATTCAGTCTAAAAGCAGGATGTAAATTTGTAAATGTGGTCTCCCTCCCTTCTCTACTAGAACAGAAGTTAATCACAAAAGACAACACTAGACCCAGAGACTGCACCAGAGGAATCTACATAACAAATTTTAAAAACTAGCCTTCATCTTTCTTTAGTTTCCCCCTGGGTCTACCTTTCCACAAAATGCCACCCTAGTAATTCAAAGTCCTTTTCCTCTGTCTTGTCACTTCTCTAGAACCCATTGTTCCTCTGTTAAGATGCTATATAAGCCTAAGTTCTAACCATCTCTTTGAGTTACTCATTACTGAGCACCCATGGGTACATGTTCAGCGCACATGTTGATAAAGTCATTTTTTCTCTTGTTAACCTGTTTGTTGTCAGTCTAATTTATAGGGACCCAACCAGTAAGCCTAACATGGGTAGACAGAAAATAACTTTTCCTCCTCCGTACTCTTTCGATAAAGCAGGACTGATACCCTCTCTGGCTTCTTGAGCTGTCTCTTTGTCTTTCATTGTCAGCAGTCTAAATATGATATGACTAGGTATGTGGATTCTCTCTTCTTTCTCTTTCTGGTACTTACCCTTTGTGCTGTCTGGACTTTCTGCATCTGCGTTTTGATGCCTGTTACTAATTTTGGACACATATCACCCATTCTTACTTCCAATATTTCTTCTGCTCTCCCTTCTTTCTTTCTTCTGGCATTCCAATTAGAGTGATACTTGTATCTTAGGTTGAAATTTTTCTATTGGCATATCGTCAAATTCACAGATTCTTTCCTTGGCTATGTCATCTAATGGTGTGTTTACCAAAGGAACGCTTCATTTCTGCTATTTTGTTTTTTCTAGTATTTTCTTATATTCTTTCCTAAAGTTTCTCTCTTTTATCACTCATTTCTTCTTGAATATAGCCTACTTTTCCATTAGAACTCTTATCACATTAATCTTAGTTAAATTCCCTGTGTGATAATCTGACACGAGTCACATCAGAGTCTTTTCTGATGTTTGTCTTCTATATGTGTTTTTCTCTTTCTTCTTGGCATGACTTGTAATTCTTCATTAAAAGTCAGACATGCTGCATCAGGCAATAGGATCCAAGGCAAGTGGGCCATCAGTGTGAGGATTTATCCTAATCTGTTGAGAGCTGGGTCTGTGTTTAATGCTTGCTATAGCTGCAGGTGCCAAAGTCTTCAACACTACTGTCCTTGGTTTTGTCTCCCGGCTACAGCCCCTGGGTTTCCCTGAATATTTTCCTTCAGAGTCTGTCTTGTGACTCTTTCAACTGTAATCCACTGTTATCATATAACACTACAACTTATCAGTGTGGTGCTAAGTTGTGACAGACAAGGTTTTTCTATAATCTTATAGAAAGCTTATAGAAAGTCTTTCACTGGGCCTGTGTCTCTGGCCTGTGATATTCACAAGTATATTTCCAGGGGTATAAGTTTTGTTTCTTTTTGTTTAAACCCTCCCTCCCCTCCCCTCTTCTCTGACTTCAGTGTTTCTATGTCCTTAAATCTCTAGCCCCTGTTAACTGTGAGTCCCTGTCCTTAGGTAAACAGAAAGCTAGAGAAAAACGAGCCTGGAAGGAAAACCCTTATTCCCACTGTGAACAGCTACCAGCCGTGTACAAAGAATGGGTCTCTGCTCTGAAGAACTCTCTGGAGGTGTATCATAATGATTTTTTTCCCCTCTATTGCCAGAGGCTTGAGGGGGTGGCAATCTTCCTCTGATCTTCACTCACTAGGACACCCTGATAGGATTCCTGGAGGTAAAGGCCACAGAACTATGGGGGGGGGGCCCTAAGACTGCAGCTACCCAGCCCCACGCTGTCCATACTCCGACGCTAGCAATTTTTTTTTTTCAAAGTTACCCTTTAAGTTTTCCTCCCAGTGATGGCTGCAGCTGCTCCTGCTCTAGGTAAGCAGATCTTTGTTGGGTCTGCTATTTCCCCAGACTCTGGGTTGGCACTTTACTCAGCAACCTCAGTTCGCTGACACATGGGAGAGAAGTCACTGATTTTCAGTTTGAACAGCATTATCTTGTAAGGACACAGTGACAACTTCCAAGATTTTTGTATATCATAACTGAAACTGAGAGTATCTCCATAATTGAATTTTCACATCTTATTTGTAGTAAGTCTATCCTGAGGAGGATACTTCATAGTGTTTGATCACAGATGAGTTTGGGCATTGCTGTCATTCAGTAATGTTAATCATCTGTCAGGTTCTCTTCTACACTATATATTCATTATTCTCCGTTAAGCAAATATTTATTGTGTGCCTGTGGGAATAAGATATACCAAGGTCCTCTTTCCTTGCTATATTCACAAAATCCTCTGAAACTAAATTTCCAAGTCAGGCCATACTAAGGCCTGGCATATTAAGTTTTACTATTAATATATTTTTAAAGCAAGTATAAGACAGTCTTAACTCAATCTTAACTGAGTCTTAACTCAGTAGTTGTCCGTTGATTAATAAGTCAAAGAAGACACTAGAGAAGCACGGTATTTTGAATATCCATTTCCACTAAATAAATAACGGATTGCCATGAAACTCTGGTGAGACGCTTATCATTTTCAGATTTTGGAGCGGCAGAGACAATCCTATTAAACTTTGGGTTAACACTGGAAACATTAATTCAGTTGAAACAAAATAATGCTTTTGCCTATTGAGGTTGTCAATTTCCATCTTAAGGAAGGTGAACATTATAGATTAAATCAAGAAAAATCCCTCTGTGCAGGACATAATAACTGTCTTCAAGAAAGAGGAAACTGAAGGCATTCCCTATTTATACCTAAACGGTGAATTCATCATGATGTCAAATAAAATATTTGTTATGAATCTGCTATGATCTGGTGCTTTACTGTATTTAGAGATCAAGTCATTGTTCATTCTTGTAAGGAAATGCAAGTTTTACTATTGTAAATAGTAGCTTTATATATCTTTATATGTGTGTGTGTGTGTGTGTCTGTGTGTATGTATATACAAACACCTATTCAAAAAACATAAATTTCATCATCTCTTATGAGTAATAAATTGTATTTACTTTTTGGAAAGAGCTGATAGGGAAGTAAAGTCTCCATTTACTTATTATAGAAGACTATGGAAACCAATTCTCAACTAAGGGCAAACAGGTTTTGCTATGAAGGCTTATGCTTGCCCCAGAGTTTAGAATGGTAGGCCAGGAACTCAAGGGGTTTTTCTTTCCCCTCTAAGCTACCTTCACTTTTGCAATAGTTTTATCTCAGTAACCCTTTAAAAATGCTTGAGGGTATGGGGAACAAAACTGTCAAAATGTTGAAGCGACTCTTGTTGATTTAAGTGTAATTGATCAGGAGCAATAAAAGAAAGAGCTGGTACAAAAGACAAAAGGCCTGAGGCTATTTCAGGTATTGTTTCTGGCTTATTGTACAAAACAGAGAAAGTCTCACACATTCACCCAGCCAAGGTTCCCCACTGTTCTCTCCTTTTAGTATAAACAAAAGATAGCTAGTTTCCTGATGGCAGGTTTCCAGTCTTAATTGGGTACACTCTGATATTTTAATGGTCTCTAGAGCAGAGTGGACAGAGGAGCCTGGTGGGCTGCTGACTATAGGGTCGCACAGAGTCGGACACGACTGAAGTGACTTAGCACTCATGCATGCACTGGAGAAGGAAACGGCAACCCACTCCAGTGTTCTTGCCTGGAGAATCCCAGGGACAGAGGAGCCTGGTAGGCTGCCGTTTATGGGGTCACACAGAGTCAGACACGACTGAAGTGACTTAGCAGCAGCAGAGCAGAGAAGAATTGCATGGCATCTCTCACCGCCAGTCACCAGGTTCTCTGTAACTTAGTCTTTCATGGCCAAGAACTATAATAATTATTTCAATCTACATTTGTGCATGTGTGCTTAGTAGCTCAGTCATGACTCTTTGTGACCTCATGGAGTATAGCCCACCAGGTTCCTCTGTCCATGGGATTCTCCAGGCAAGAATACTGGAGTGGGTTGCCATTCCCTTCTCCAGGGGATTTTTCCAACCCAGGAATTAAACCTGGATCTCCTGCATTGCAGGTGGATTCTAAGCCAGCAAGGAAGCCCCCAATTTACATTTAGCATCTCAAAATTGAAAGGATTCCATGAACAACAAAACAGCAAGTGATTTCCTGAAGTGTTTCAGTATGGATAAAATAATAAACTATAAAAATACAAACCATTAGTAAAGCTTTTTTCTTCCTGGAGAACTGTATTCAGAAATTAATGCAAACATCTAAGGTATGCATGTGTGCTTTTTCACCCATCATGTTTGTGTATGTGTGTCTGTGCATTCCACTGCTAAAGGAGACATGCAAAACAATATCAGATTTGCTACTATCTATAGTACTGGTTTCTTCCAAGAACCGTGTGCTTGCAGGGTTAATTCGGGAAGGTGATTGCCCAAAAACCACATCACAGTCATATCTCATCACCTTCAGCTGAAATAATTTATAATTTAATCTTACATGCAAGCGTATTAAATTAGTATTACTCATCAGAACTCACTTATTAATAAAACAAGCTGAATTAGCCACTGGAGAATCATATTTGGAAATTCAATGACAATTTTACATTTTTAATAAAGGCTCAGAAATATTATTGCAAAGCAGGTGGTATAGAGAACTGTGGTCAAATTTGACATGCATTAATAATTGAAGTGTGGAACGTGACAGAGGTGAAAATTGATATTGATTTCTTTTCTCTAATATTTGGAGGAGTTCTAAAAGGTAAATAAAATGAGATAACAAGATATATCAAGTCTCACTGATTTCTTTGATCACCTCCTCCCCACATATCACTCCTTTGCCTACCATGTTTTGAATAATTCAATGCCCATAGTCTTTCCAGTTCAATGCATTATAAAACACACTCAAGCTGAGTTTCAATCATATTAGACTGAAAGCTGAATTTTTTATGAAGGATTATTTAAAACAAAATGCGTCTTGAGCCCAACAGCCTTTGAAACCAAACAATCCTGGGAGTTCAGTAAGGAAATGTCAACACTGTGCAGAATTTTTCGATTCAGAAAATTAAAGGAATCCTATTTGATGTATATTAACCATATCAATATTAACAACCTTCTGCTAGATTTCAGCACCGATCTGAGAGCTGAGTAGTATCGGTCTTGTGTTTTAACTAGTTGTGAAGGCACTAAGAGAGTTGTTCTTGGGTTGAACTTGACCTACCTCTGGGAATGCTCTGTGTTCCATCCATTTAGAAAAGCGTTATTCAGGTGCATTTTTCAGCCCTCATTCTTCTCATTTGCATCCCTTGGGAAAAAGAAAGGTGTTCCATATATATGTTAACACTGCAGATGCTGTTTGGCAACAGTGTTTTTCAGCTTCCCATCTTTAAAAAATTATATTGCTGACCACCCATTTGACTGAAAAGTGATTCATTTTACTGACAGACACCCGGACTTGAGCTGTGGGAGGTGGGATGAAATGAGAGATTGGTATTGACATATATACACTATTGATACTAATAGATAACTAATGAGAACCTTTGGTGGAGCTTCCTAGGTAGCTCAGAGGTAAAAGAATCTGCTTGCCAATGCAGGAGACACAGGAGACGGGGGTTTGATCCCTGAGTTAGGAAGATCTCCTGGAGAAGGAAATGGCAATCTGTTCCAGTATTCTTGTTGGAATAATCCCATGGACAGAGGAGCCTGGAGGGCTACAGTCCATGGGGTTGCAGAGAGCAAGACAAAACTGAGCAACTGACCACACGCACACATAAGAAGCGACTATACAGCACAGGGAACTCTATTCAATATTCTATGGTGACTGAAATGGGATGGAAATCCTAAAAGATGTATGTATACATGTATACATGTATGCTACATGTATACCTAGAGCTGATTCACCCTGCTTTATGGTAGAAACACAACCCTGTAAAGTAACTATACTCCAAAAAAATTTTTTCTTAAAAAGAGAAACCAACACAAACAGGTCATTTCAAACTTCCTTTTTAATTTTCAGTCATAGCTCTATGTTGCAACCCTACTTGTTTAAAAGTTAGATCATGAAGGTTCCTTCCTATGACCTTCAAAATAATTAATCAAAATAGTCTTCAAGAGGCTATATAAAAAGCAAGCAGAATATTACTAATTATCGGTCTTTCTTTTGAGTTATATAGTATCTTCTAAATTCAAGTAAGAGAAACTCAAATGGACAGTGTCACGGTAGCCAAGCATACCAGCACTGTTATCTCACCATTCGTTAATTTTCTCTGCCAAGTCACCCTGACCCTTAGACTACTGAGAATGCCTTTTAAATTAATTTTTAAGGTTCTCCCCTTTTTGAATTGAAAAATGGTCACAATTTTACAAGTAAAATTAAAGAAAATACATGAAAGTAGGAGACCATCTGAGATATTCTCATTAGGCATTAAATACATTTAATTTAAAAACATACACAGACAAAAACACACAAATACATATATACATGCACTGGGATAAACCTCCATCCTCCCTGTCAGTTGAACGTAGGTCCACTGTTTTAGAAACAGGGAATCCATTTCACAATGTAATTAGGGAAATTGTCTGGACCATCCCTTTTGAATATAATCCCATGTAGCCACTTTTTAAAGTTGTCCGGATCTTGGTCCCTTCTAAGCAATCTACTCCAATACTGTGTATGTGCTCATGTTCAGTCGTTTCCAACTCTTTGCAACCCCATGGACTGTGGCCCGCCAGGCTCCTCTGTCCATGGAATTTTCCAGGCAAGAATACTGCAGTGGGTTGCCATCTCCTTCTCCAACACTGTATAGTTCATCTAATTAGCTTCCTTCTAAAGCCAGATGAGAAAGAAAAAGTGAGGTGAAGAACTAAGGTAACTGACCAAAAAGGTGGAGGAAAAGGAACAAAAACAAATTATCAAATTTCATTTCCCCCCATATTCTCTGTACTTTGCAAGAGAAAAATATTTGGGTCTGAGTTCCTTTCATTCTTGGGCTTCCCTGGTGGCTCAGATTCTTAACATTGTTGGTTCAAAGTCTGAGAAATAAAAAGGTAAAAAAGAAAACACGCAGAAATGGTATGGACCTAGCAGAAGCACAAGATATTAAAAAAAGGTGGCAGGAATAAACAGAACTATACAAAAAAGATCTTAATGACCCAGACAACCATGATGGTGTGATCACTCGCCTAGAGCCAGACATCTTGGAGTTTGAAGTCAAATGGGCCTTAGGAAGCATCACTAACAGCAAAGCTAGTAGAGGTGATGGAATTCCAGTTGAGCTATTTCAAATCCTAAAAGATGATGCTGTGAAAGTGTTGCACTCAATATGTCAGCAAATCTAGAAAACTCAGCAGTGGCCATAGGACTAGAAAAGGTCAGTTTTCATTCCAATCCCAAAGAAAGGCAATGCCAAAGAATGTTCACACTACCAAACAACTGCACTCATCTCACACACTAGCAAAGTAATGCTCAAAATTCTCCAAACCAGGCTTCAACAGTACATCAACCATGAACTTCCAGATGTTCAAGCTGGTTTTTAAAAAGGCAAAGGAACCAAAGATCAAATGGCCAACATCCACTGGATCATCAAAAAAGCAAGTTTCAGAAAAGCATCTATTTCTGCTTTATTGACTATGCCAAAGCCTTTGACTGTGTGGATCACAACAAACTGGAAAATTCTGAAAGAGATGGGAAAACCAGACCACCTGACCTGCCTCCTGAGAAATCTGTATGCAGGTCAGGAAGCAACAGTTAGAACCAGACATGAAAAAACAGACTGGTTCCAAATCGGGAAAGGAGGATGTCAAGGCTGTATATCGTCACCTTGCTTATTTAATTTATATGTAGAGTACATCATGAGAATTGCCAGGCTGGATGAAGCACAACCTAAAATCAAGATTTCCAGGAGAAATATCGATAACCTCTGATATGCAGATGACATTACCCTTATGACCGAAGCAAAGAGGAACTGAAGAGCCCCTTGATGAAAGTGAAATGAGTGGCTGATTCATGTCAGTGTATGGCAAAAACCACTACAATATTGTAAAGTAATTAGCCTCCAATTAAAATAAATTAATTAATTTAAAAAAAAAAAGAAAGTGAAAGAGGAGAGTGAAAAAGTTGGCTTAAAACTCAATGTTCAAAAAATGAAGATCATGGCATCCGGCCCCATCACTTCATGGCAAATAGATGGGGAAACAGTGGAAAGAGTGACAGACTTTATTTTCTTGGGCTTCAAAATCACTGTAGATGGTGACTGCATCCATGAAATTAAAAGATGCTCACTCATTGGAAGAAAAGCTATGACCAACCTAGACAGCATATTAAGGAGCAGAGACATTACTTTGACAACAAAGATCCATCTAGTCAAAGCTATGGTTTTTCCAGTAGTCATGTAGTCATGTGAGTCACAGGAGTCATGTGAGAGTTGGACTATAAAGAAAGCTGAGCACAGAAGAATTGATGCTTTTGAACTGTGGTGTTGAAGAAGACTCTTGAGTGTTCCTTGGACTACAAGGAGATCAAACCAGTCCATCCTAAAGGAAATCAGTCCTGAATATTCATTGGAACAACTGATGCTGAAGCTGAAGCTCCAATACTTTGGCCACCTGATATGAAGAACTGACTCATTGAAAAAACCCTGATGCTGGGAACGATTGAAGGCAGGGGGAGAAGGGGATGACAGAGGTTGAGATGGTTGGACGGCATCACCGACTGGATGGACATGAGTTTGAGCAAGCTCCAGCAGTTGGTGATGGACAGGGAAGCCTGGAATGGTGCAGTCCATGGCATTGGAAAGAGTTGGACACTACTGAGTGACTAAACAGAATTGAACTCAAAAAAGAAATATGGAGTCCAGAATTCCATCAACTCTCTTGAATGCAGTATCACAATTTTAAGGCATTCCAAAATGAATGGATAAACTTTTAAAAGTATACTCTGGGGTGGTGATGGTATGAATTGGGAGACTGTGATTGACATATGCACTGTGTATGTATAAAGGAGATAACTAGGGAAAACATACTGGACAGCACACGTAGCTCTACTTCAGCTCTGTGGTGACCTAAATGAGAAGGAAACCAAAAAAACAAGGGAATGTATGTACACATATAACTCACTCAGTTTACTGTACAGCAAAAACAACAGTGTTGTAAAGCAATTATACTCCAGTAAAAATTAATTAAAAAACTTCTGAAATCAAGAAAGCCAATCCACACTGAACTATGTTTCTGAATAAAATCATTCACAAAGTTTAGAAGAAAGAGATGAAGGCTTCCTAGATGCCCTATGTGAATTGCTGAACTTGTAGGTAGGCATGCTCCTTTCAACTGGGTGAGAAGAAAGCCGGTCATTATTCCAGGGGTCCCTTTTCTAAATCTGCAGTGAGTGCCTCAGGGACCCTACCAATTAAATTAGATGCCTCTGTTGATTGAAGTTGCTTTTATGGGTATTTTAGACCATGATTTCCGTCTCTCAAGTCATTTCCATTGGAATATTCCAGGCAAAAGAAAGCCCAACTGAAAGAGGAGAATTTTCCTATTAAGTACTACTTGAAAATTTGATTACTATTTTCTGTTGATGAGCTTAATTCCTGAATTGAAAATGTTGGCAATGTAAAGTGACCATAAGACTGTTACCTAAATTTGGGCAGAAAAATTATCACTAATTTATTCTTAAACAAGTAGAAAAACAAAGGTTGGAAAAAATATATCCAGCCCAATCCTCTTGATCTAAGCAAATAAACACTAAAAATATTTTTTAGAAATCAGCAAACACACTAGTCACAGTCAAAACAAAGGAAGGCTTATACCTAACCAACCGACAGGGGCTATATAGAAGAAAAAAGAGAATATTCTAGACTTATATCTGACCTGGCAGAGCTCAGCAGGGCTATGTCAATTACAGCTCGGCACTTAACAAGAGCAACGTCAATGACTGAACAAGAAAGGCATCTGGCCTCTGCCTCTATGGCAATTGAACCCCCTGCTACTATAGCTGTTGACCTTCAGCAACCCCTGATCTCAGAGTTAAGGGTGGACTGAGACACTCTGTGCTCCAGGGAATATGGTGGGACAGGTCTTTAGATAGTTGGATGCTTTTAGGAACAGGTTTTATGATCCCAATTCTTGAATCTCCTCATATCTAGAGAAGCACTAAATCCTTTCATGGTGACATCAGGTTCTCATGACTAACAAAAAACCTTTTGTAAAATGAGTGCTTAATGGTATTGAACTCTCCTTTCACCAAAACCTTATATGTGGACCTTCCCCCACTGCTGCTTTGCAGCTGTCTCGCAGAGCTATCTGAAACACTGTCTCCTGGGCTGCAGTCCTCATTTCACCCCAAATAAAACTTAACTCACAACTCTCCAGTTGTGCATCAGTTTTTAGTAGATAGCTTCTATTCTTCTTTCCTAAAATTGAGGCATAAAGAATTTGAGTAAAACTTGCCAACACGTTATTGTCTGCTGCAAAATCAGATTAAGGAAGGGACTGTCCAGAAATCAGGATGAAGAAAACTTAGAGAAGCCCCTTCTCCTATCAGTGGATCTCCAGGGTTTATCTAGGTGATAAAAATGCTAATAGGGATTCTTTCATCTTCTTTTTTATAATTATCCACTCAAATTTTAGTCAACATTTTAGTGAAGGACAGGGAAGCCTGGGGTGCTGCAGTTCATGAGGTACAAAGAGTGAGAGAGAAGTTATCTACTGAACAACAGCAAGACTTTTAAAATACAGAATCGGCATGACAGGCATTTCCAGAAGTCAGTTTTTTAATACGCAACCTTTTACAAATGTGATAACTGAGGCTCAGTAGAGCTCTCAAGGAATTTTCCTAAATCATTGAAGCTGTAAATTCAGGACCTATGTCTAAATCAGTTTCTCATTTTATCTAAGCTAACTTCTTAAAATTTTGTTTAGGAAGAGAGGACAGAATGGTTTGAGCATAGAAATCATCTAGAAATCATTGAACTGCAGTGCAGTTTCATTTGTAGTAGGTTTGATTTATAGTCATATTTAGTTTTCTTTCTCTACAACTATGAAAGGAGAAAGAAATTGGGTAATACTTGCATTTGAAGCAAATCAAAGCAGAAATGCTTTTAGCTTTAGCAAAAAGATTCTTCTGTAATCTCAGATTAACAACTTTATTCTTAAATGGAGCACACAAAAAATTTATTGGCTAAAATTATTTGCAATAAACAAGACTGCTTACTCTTTACCAACTAGCACATGACTGTGTAAGTCTCACTGAGCATGCCAACAGAGAAACAAAATCTTATAGTGACCTCTCATTTTATAGTAGTGAATTTAAATAAAATTCAGTGGCCGGAATTAATGAAACCAGTATAGGATGCAAAGGTATTTCACAGGGTATTTAATTAGAGATAGAAAATGTGAGTCGTTAGAGGTTTTCAAAAACTTGCATTCTATTACTTTCTCCTATTTTAAACCTAGGAAACTAGAAACTAAAAATTGTTAGCTATTTTAGTTCACTTTTTAATAAGTATCAGCTCTGAATATATATTGAATGAAGAGTAAAGTCTAAATTAAGAATATAATCTTGAGGCATTCAGGTACAAGTAATAAACCTTATTAGATTTGAATACCTGTAAATTTGCAGACCACAGGACTGGAAAAGGTCAGTTCTCATTCCAATCCCAAAGAAAGGCAATCCCAAAGAATGCTCAAACTACCACACAATTGTACTCATCTCACACACCAGTAAAGTAATGCTAAAAATTGTCCAAGCCAGACTTCAGCAATACTTCACGTGAAGCGTGAAGTGCCAGATGTTCAAGCTGGTTTTAGAAAATGTAGAGGAATCAGAAATCAAACTGACAACATCCGCTGGATCACTGAAAAAGCAAGAGAGTTCCAGAAAAATATCTATTTCTGCTTTATTGACTATGCCAAAGCCTTTGACTGTATGAATCACAATAAACTGTGAAAAATTCTGAAAGAGACGGGAATACCAGACCACCTGACCTACCTCTTGAGAAACCTATATGCATGTCAGGAAGCAACAGTTAGAACTGGACATGGAACAACAGACTGGTTCCAAATAGGAAAAGGAGTACATCAAGGCTGTATATTGTCACCCTGCTTATTTAACTTACATGCAGAGTACATCATGAGAAACGCTGGGCTGGAAGAAGCACAAACTGGAATCAAGATTGCCAGGAGAAATATCAATAACCTCAGATATGCAGATGACACCAACCTTATGGCAGAAAGTGACGGGAACTAAAAAGCCCTTTTTTGAAAGTGAAAGAGGAGAGTGAAAAAGTTGGCTTAAAGCTCAACATTCATAAAACTAGGATCATGTGTTTCTATCACTTCATGGCACCTAGACAGGGAAACAATGGAAACAGTAAGAGATTTTTTTGGCGGGGGTCCAAAATCACTACAGATGGTGACTGCAGTCATGAAATTAAAAGACGCTTTCTCCTTGGAAGGAAAGTTATGACCAACCTAGACAGCACATTAAAAGCGGAGACATAATTTTGCCAACAAAGCTCCCGTCTAGTCAAAGCTATGGTTTTTCCAGTAGTCATGTATGGATGTGAGAGTTGGACTATAAAAAATGCTGAGCACCAAAGAATTGATGCTTTTGAACTGTGGTGTTGGAGAAGACTCTTGAGAGTCCTTTGTACAGCAAGGAGATCCAACCAGTCCTTCCTAAAGGAAATCAGTCCTGAATATTCACTGGCAGGAGTAGAAGCTGAAACTCCAATACTTTGGCCACCTGCTGCAAAGAACTGAGTCATTTGAAAAGATCCTGATGCTAGGAAAGATTGAAGGCGGGAGAAGTGGCCGATAGAGGATGAGATGGTTGGATGGCATCACTGACTCAATGGACATGAGTTTGAGTAAGTTCCGGGAATTGATGATGGACAGGGAAGCCTGGCGTGATGCAGTCCATGGGGTTGCAAAGAGTAGGACAGGTCTGAGTGACTGAACTGAACTGAGCTTATCAATTCTTTCTTTCATGGATTGTGCCTTTGGGATTATATCTTAAAAGTTATTGCCATACCCAAGGTCATCTAGGTTTTCTATGTTATCTTCTAGGAGTTTTATAGTTCTGTGTTTTACATTAAGGTCTCATTTTGAGCTAATTTTTATGAAGGATGTGAAGTCTGTGTCTAGATTTCTTTTCTTTTTTTAATTGATATTCAGTTTTTCTAGCCCTATTTGTTGAAATGGCTATCTTTGCTCCATTATATTGCCTTTGTTCTTTTGCCAAAGATGAGTTGACTGTATTCATGTAGGTTCATTTTGGGGCTCTTTATTCTGTTCCATTGATCTTTTTGTTCTTTCACCAATATCACACTGTCTTGATACTGTACCTTCAAAGTAAATCTTCAAGTTGGGTAATATTCCTTCAACTTTGTCCTTCTTCAATAAGGTAATAGCTATTCTGGGTTTTTTGCCTCTTCATATACCATCTCACACTGGCCAGAATGGCTGCTATCAAAAAGTGCAATAAATGCTGGAGAGGGTGTGGAGAAAAGGGAACTCTCTTACACTTGGTGGGAATGCAAACTAGTACAGCCACTATGGAGAAAAATGTGAAGATTCCTTAAAAAACTGGAAATAGAACTGCCATATGACCCAGCAATCCCACTGCTGGACATACTCACCAAGGAAACCATAACTGAAAGAGACATATGTACACCAATGTTTATTGCAGCACTGTTTACAATAGCCAGGACACAGAAGCAACCTAGATGTCCATCGGCAGATGAATGGATAAGAAAGTTGTGGTGCATATACACAATGGAAAATTACTCAGCTATAGAAAAGAACGCATTTGTTCTTTGAGGATGAAAGAAACTTCTAATGAGGTAGATGAAACTGGAGTCTATTATACAAAGTGAAGTAAGTCAGAAAGAAAAACACCAATACAGTATATTAACGCACATATATGGAATTTAGAAAGCTGGTAACAATGACCCTGTATTCAAGACAGCAAAAGAGACACAGATGTAAAGAAAAGACTTTTGGACTCTGTGGGAGAAGGCAAGGGTGGGATAATTTGAGAGAATAGCAAGGAAATATGTATATTACCATATGTGAAATAGATGATCAGTCCAAGTTCGATGCATGAAGCAGGGCACTCAAAGCTGGTGCACTGGGACAACCTAGAGGAATGGGATGAGGGGGAAGTGGGAGGGGGGTTCAGGATGGGGGCATATGTATACCCATGGCTGATTCATGTCAATGTATGGCAAAAAACACCATAGTACTGTAAAGTAACTAGCCTCCAATTAAAATAAATTAATTAATTTTTTAAAAAGACAAAAAATAAATAAATTTTAGAATCAATGTGACAATATCCATAAAATAACTTGCTGGGACTGTGATTGGAATTGCACTGAATTTCTACAGATTACATTGGGAAAAAACTAGTATTTTGGTAATACTGAGTATTCCTATCATGAACATGCAATCTCTCTTGATTTATTTATTCTTTGATTTCATTCATCAGGGTTTTGTAGTTTTCCACCTATTGAGGAAAACAATAGAGGTTTTGTACATGTTTTATTAGATTTATACTGAAGTTATTCATTTTTGGTGGTGCTAATGTAAACAGTGTTTTTTTTTTTAACCTATTCCCTTGTTCATTTTTTGTATATAGGAAAGCAATTACCTTTCATATATTAACCTTTATTCTGCCAACTTACCAATATCACTTATTAGTTCTAGGAGTTTTTTGGTCAACTCTTTATTTTCTACATCAATGACCATGTCATCTGTGAACAAAGACAATTTTATGTCTTCCTTCATAATCTGTACACCTCTTATTTCCTTGCTTTGCCTTATTGCATTATCAAGGGCTTAAAGCCAATACTGAAGTGAATATAATGGGGGATATCCTTGCCTTTTTTTTAATCTTAGTGCAAAAACTGAGTTTCTCTCCATTAAGTATGACATTAGCTATCAATTTTTTACAGATAATCTTTAACAAATCAAGAAAGTTCTCCTCTATTCCTAGATTATTGAGAGTTTTTATCATGCGTGCACTCTGGATTTTGTCAAAAGCTTTTCTGCATGTATTTATATGCTTACGTGTTTATTTTTTCTCCTTTTTAGTCTTGAATGGATTATATTAATTGATTCTCAAATGTTGAACTAGCCTCACATAACTGAGACAAACTCCATTTTGGTCATGGTATATAATTATTTTTATACTTTTTGAATTTAATTTACTAATATTTTGTTGAGAATCTCTGACACAATTTTTTATCATATTTCTACTACAAACATTTTTGGATCCTAACAAATTTAAGCTATTAATTAGTCTTATCTAAGTGTGTTTTTTATACATGGATACACCACAGCAGACCTGAGAGAATGGATCATGAATGGTAAAGACTGAACTTACACTTCTTCTTTATATCCTAGTGGCCCCATCACTCAATAAGTGTTTCCAGTTTATGTTTTTTTTTAATTTGATATAATTCATTATATTCATTCATTCAACAGATTCTACAGCAAAGAGAGATTTCTAAGGAAGAAGGGTGTATCAATGGGGTTTCGGGTTATTATAAGAAAACTATGAGTGAGTAAGTGAAAGTCTCTCAGTCGTGTCCAACTCTGCACAACCCCATGGACTATATAGTCCATGGAATTCTCCAGGCCAGAATGCTGGAGCAGGTAGCCTTCCCCTTCTCCAGGGGATCTCCTCAACCCAGGGATCGAACCCAGGTCTCCTGCATTGCAGGCAGATTCTTTACCAGCTGAGCCACAAGGGAAGCCCAAGAATACTGGAGTGGGTAGCCTATCCCTTCTCCAGCAGATCTTCCCGACCCAGGAATTAAACCAGGTCTCCTGCATTGCAGGTGGATTCTTTACTAACTGAGCTATGAGGGAAGCCCAAGAAAACTAAGCAAGGGCTCATAATAGAGAAGGTGATATATGAGAAAAGATCTATAAGAGAGAGTGGATGAGTAATGCAGATACTGAAGAGAACTGCAATTTAGGCAATGCGAACAGCAAGTGAAAATGTCTGCTACTGTATTTGCTTTTTTTTTTTTTCCCCAACACCAAGGACTAAAGAGTACAAGGTGTTTGGAAAAGAGTAAGCAAGGAGAAGAGGTAGAAGAAATAAGTCCAAGTATATAACGTGGAGGGTAATCATGCAGCACCTTTCCAGCATTGTAAGAGCTTCAGCTTCAGCTCTGATGCGATGGGAAGGCACTGAAGTCATGTAGTTCGTCTGATTTGTATTCTCAAATTCTCAAAATTCTCTGGCCACTGTGTTAAGGACAGTTTTTAGGAGGATAACAATCAAGATGAGAGACAACGAAATCTTAATCCTGAGTGGTAATAGTAGAAGCAGTGAGAAACTGTCAAATTCTGTTTCAAAGATAGGGATGGCATATCTTGCTTGTGTATTGGGATGTGAAAGGAGAGAGAAGGAAAAAAAATCACAGATGAACCACATTTTGTAACTGAATACCAGGAAGAATGGAGCTGTCCTTTTCTGTTTTGGAAAGTCTACAGAAGAACATGAGTGATTATGTGTGTATTTGATTGGAAGTTTGGGATGTCTATTAAATAACAAGACAGAGATATTCTGTTAAGTAATCAGGCTTGTCTGGTGGAACCAGTTCATAAAGGACAACTATCAACCTATCTAACCTGTTCAATTTGAAGACCCAAAAAAGACTGCGGGACATCAGTGTGAAGAGAGTGCGTGTATGTGCATGTGTTATTTGTTTTGACTCTGTGATCAGGCTAAAGTAGCACTCATTCAGGGCTTTCATCTTCGGCAACTTTTTCTTACCAAAAAAGTATTTTTATTGGGTTGACACCAAATGAGTATTTGCCTGATTCTTCATATCCTGATTATTGAACTATTTTCCTAGTTTGTAGTGCCACAAATTTGGTTTGTATTTGTTAACTCCACTCTTAAATTTGTACACACAAATTGATGTACACCACACTGAAGATAGCCTCCACCTGCGTGTGCTCAAAAGAGCACAGAAGGTTGTCCACGGGGAGGGTGTGATCACAGGCTGATTGACAGTATCGATGCTGTAGAAGGACCTAATGGCCAATACCTACAGCTCTTACTTATGCTTTCCTGCTCCTGATGACAGTCAGCGGCAGGCTCTGAATCACAACGGTTGAACCCAGCAGGAACAGTGTGCCCCTACGTAAGGCATGTCTATGCCTAGGGGTATATGTCATACCTAGCATTTATCTCCTTTTTTCATGCTACACAAATATAAAGACTGTCACTTTCTAAGAAAATAAATGGTCTCTGGCTATGACAGAGTCAAAGCAGATGACAACTTAGAAACATTTCTGAATTATGTAATTTGGGTTCCTTGACCAGGAAAAAAAAAAAAACAAAAAACTGTTTTTCTTTTTCTCTCCCCACATTTAAACCACATAAATTAGTCAAAACTATATGACCAAAAAACAGAACTACTAAATAACAGGTCCTTATCACTGTTTTGAGATAATGCTAATGACTAAAAATAACTAACAGAACTTACTAATTATAAGCCAAACATTAAGAAAATACATGGACTCATTCATTTCTTATAATAATTCTATGAGATTGGTACCATTATTTATCACCACTGATGAAGAAACTCAGTTTCAGATGAAGAAAGTGAGGCACAGAGAGGTTAAAAGTAACCAACCCAATAATTGTCCTAGTCACTATGCTAGTCTGCTTCATTGACTACTGCCACATTTATTTAATTGGATTTTACATTCAGATAACTTTTCCTGGTTGTAAGGAAGTCATTTCAAAAGTCCAGAATACAAAACTTGAAAGGCAAGTCTGAGAGCCCAAATCTGAGACCCCAAAACCAAGTGATCACTAGAAACACTGGGTATCTATTCTGAGGCTTATGAGTTAGCATTTAAAATAACAGGTCCTATTATAAGTGTACAAATGAAATTCTAGGAGGGAATCTGTTCAAAAGGTGCTTTAAATTCCTTCAGTGGCAATGAAAAGGTGTCAAGGCATTTCCAGTAACATTAATTGAGCTGATTTGATTTTGGTGGGTAAATATTGAACTTTGTTTACAAAACCTAAACCTGAAATTACTTTGTAAATACCCTGTTATTACTCTACTCAAAGGTAGCCTTGTTATATCCTTTAACAAATAAGAATGGTAAGATACAGTCTCAGTTAGTATGGTATAGATAAATCATTTGCAGTCTTGGGTAAACCTATACCTTAATGAGTGTTTTCAGTTTTGGGAAGACATGAATTCAAAATCGCCATTCTCTATGCATATTACTGCCATATGTACTAATTCCAGGAAGATAAAGCTATTGTTACATAGATCCTTTCATAAAACGATGGCATCATTCAGGAATACTTTTATAACCTAAAATGACTAGACAGTCAATGGTCAATGAATGATCCTAACATTGACTCTGAGAGGTCCTTTAGTCAATGACCTTCCCCGCTATCCTTCTCCTTTTATTTTGGGATTAAGAACTATGCATAAAATCTTACTTAATCTAAGGTTTACCCTTTAATGCTTCTGTCATACAACTCATGACTTTCCCCTTCATATGCTACCAAATGCCAGAAAGTACTTTGGGGTCATGGAATAGGTATTTCTAAAGAGATGAATAGCTGTTCAAAAATCACTAATTCTAGAATAAACATATGGGGAAATGAACTGGGGACATGACTGGAATCAACTGAACATGTGAGGGGTCAGCAGGGCAGATATGTGTGTCTGTATGTGTCTTAAATAATAATGTTCTCTATGAGATAAAAAGGCTATTATTGCCCCCAACTTTAATCCAATTAATATCTAAGAATATACTTCAAGACTACCTGTATATATGTGCATGTACATAATTTAGCATTGTATATTATTTGTATTATCTTCTCCCTTCTATTCATGGGAATATGTTGCCTTTAAAGTTTAACCTTTCTTGTTGATTCTGTATATGGCTGAAGGTTCACACAGTAAGATAAGTTCTAGGATTTCTTTCTCTAATACCATTGATATGAATTCCTATTACTTAATTTCCTTTTGATGGATTTGCAGATGACAGTCCAAGATAGTTCTGCCAATGGAAATCACAGGAGAACCAAATAAGGAAAAGTCTTGGGGACACTTACAGTGTGTTTTCATGGTCTGCATCAGAATTCTACAGAAGGCTTTTGGCTAAACTAGCAGTGAAATGAGAATGGAAAGTTAATGTATCAGTTACTTGGAATTTGATATATTTTTATGTATTAGAAATTACATGAAAATCAGGAAAAGATAAACAATTAAGAAAAAAGTATAATTTTTTCCAATTAAAGACATTTGGCACTTACCTAGACTCACCAGTGCACAGAATGTAAGAGCTAGGTTGTGAGAACTAACCTTGTTCCAATTCCCTCATTTTATTGATGAAAAGCTTTGAGACTCAAAGAAGGAAGTGACCCTGCCAGAAGCGCACCGTGCATCAGTGATGAAAGGGAGACTTCTTGGCTTCTGCAGAGCCATGCCTCTGTGCCCAGGTATTAAAGAAGCATTAATTGAGTGTCCCTTTGCCTCAAAACATGAAGTTCAATCACAGGGTCTGGAGCTCTTGTCTCTTTCTTTGTTTTGCCTTCTTATTTACATCCTCAGGGGTCTTAGTCTTTTGTGGGTTTTTTTGGGGGGGGGTCTTAGTTTTTAGCTGCTTTCTTGAACTAGATATACAAGACATTTATTTCCTTTAGCCCTTATTTTTTTGGATTGGAGGCTGAATTTTTAAGAAGTTGGGTAAGGATATTGAACTGCCAAAAGTTAACTGATCATTGGCAAAGAAATCAAAATAATTATGATGCCAATTTCCCTGGGTATTCCCTGTGTACTTTAGGGGTAAAAATAGTATTTGTGAACTGATTTCAAAATGTACAAGTATTGCCTATGGCATATAACCTACTGGTTAAGAGCACTGACTCTGAACTCAGTTTGCCTGGATCTTTTCCCCAGCTACACCTCTTGTTAGTGGCGGACTTTTAGGGGTGTTTTTCTTTGAACAACAGGGGGTTGAAAACCTCACCCATTTTACAGAGCCGTGACATGGAATTAAATACATGCAGAGAGCTTAGAAATCGGTGCTGCTCTTCAGTCTTTTCAAATCAATCAATTATTGTTACTATTATTATTGCTCCATAAGCTGTCCTTGAAAAAATTTGCCAGTAGTCCTCTCTTGTTTTTCTTCTTGTTACATATTCTCTACATCCCACTTGAGTTTCTCACAAACCCTATGAGGCTGTTTTCAGATATTTTACACCTCTGTACCTGTTTGTCACAGCAAAAAGTGAAAGCGTGTGGATCACCTTGATCAGCAAACTAGGACTTTGATTTTTCTCTCACTCATACACACTGGTGAACAGACATGAAAAGAATGACTCCGTGGAGCTTTCAGTTTGGAGCCAAATTTCCAGGCTCTGTGTAACTCTACACTATTATGCACAGATGTCGGCCCTTTAGGACCCCAAAGAATGTCAACTAAGGCATCATTATTTCAAGGATATGAAGTGTGCTTTTTGTGAAGGTGAACATACAAAAAAAAAGAAAGAAAGAAAAGAGAGAGGTGTTTTATATCACAACTTTCTGAGAAACACTCATAGCTCTAAGATGTAGTTGACAAATTCCCCATCAGGTAAAGCTGTCAAAGTTACCGTATATTTCACCATAAATACATTTTTTTTTTCCCAGCAATGGCAATAATGCTGTAACTATACTGCTCAATCCCTCACGGCATCGGCACTGACTGTATTAAGAGGGTAAGTGAAAATATCTATATGGTTGCTTCTGACATAACCTCAAGATTACTTTTATTGCTATACTCCTATACTCTCTGAATTATAACGTGGAACATGAAGACACATTATTTCTAAATACTAACAAGGGTTGTAGTAATAAGTGGCAGACAATCAAGGTAAGTTTTGCCATAGTAGTGTGCTAATTTTGTTACAAGCATGAATGCAAACCCAAAGGATGCAATTTAGAGAAATTCTGCCTGGACTATCCTCTAGGAACTAGAACAAGGAGACAGAGAAGATGATTCTGAGTAAATCAGTTTTTTTTTCCCCCCTAATTACAGCTGAATAACAAGGAGCAAACTCCCAGGGAAGGCAGTGATCTGTTTGAAGACAGCTAGGAGGGTGCCCTGGTGAGTGTCTTTTGTACACAGTTACTCAAGCACAGACTTGTTGATTACCTGTCAGGGATGCTACAGAAGGAAGAGTTTTGTCATAGCTGTGAGACGCAACAAGATCACTTCAACTCTAAAACCTACAAGTGCAATTTAATCACCAACCCTAGCCATCATTAAGAATGACCTCAAATAACTCCAAATCCATGCATCTACTCACACATTCTTTTCACAGTCAACAGACCTTGAGTGATGACTACATGCCAAACACTATTCTAAAACACAGAATAAGGGATAAGAAAGGTAACAACCTCTGTCATTGTTGGGCTTTTGTTCTTTGGGAAGAAACTTACCTAAATACAAATAGAAACCAGAGATAAAATTTATTTTTATTATTATTATGTGAAATAAATAAATAAGGTAATCTGATAAAGTTAAGCTGGCAGGACAATCAAGGACGAAATATCTTTAAGAAGTGAGTGCCATAGAAAGGAATCATTTACAGAGAATTTTTCTGGACATGGTATTTCCAAAATACGGGAACAGCAAATACAAACAATCAAGGAACAAAAAAAGCTAAAAGGTTAGGTCAGGAGATTACCACACAAATTGACACCAGCTGGTCCCTAACTTCATGTCTACATATATTCTTGAAATGAGTTATTTGTATATATCATCCAAAAAAAAGTTGAACTGAAAATCACATTGGAAATTCTGAGTGAGATTCTTGACAAAGCCACAACCCTATTAAAGACCATAGCCATCATTCTCAAAAGCTTCACTCTGGCAATCACTTGCAGGCATTTAACAGGGGTGTTTAATATCCTCCCGAAAACATTGGGCAGGAAGAACAAACCTTTCAGCATGCCTGCAATGTGAACCTAGTGTCTTACAACTGAAAATTGGCTTGAGCTCACCCTGCTGACTGCTTTGCCAGCAGTCCAGCATCTAAAACCTTGAATTCCTGTCCGTTCATCTGTAGTTGTGTTTATGTCTCTCACTTAAGCAGTTTTCAACACACTTCTGTGGTTCTTTTGATATAGTGAATGTGCAGGTGTATGTCTGACTCTGCCAGGGACTGTGTCCAGATCTGGTCTTTATTGCTAAAACAGACATCTTTGAGTATTTGAATCACTGCATATGCCATATTTACTCTTGTGTAGGTAGGCCAATTTTCCTCCAGCTAAAGATATAATTTAAAATTATTTCTCCCTGCTTACTCCTCCACTTTCTCCCATTGCCTATGCTAAATAATTCAGCTCACTACTCCAAAAGTGCTGTGAGTCACCCAACCCATCTATATTCTTTCAGGGTTATAGAGAAGGTCAAAACATGCAAAAAAAAAAAAAAAAAAAGGAGCCTATATGGAACAGACTTAGAGAAAAACTGGAAAAATCTCAACAGATCAAAGTAATCGCTTTGACTGAACCAAATTTCATTTTTATTTTGATCTCATTTCCTGGAAAAGGAACACAATTCAGGAAGACTAGTTAGGCAAGGGAGTGAAAAATTCATTGCAGCTAGCCTGCTTCTCCTCTGAAGCTCAAGGTTTGAAACCTTTGCAATTATGAACTGGAAATCCATGTGTTACATAATGCATTTCTGGAAAAATGCCCAAGACACATATGTGCTCTACGAAGCTCTAATACTAACATTAATCTAATGAACGGTATATTAGAAAATGATTTGTGTACATCCTAATGGAAAGCATATTTTCTGAGCGAAGCTTGTAGACTGAAATGCAAAAAATAATCCATCCCCTAAACACAGCTTCCAGCTACCACATCAACCAATAAGATAAGTTGGTGCACCTTTGCAGAATGCTGAATGATTGCTCTGTTTTCTGTCGCCCAGGGGAAAGCATTTTCCAAATCTCATGCAGGTGTCTGAGAGAGACTACCTAAAAGGAAAGAAGCTGAATTCTCCTTTTTGAGCCCCTGGATGACTTTTTTTCATATATAAGCTTATTTTTTTTTAATATCAGTTCATTTTTCAAATGCAGCAAAATCCAAGCCCCTGTTTATCCCAGGGGGTTAATTTGGTTAAACCTGATACATCATATTGTGACTGGCCTCATATTTTACTCAAAAAGGCATAGCATCTTTTATCTTTTATTTATAGTGATCTTCATATTCATTTCTCAACTGAGGCAGGTATTTCAGGGAGAGCTTGCATTGATCTCTAATCTTTTTTTCTCTCTCTTTTTGTAATGTACACTTTTGGCCCTTAAGAAATAGCTCTGATAGAAGTTTGCATTTTTTTATTTTTTTTAAGGAAAAGCAAGAGTTTGAGATCATGGAATTTTTTTAACCTGCTGAAGAGAGAATCAGACTTTGTCACCCAGTAGGTGACAATGGCTTTAAATAAAATCTGCATCCCACTATTTTTTTAAAGTGCATTTGTCTTCAAGAGATGGAGCTTGACTTGACTCTTTCATGTAGCTGACTTCTGATTATTAACATGTGAGAGTGAGGCCAGACTCTAAAGAGAGGTTTAAATGATGTAGGAGATGAGAAATTAAATGCTCCTTGCCAACTACAAATGAATTCATGGGTACCACCTAGAGTTAAGACCAATAGATTCATAAATGCATTTTAAGGAATCTAAATCCCATTTAGTTGTCCTGAGAAGCAGCCAAAAGGAACTTCAAACCAAGGTATCTGCCTAACTCAGCTGTCTGGCAATCTCAGCAGCCTTGTGTCTCATGCCTCAAGTGGCCAGTGTGTGTGTGCAAGCTCAGTCTCTCTGTCATGTCCAACTCTTTGTGACCTCATGGACTGTAGTCTGCCAGGCTCCTCTGTCCTTGGGATTTCCCAGACAAGAATACTGGAATGGGTTGCCAGGTCCTCCTCCAGGGGATCTTCCCAACCCAGGGATCGAACCCATATCTCCTGCATCAACAGGTGGATTCTTTACCACTGAGCCACCCAGGAAGCTGCCAGTACTGGCAGAGTAAAGTTTAAACCTGGAAACCCTGGGGATTCAGAGTCACTTTGAGTTGAGCCATGCAGGTTAGTGCACACAAATTGAGCACAAGAGCCAGCAGCTCAATTTAGACTTTTAGACGCAAATATAATTAACCCATGACTTTTCAACAGGCCGCTCCTCTTAGGGCCTTATTTTCTTGACAACCAGCATTATCCTAATTCAACTGGCATTTTTCTTTTCTTTCCCAAACTCCTTTCTGGACTCCACATATCTTTTTGAGTCTGATCATCTGTCCGTTTTCTCTTCTCTAGGAGAAATGTGGATAATGCCCTCTGGGAAGCTCTAGAATCAGAGATACTCTGCAAATGACATCTTTCAAATGTTATTATCATGCTGCACATAGATCTCTGGTCTTGAGTGTATGTTAAGAAACACACTTGTCTTTTACTGGTTCTGGCACGATTACAAATTAGCGCTCTTCTAAGGGAAGCTCTAGAGAGCACAAAAATGGGAGTTATATGAAGAGAGTTTGTGATAGGAGATAGCTTGATGAAAAGGACCGAGCACAGGAACTGGGGTCCATTAGCAGCTCCATTGCTGGCTAGCTGCAAATATTTAAGCAAACCACTTAGCACTCTGGTTCTCAGTCTCCTCATATAAAATGAGATGTCTAGGGTTAAATAATTTCTGCAATCTTTTCCAGCCTTAAAACTCTACAACACAGAGAAGAGAAAGAACACTCTTTCATTAACTCTTTCTCTAGGAAGAGATCCTTCTCACATTCCAGCACCACCTCTTGTTCTCAGACTGGATTTGCAGCAAGGTGGTGGAGGCCTGGACAGGGTTAATTTCTTCCTCTTGTGGTTTAGATTCCTCCGGCACATTGTGTCCAGCCTTAATATTTTACACTGTTAGCCATATCATCTTTTATCTTTTATTTATGGTGATCCTCATATTAATTTCTCAATAGCAGCTGATGCGGCAGCAGGGACAAGTCATTGATCTTCCAATTTATCCGCTACTCTAACATATCCTGAGGTTGAGGCAGCCTGGAGAGATTGATGGAGCCCTGATACCTGCCCAGGAGCTGGGTGTTCCTCATGCATGAAAATCAACCACAGGAAACCGAAATTCAACAATCGGCAGCAATATCCAGCCACCTCTCTAATAAATATAACAGGGCATTCTTTAATAATTGAAAGGGGTGTCTGGGATTCGGTAATGAAAGCACTCCCGCACAAGAGCGCCGGTGCAACTCTGGGCCGGCCAGGAGGTGGTGGATTCGGGTAGGGGGAGTGGAAGTGGGGAGGCTGTTTGCAGATACCAGCTTCTTACAAGGCAAATATTCTTATTACTTGAGTCTCAAGCAAGTCACGAGTAAGCATATACTCCTTCACTTTTGTAAAGCCAAATACTTCTTACGAAATTTTTTTTAAATTTTTTATTTCTGCAAGAAAAACAACAGATGCTCCTCAGATCATGCTAATGCCCAGTGCTGACAAAGGAAATGGTCCATGGAGCTGCATGCATGCCACTGGTCACAGAGAGCAGGTGAAGAGTTGTGCCCAGAGCTCTGAGCCATTTGCAGGCCCTCACAGGGACAAGCCACTCATTGATTCTTAAGGGAAGGCCTCCCTTCCTTGACACGGCTAAACAGTGGCTTCCATCAAGCCTCGCTGAGGCCTCAGTTACCCTGAGCTGCTTGCCTCTTGCCCTTATCTGCTCCTCAGTCAACCTGTCCTGCTTGAGATCAGGGTTGCAGACTTATTTGATCATCAGCTTTGTGTCTGTCTGGATAAAAACCCATCCCCTGAGGCTCGGCACTCTCTTTTACAATCTGTAGCTGGGGGAACAAGTACTAAATGTGGAAGCACAGTTCCTTGTTTTTAGGCCACACACATGATGCTGAGGAGGCAGGTCAGCAAGAAGTCAACAGGTGGGGCGGATGTGGAACGACGTACAAGCAGAGCGTGCCCACCACTAGCCTGTAAAAATATCCCATTCCCTTGGTTATTACTCAGCACGCATACTACATAGACACATATATTATCTCTGCATTTTTTAAAATAATAGAGTGACTAATAATGTCCTCCAGCGATAAACTGGAGTGTCAAGCTGCTCAGAAACTTCAGGCATAGTATTGCCAGAAACAATTTACTGCTAACAAACTGTGTTATGAAGACTTGGAGTATATATGGGGTTTGGGCAATGTAATGATTTTCACAGACAGAGCCTCACAAAGGGTTGTGCCTGGTGTGTACCTTCTCTTCCTCTGATTAAAAGAAGCTGAGTGGATTCTTTGAGTGTTGAAATTATAATAAGTATATCCAATGACTTTGTCTCATACAGAACCACTGTTTGATATAAATTCACAATAAAAATATATATTTCTTCTAGCAGGTTTGAACACTTTATATGCTTTTTTTCCCTTTGGATTCTCTTTGCTCCTTGAATTTAAATACAATTTTCCCTTTTGTTATCTAATCAGGCCTTATAGTTATTTATTTTTTTTGTTACTGTTGTGCTTCCTTGTGTCCATCTCTTTGTGACTCCATGGACTATAGCCCACTAGGCTCCTCTGTCCATGCAATTTCCCAGGCAAGAATACTGGAGTGGGTTGCTATCTCCTTCTCTAGGAGACCTCCCTGACCCCCAGGGATTGAACCCATTCCTATGTCTCCTGCACTGCAGGCAGATTCTTTACTTGCTGAACTATCAGGGAAGCCCCACAGTTATTTATTGGTATCAATAAATAAAAACTCAAGTGGAAACTGGTTCCTCAACAAAAAATAAGATATATAAAATGTATTATCATCTTGTACAAAGCATGAAAAACTCATCGAAAATGATGAGCATGTTTTCTGGATAGCATCTCACCTGGTGTTATTATTAGCAGTATGGTAGAAACAGGAGTAAGAACAATACAATAGTAATAATGATATTGTGTGTTGCTACCACATATAATCATCTTCAAAATGTCAGTAAGTACACGGTTTCACTTGACCTTCAAAAAAATCCTATATGGTAGACAGGCCTGGTATTCTGATTCCCAGTTTGTAGATGAGGAAACTAAATTCCAGAGATATTAACTGATTCACCCAACTAAGAAGACAGAGTCAGGCTTTCTAAGTACTAGTCTAGACCCCTCCCCAGGAACTGGTGAGACATAAAGTAACAACACGAATAATCAACAAAGAAACCAAGAACAAAACCTTCCCAGAACTCTCCTGGTAAGAAGAGTTTGAAAGTAGCTATTGTTACAAGGTAGCTAGTGTTACCTAGAGCTTTTCAGAAACCAAAGGAGAGCTCTGGGGTTCAGCAAAATATGTCAGCTCAGGAAGTGAGGTGTAGATAACTGCAAAATGGAATCTGTAAAAAGTCATAGAATTTGACATTTGCCTGAAAAATAATTCATATTTAGGGAAGTAAAGGCCAGATACGACTTGAAACTGTTTAAAAATATAATCCCTAAAGAAGTATCCTGCTTACCTGTGTTTTATAGCCTTAGCTTCAGAGTTTATGTGAACTATTTCTTTGGCTGTTCCCATCTAAAATATTACTTTCTATGAGACAGGAGCACTGCAATATATGACAATTTTATGGAAGAAGAGTTCTAGAGGATTTGGGGTCCATACACAGGAAAATCACTTAATAGTAAGCACATGAATGAGGAATAATAAAGTGTGGAGGGTCAGGATACTTGATGTCAGTCATGAGGAAGGGGGGCTTTTTCCGGTCATAACTCTCCCTGCTGGTAGACTCTGTAAATTTCTAGGTGCTTGCTCAACACTGGCTTTATGCAGTAAAGTTCAGAGTCCTGGCGAGGGTGGGGGAATGGAGGGAAGTCGCCCCTTCTTTCCACTTCTGAGAATCAGGATTACCAGCTGAATGATTTAGGTGGCCAGAGGATTCTATAGCAAATATTAAACCATGTTAGCAAATCTTTGAAAACAGTGACCATTAAAAATATATAAAATGGTTGGGCACACGTGTGCAAACAGTTCAAGCTTACTGCACAATTATCTTTGTTTTATCTACATGCCCTTCCTTAAGATGCAGCCTGATGTTACCAAATGAATAAACCTTAAATATGGCAAAGTAAAGCAAGCCATATAGAGGAGACAAAAAAAGGGGGCAAGAGACAATACAAATTCAAATAATGAAAAACAAGCTTGATACATCTTTAAAATAGCCAAGAAGTCCCTGAAGAAGAAAACAAACGAAGAATTCTAAGGCAGAGCAGCAAGAAAGAGTATTTACCACCACTAAGAATATTAATAACTTGCATCACTGGTTATTTAGGAACTCAGTAAATTTCCTTTATCTGCACTAAAAAGCCACCTAACATAAATCCCAGAATTGCTGAAAAACATGCTTGTCAAACCCTTGCAACAGCTTGGGACTCTGTTATATAAACTTCGGGAGACTACTAAAGTTGAAGTAGAAAGCCTTTTGAAAATACATGTCCTTATCTGTTCTGGCATATTCATCCCCTGTAGGAGAGTTGTATGATTCAAAGAACATTAAATAGTAAAATTTAAAAAAAAAAAAAAAAGCAGTTGAGAAAACACAGCACTTCAAAAGGCTTAAATCTGGAAGCATTTCAAAGATGAGGCTTAGGATTACCAGTACAGTTTCCTAATCTCCTAATTATCTGAGAATGAGGACACTTTTATGTATCTCTCTGTTTGGAATCACTAGAAATATCAATTAAACATAATAAATAAAGAGAATCTCCCTTGGGATGTGAGATCATCTTATACACATGATGGCCTTCTGCTAGTGGTTAGTGATTCTTTAATCAATCCAGAGAGGTTTCCTAAACCCAAGAAATTTGATAAAAATGATTTAGGGCTCACTTAGAGATGCTACTATCATTAGAACTACATTTATCTTTGAAAAAAAAAAAAGATGACTTCTATATATAAGCCATGTTCTTCATAGTGATATACCAACAAGATCTCTCAACTTCCACAGAGAACATCCAATTTTAATCCACTTCTGTTCTTGTAACCCTTTCACAGTCTCCCTGCACACAAAACATTGAGAAGGTGTCTCACCAGAGTCACAGCAGCCACATGCAAACCACTTATCACCAGATACCACTGTTGCCATAGGGTGTCATGGCAACCAGAGACATGTACTAGAGCCTCTGATGGGTTAATAGTGAGGCTATGATCCTCAAGCATCCTCAGTGAAGCCACAGATGTTCTGGGTACATGTGGGGTAAATTTTATTTTCTCCTTTTCTCTAACATGTTGCTAGAGAGATACCAAAACCTATTGCTGAAATTCAACGAATATGGTTTTATTACCTTTTATTAAGAGTCCCATCTCTTTCAAGAACTGGGATATATGTTTTGAGGGAAATAAACTATAGAAATATTCCACTGACAGAGATCATAATGGACTTGACTTTTCTGTTCTTTTGTATATTTTTGTTAAGACAAACTTCTGTTCTTGCCTTCTATTAAGAGTTCCATTAAAATAAAATTGACAGGATAAACTGCACATACTTCAAGAACACAGTTTGACTAAGTTCTGAAATATATATATATATATATACACACACACCCATGAAACTGTCAACACAATCAAAAAAAGGAACATATCCATCACTTGCAAAGGTGTCTCCACACCTCATTCATAATGCCCCTATTTTCTTCCCACATTCCATCCCTCCACATCCCCAGATGACCACTGATAAGCTTTCTATCACTATAGAGGTGTTTGCATTTTCTAAAAATTTATGTAAATGGATTCACACAGTGTCCACTCTTCTGCCTGGCTTCTTATACTCAGTGTAATTATTTTGAAAGTAATCCATATGTTTGTGGATATTATTAGTTTATTCCTTTGTTTTGCTGAGTGATATTTCATTGTATGAGTATACAACAGTATGTTTATTCATTAACCTGTTGAAGGATGCTTGATGTTGTTACAACTGTATTAAAAATAAAGATGCTGTGAAGATTCATGTACAAGTCTTTGTATGAACAAATGCTTTTATTTTTCTTGAATAAATATCTAGTTATAAAAAGGCTGGATTAAATGGTAAACTCTTACCATCTTTAACTTTTAAAGAAATAGGCAAACTTATTTCTGAAGTAACTGTACCACTTTCCTGCCAGGCTGGATGAATTGCAAGCTGGAATCAAGACTGCCAAGAGAAATATCAACCATCTCAGATATGCAGATGATATAATTCTAAAGTTAGAAAGTGAAGAGGAACTAAAAAGCCTCTTGATGAGGGTGAAAGAAGAGAGTGAAACAGCTGGCTTGAAACTTAACATTAAAAAAAACAAAACCAAAAACTAAGATCATGGCATCCGGTCCCATCATTTCACGGCTAATAGAAGGGGCAAAAGTAAAAAGAGTGACAGATTTTATTTTTGTGGGCTCAAAAATCCCTGTGGATGGTGACTGCAACCCTGAAATTAGAAGATGCTCATTCTTTGGGAGGAAAGCTATGACAAATCTAGACAGCATATTAAAAAGCAGAGACATCATTTTGCTGACAAAGCTCCATAGAGTCAAAGCTATGGTTTTCCCAGTAGTCAGGTACGAATGGGAGAGTTGGACCATAAAGAAGATTGAGCACTAAAGAATTGATTGATTTCATACTGTGGTGCTGGAGAAGGCTCTTGAGAGTCCCCTGTTCAGCAAGGAGATCAAACAAATCAACCCTAAAGGAAATAAATTCTGAATGTTCACTGGACAGATTGATGCTGAAGCTGAAGCTCCAATACTTTGGCCATCTGATGCAAAGAGCTAACTCACTGGAAAAGACTCTGATGCTGGGAAAGATACGGGCAAAAGGAGGAGGAGGCAGAGAAGAAGATGGTTAGATAGCATCACTGACTCAATGGACATGAATTTGAGCAAACTTCAGGAGATAGTGGAGGACAGGGTAGCCTGTCGTGATACAGTCCATGGGTTTACAAAGAGTTGGACATGATTTAGTGACTGAACAACAGCAACAACAAACAATGTATAACACTTCCAGTTTTCACACGGCCTTGCCAATACTTAGTGTGGCTGGATTCTGATTTTAGCCATTCAACAGGTGTGCGGTGGTATCTCCTGTGGTTTTTCTCCTTTAGCTAATAATTGATTACACTGAGCAACTTCATGTGCTTATTTGACATCCATACATCTTCTTAGCAGGATCTCTTTTTAAATACTTTTGCTCATTTAAAAAATAAATTTCTAATTACTGAGTTTTGAGTTCTATTTGTGTTACAGATACAAGTTTTTTCAAATTTATAATTTGAAAATGTTTTCTTCCAATCTGTAGCTTTTCTTTGATTAATAATGTCTTTCAAAGATGAAACTTAATTTATCACTTTCTTTTCTTTCATGGATCTTGTTTTTGGTGTCACCTCTAGGAAATCTTTGCTTAACCAAGGTCAAACAGATTTTGTCCAAGTTTAACAGATTTATGTTTTGATCTATTTTTAGTTAATTCTTTATATGGTGTGAGGTAGGGATCAAAACTCATAGTCTTACATACGGCTATCTATGGATATTACCCATGTACCACATGTTTCTAGCACTATTTGTCAAGAAGACTACCCTTTCTCTTCTAAACTGGCTTTGCACCTCTTTTGTAAGTTAATCGTACTTATATGTGTGGATATGTTTCTGGGATTGCTTGATTGACCCATGATATCCGCCTTCGGGTTATAATATATCCTTTTGCTGATTTCTTCTCACTTGCTCATTTAAATAGTCTCCCAGTAATAGAGCCTCACCATTTTACTGGACATACCTAGGTATACCTGAAATGCATTTGGTGAGTCGATGGAATTTGCACTCAAACTTGAGTGCAAAATTTCCAAAGGTATTTTTGAAACGTTGAGATGAAAAACTATGTATTCTACAGCCTTCCTAATTCAATCCAATGTATTCTAATCCATCCCTAGAAGCTATTTTTGCACATGTTTGGGGCTGTAGAGTCTGGGGAGTATGTGAGTGGTATATGCAGGCTATCCTATAAGATCATTATAGGAGGCAAAGGGAACATTAGAGAAAATGGGTAGGGAAACTCATATGCCAACTGTTAAAATATTTCCAGTTTTTTTAATATTTACATTAAGATAAATAAGCAAATTATTATAAAGTAAAGCACAAAAATTTAGAGAACATTTCAACATGCTTATTTTGCCAGATACAACAGATACTAGGAATAAACAGAAGAAATTTCTAGAACCATCCTGTCTTTTGTTTTTCATCACCATAGGGTGACTGGTTGTATTTTATTCAGTGTATTGTACATGTGGGTGTGAATAAGATGGAACTTGTCTCAAAAAGAAATGTGCAAAGAATATACGTTGTCAACTTGTCTAAAACATTTTTCATGTTCTGACTCATTTTTCTTTGTATTGGCATTTCAAGATATTTTGGGTTTTGTTTTTTTAATTTGACTATTATAAAAATCTTGATAACTTAAGTAAAATCTCATGAGAATAATATAAACAACTGTAATGGAAAGTGAAAAGATGATAATAGCAATCAGCACTGCAATATTTCTTGTCAGAATTCTTTATCACTTAGAATAGTCACAAATCCCATATTAATTTGACTTTTTGACCTTTAGTCTTTACTTTGGTGGAAGAATTTCTTTTGAGAAGCAATTGCTTTCTCTTTGCTTATTATTTCTTTGCAATTAAAACAATTAATAATCATACTTTGACATACTATCTTAAGAGTAATGTAGAGGAAGATAATTATGCAACTATTTATTAATCTACGGGTTCAATGAAGTTTAAAGACTTGATGTTCGAATCTTAAGGAATGTAACCCCCTTTTCCAGAGGGGAAATGAACATATACATGCACTTATATCGTTGAAATAACACAGGTTCGTAGAGGCACCTCCTATTCTAGGCATGGTCAGGTACAGGGAAGAGGAGCAAGAGATATACCCAATGAAGCGTGAATATGCTGAGAATTAAGATGAAAGCCTAACAGGCTTCTCTGGAGGCTCAGTGGTAAAGAATCTGCCTGCCAATGCAGGGGACCTGGGTTTGATTCCTGTCTGGGAAGGTCCCACATGCCAAGAAGCAACTAAGCCCCTGAGCCACAGCTACTGAGCCCACAGACCAGTGACTGAAGCCCACACACCCTCGAGCCCCTGCTCCACAACAAGAAAAACCACTGCCGTGAGAAGCCCACGCACTGCGAACAGAGAGCAACCTCTGCTTGCCACAGCTAGAGAAAAGCTTTCACAGCAATGAAGACCCAGCACAGCCAAAATATAAATATGATTGTAAAAATAAAAAAAATAATGGTAAAATAATTTTTTAAAAAGATGAAAACCTAACATGGAAGTGAAAATGTCACCTAGAATTAAGGATACACTTAGGCTGAAAGTGAACATACTGAAAAAAGATGCAGAAAATGCTAAAGATTTCACAAAAAAATCTATTAGAACTAATAAACTTAGCAGTTTGTTTGCCGAATACAGAATCAGCATACACACATTACTTGCACTTCTGTACACTAACAATTAACAATCTAAAAAGAAATCAGGAGAAAAATTTCATTTACAATAGTATCAAAAATAATAAAATATGAATAAACTTAACTAAAGACATCAAAGACTTGCACACCGAAAACTACAAAATGTTATTGAAAGAAATTAAGGAAGACATAAACGAAACGATATCCCACATTTACGAACTGGAAGACTTAATATGTAAAAAGGTCCATATTACACAAAGTTGTCTACACTTTAATGCAATACCTATCAAAATCCCCTATTTTTTCAGAAATAGAAGAAATTAGTCTAAAATGTACATGTAACCACAAAGAACCCTCAATAACCAAAGCAATGTTGAGAAAGAAAAACAAAGTTAAAGACCTCACTTTTTTTTTTTAAATCAAGTTTCCTTGTTATGCTGGGTTAAAAATCTGAAGTCCTTAAATGTCCAGAAATAATCCTCCCAAATGTATGTTTTAATTCATTCTCAGTGGCAGGGCTTTCAGCGTCTCACTGGACTGAGGGATCCTTCCATATCTACAGCCTGGACTTCTGTCACTGACATTGGCCTGGTCTCACAGGATCTTGGCTGTTCCATCAGTTTATCAAGTCTTTCATGAACCATGCTTTCAAAGATTTTAAAGAGTTACTAAGATTCAGTCTGAGATTACAGCATTATGCCCACAATTTAAAAAAATCTCAAAAGCTAGCCAGTCCCCACTCCTAGAATAATGAAACTAGGCACATTTTCATTCTCAGAATCCAGTACAGAAATTATCAAAGAACAGAGCAGAAACTCAATGGCATTTAAAGAAAGATAAAGTCTCTTTGATTTTAGCCTCACTAGGATATCCATTAGTCTGTGCCATTTATCTGAAATTCCTGACCTGCAAACTAAGAACCAGGAGGAATTTTCTGGCCTAAGGTTGATTGGTCGCTATGAATTTGCCATGTGCAATGCACAGCCCTGAGCACCTATCACACATGGACTCTTGAGTTATCCTTCCTCTTTGATGATCCTGTTCACACTACAGTACTGACCTGATTATGGGTTCTATCCAGTAACATTATACCTCCAGTTATGATGTGTAGATTCTATGGTCCTATGGCGCCATAGCCATTTTCACTGCCTCTGGCTATGGAACTGCACAGACCAAAGAAGCCTGCCTTTTAGAGAACAGTTCTTTCTCCACCGTAACTGACAAATTCCGTGTCCGCTTGGGTCCACATGTAGAGGGGTTACCTTGAGCCTATGGTAACCACATGTGTCAGTGCTGACAAGTTCTGCAAAATATACTTTCCTTACAACTAAGTCTTTGTCTCAGTCAAGCCTGCTTGGGAAAAAACTACCTGAAGAGCAAGCCAAGGTGAGCAGCTGCCCGAGTATTTCCTGCCCTGTAAACTCCTGCCCACCCCAAAGTTAAGAGCCAGGTAAAGTTCTCTGTAGACTAAAGACCCTCCAGGGGCCCTATTCATTCTGCTCCAGGTATTCGCTCAGCCACCTGCCATTCCCTAGGGCCCCTTTTCTTTATGCCAGACCTTTACTTAAGCGGCTTGACAGAAACAGCCACTCTCCCGTGCAATCCACTGCAGCCAACTGCAGAGTCTTATTGTTGGTGTAGTGGGTTGAATGATGACCCCCAAAAGGATATATTCATGTTCTAATTCTTAACTGTTACCTCACTTGGAAAAAAGGTCTTTGCAAGTTTCATTAAGGATCCTGGGATGGGATTCCCACCCTGTATTAATCAGATGGGTTCTTAATATGATGACAGTTGTCCTTATTAAACAACAAGGGCAAAGGGCAATTTGAACCAGATCAAAGAGAAGATACAGACACACAAAGGGAGTGAAAACAGAGAATAAGTGATGCGGCCTTGAGCCAAGGAAGCTACCAACCACCGGAAGCTCAAAGAGACAAGGAGGGGACGCCCCCTAGAACACCGCCAGAAGCCACAGCCGTACTGACACCCTGATGTCAGACTTTTGACCTCTAGAACTGTGAGACAGTACATTTTTATTATGTTAAGCCTCCACGTTTTTGCTGATTTGTTACTGCAGGTACCAGAAACTAATACAGCATTCATTAAACCTTTTCTAGACTTCAGCAGTTAATTGCATATGCCGAAGTATTTTCAAATAGTCAAAGGTCACAACATCCCACCACACATTAACGACCAAGGGACAAGGCTAGCTTGCGTGGAAGCACCAAAACATTTCCACGTGGACATTTTCCTCTCCAAGAGGCCTGCTCCTTTCTTTTTATTTCTCAATGTTTCCAGGTAACACACCAAGTGATGCATTTGTGCAAGTACAACAGGTACAACACCTTAATTACACCTAGGTGTGGAGTTAATTAAGAAACAAGATAAAGGAGTGAAGATGGAGGTCAAAATATTCCTGGTACCGATCTAACCCTGGCTTAGAATCCAATTTGAATGAAATGATCCCATAACTGAACCCCAGAAATTACTAGTCCATAACTGAACTAGTAATACACAGGATGACAGAAACAGAAGACACCAACTCTCACTCTCAAGGGAGAGAACAGAATTAGTTAAGACAAACACGCCCACTTAATTCTTTTCAAGCTTCCTATATAAGTCACTTGATCACCCTGGAGTGGACTAAGTAAAGAAGCAGGGCTGAAATTACCCTAAGATCTCTCTTGACAGGACTGAAACATCAAGATGGGAAAAAGACCATTCCCTCACTCCCCACCACCACCACCCCCAGCATTAAAAAACAATAACCTACATTTACAATGTAAAACAAATCAGAAACTACTTTAGTTCTGATTCACTCTTAGTATTGCTAATAGCTAATCAGGAGCCTTGTGCAAAAACATCTTGATTAGTTGCTAATAAAACTCTTTAGAGGCAGAGCCCTCCACATGCCTCAAAGGGAAGATGTAGACCTCTCATGCATCAGGATTTTCTCACCAAAAAGTCACACAATGTCTTTACTATTCCAGCCAAGTATAGCCTGGCCCTACCCTCATTCCCGCTTTGCTTGGATTAGCAATAAATATATAGATGGAAATAAAGAAGAGATATCAGGGAGAAATACATAAAATGGTGGGTAAAACACTGTAAGTGGGTCAAGTACCACCACCATTCACTACAGTAAAAGTGAACATTCAGCACCAACAATAATGTTTTTTCCTGTTATGTCTGGAAAGTGATAATAAGTCATATGTACCTACCTTTCTAAATTTGTTCAAATCTCATTTTTATATTAAATACTGCATACCAAGTAACATGCTAAGGCTGCATCATTAGATGAAGAAAAGGTGGTCCCTGGTCCCAAGGAATGTTGCCCAGAAGAAGCCCGAGATGTGTGAAAAATCCAACTATAATACAATGTAGCAAGTGCAACAATCAGGTATGCAAAAGTGTACTGGGAGCAAGAAAGGAAAGTGTGATCACAACAGTAAACAGAAGACAGCACAAAAGAGATAATACATAAACTGAGTTTTGACAAAAGAAGTGGGTTTTCCAGGTGCCCAATAGGGAGGAGAGAATTCTTGGAAGAGGGAAAAGCATAATTCAAGATAGTGAATTGTTCATATAATCCTAGAAGAGAAGCAGGGAACAACAGAAGAAATACGTGGATATAGGCATCATGAATATTTGTATGTTTCATTTTGGCAAAATCATTCTAATGGAAATTTTGAAGATCAACTCTAGAGGGGATAAACAGAACTAGTAATGACTGCAGGAAACACTAGAACTAATTTCTACTATACCAAAAAGAAACAAAACTATTTCAATGACAACACAGTATCATAGAAAGGGCTTTTTTAAAATTTTTTTTTAGTGTATTCAGTTTAGTTCAGTTCAGTTACTCACTCATGTCTGACTCTTTGTGACCCCATGAACTGCAGCACGCCAGGCCTCCCTGTCCATCACCAACTCCCGGAGTTTACCCAAACTCATGTCCACTGAGTCAGTGATGCCATCCAACCATCTCATCCTCTGTCGTCCCCTTGTCCTGCTGCCCTCAATCTTTCCCGGCATCAGGGTCTTTTCAAATGAGTCAGCTCTTTGCATCAGGTGGCCAAAATATTGGACTTTCAGCTTAAACATCAGTCCTTCCAATGAATATTCAGGACTGATTTCCTTTAGGATGGACTGGTTGGATTTTGGTGTATTAGATGTCACTTAAAATTTTGACTCCACACTGTACTTGCTTTGGGATCTTGAACGACACTCATAACTTCAGCTAGTCTCAGTACAATGAGTGTATGTGATTACCTCCATCTATACCTGTGCTGCAATCTTAATGTAAATTCAAGCTCAGGTCCAAGCCTAGGTTCTCTGTAACTCCTCCTCTGGTTAATTCATAAGCCCTCTCACTCTTCTTCATTTGGCTTCTTTACGGAAATATCACAAGAATGTCTATGATTTCTGGGTGTCTTTTGTGGTCGTCTGTTTTTTAAATTGAAGTTTAGTTGATTTCCAATGCCATGTTAGTTTCAGGTGTTCAATTAAGTGATTAATTTATATATATGTCCTTTATCAGATTATTTTCCATTAATAAGTTATTACAAAATATTGAGCATAGCTCCCTGTGCTATACAATAGATCCTTACAGGCTATCTGTTCTATGCCTTCTTTGAATTACTGTAGCACTTGATGTCTATATCATTTACATGTTTCAATCTAGTTATGACTGAAAACAAAAAATTTATATTTGCCCATGCCCTGGCCCGGATTTTAAAAATGTGTTCACTGATTTCATATTCATTGGCTACATTTTAGACACTGTGTTAGCTGGTGGTTCCAGATGTTAGTGAAATATAGACGTTCCTGATCAGAAGGTCACGGTCTCTGTGGGAAAACAAACAAAAATAAACAGTCTGTGTCTCAAGCAGCTGTATACTTCCCAAAGAGAACACACCTAGTTGGTACAGTAAATACATGGATCACAGATAAATGTATCAATAGTTATTTGGTGTTAATAACGTCAAATAACTGCTTTTCTATTTTAAAGAAATGATGACTATATTTCACCAGGAACTCAACACCCCTCTTAGACTGAAGGCCTCACTTCCATCCTGACTTACTACATTGCTTTCTTATATGAAAATATATAAGTCTGTACATATTCTCTATTAAAAGGATTATCTGGCATGAATTTCTGATAGCATGAAGAAAAACTCAAGAGGTTCAGAATTTTAGTTCTGAGATGCATCCAGAAGTTCAGATGCCCTAATTCAACTTGCTTGACTGGAAAATGGAGCTGTAAATCCCACAAGATCAGGTGATCTTTTAACAATTTCAAAACTTCCTGCTATTAATTAGAAATCCTAGAAGAATAGCTTCTTTTAAAATACGCTGATAATATGCTTTAGAGCTTAATATCCAGCAGCCAAGTTTCAGTTAAGTGAGCTTCGGGAAAGACAGAAACTTGTGGTTTAGTTGCATTTACTTGGGAGCCTCTGGTCAAAACATCTACTTCTGTGTTCAGCCATCTTTTCATTTTTAAAATAGAGGCAACTCTAAAAACATAGTTACAGAGACAGTGCACAGCTTCAGATGTCATTGTCTTCATTTGTTTCAGAATACCAACAATATCGACGGTATTACTGCAAAGAGTGGGATGTTATTTGGTGTCATCTAGTGCAACTCTGTGGAAAGAAAGAAAAGGAAAGGGGTCTAGAATAACTACAATTTTCCTGAGAACACAATTATTTTATGGTAAATCTGGGATAAGAATCCTGATCTCTTTGATCCCACTCCATTCTTCTTTCACTGGAATCTGAACAACCCAGAGAAATAAAATGTGCTGTATTCTATGTAACTGGTGCAGGACTTGGCAAGATTGGAATTGTAACACTATGTATGAAGAGTTATCTGGAAATTCTTAAAACTAAGTGAGATACATCCCAGATACTATGTTTGATGAGGATAATTCTGTGGAATGAACGGAACTGGTAACTGAAGTGTGTGTGTGCTGTGCTGCAGTTTCAAGTAGGTAGGGTGAATTCTTGTTTTCTGGCACCTTGGAGATTCCACTCCATTATACACATTAAAATGAAATTAACATTTGAACTGTGCTAGTCTAAGTCGCTTCAGTCCTGTCTGACTCTTTGTGACCCTATGGACTGTAGCCTGCCAAGCTCCTCTGTCTATGGGATTTTCTAGGCAAGAATACTGGAATGGGTTGCCATTTCCTTCTCCAGGGGATCTTCCCAGCCCAGGGATTGAAATCGGGTCTCCTGCATTGCAAGCAGATTCTTTATAATCTGAGCTACCAGAGAAGCCCTAGTAGCTCAGATTTGAACTGGGTCATATTTAATTCTGCATGGTCTTTTAAGTCAGAAAAATATTCCATGTATCATTTAAGTTGTGATTCATTTTTTATCTTGATCTTTAATTTCTAAAAGTCTTTCCAAAAAGAAAACAGAGGTTAGAAATGGTATGTGGGAGGCTTTCAAGAAGAAATAAGCTAATTTCATTCAGCACGAAAATTAACACTCAAACAAACTCTTCATTGCTGAAAGTGTCCAAAGCTGCTAGCTTCATCTTGTAGCTAAGGCATCTGAAAGAATCATGCTAAAGGACTCCTAATCACCCAAATGTCCCATATCTGACTCAGTAAGTATCATTATACATTATGGGTATTTTTCTGAGTTACAGAGAACAATATCCTAGCTGAACATCCCTCTGCCATTACACAGAGATGATGGTCTCAAGCTATCTTGAAGGTGTTGGAGCCCACTTTATCCATTATTAATATTAACAGAGGACAAAACTTAATATTCTCTTTGCTCTGTATTTATTAAATTACTTTATGCCTTCATTAAAATGGATGGCCCATAACTGAGTCTGTATTATGTGTATCATTGGAAGCTGAACACATGTTTGTTGCTTTTATTAATGTCACAGATTTCTAGGGAGGGTCTACTCAAAAACTAAGTCTAGTTTCACGGTTGCAAATAAATTATGATATAATTTTGAACAAATTAAGACTGTGTGGATCACAATAAACTGTGGAAAATTCTGAAAGAGATAGGAATACCAGACCACCTGATCTGCCTCTTGAGAAACCTATATGCAGGTCAGGAAGCAACAGTTAGAACTGGACATGGAACAACAGGCTGGTTCCAAATAGGAAAAGGAGTACGTCAAGGCTGTATATTGTCACCCTGCTTATTTACCTTATATGCAGAGTACATCATGAGAAATGCTTGGCTGGAAGAAGCACAAGCTGGAATCAAGATTGCCAGGAGAAATATCAATAACCTCAGATATGCAGATGACACCACCCTTATGGCAGAAAGTGAAGAGGAACTAAAGAGCCTCTTGATGAAAGTGAAAGAGGAGAGTGAAAAAGTTTACTTAAAGCTCAACATTCTGAAAACTAAGATCATGGCATCTGGTCCCAGCACTTCATGGGAAATAGATGGGGAAACAGTGGAAACAGTGTCAGACTATCTTTTGGGGCTCCAAAATCACTGCAGATGGTGATTGCAGCCATGAAATTAAAAGATGCTTACTCCTTGGAAGGAAAGTTATGGCCAACCTAGATAGCATATTAAAAAGCAGAGACATTACTTTGCCAACAACGGTCCGTCTAGTCAAGGCCATGGTTTTTCCAGTGGTCATGTATGGATGTGAGAGTTGGACTGTGAAGAAAGATGAGCACCAAAAAATTGATCCTTTTGAACTATGGTGTTGGAGAAGACTCTTGAGAGTCCCTTGGACTACAAGGAGATCCAACCAGTCCATCCTAAAGGAAATCAGTCCTGGGTGTTCATTGGAAGGACTGATGCTGAAGCTGAAACTCCAATACTTTGGCCACCTCATGCAAAGAGTTGACTCACTGGAAAAGACCCTGATGCTGGGAGGGATTGGGGGCAGGAGGAGAAGGGGACAACAGAGGATGAGATGGCTGGGTGGCATCACTGACTCGATGGAGATGAGTTTGAGTAAACTCCGGGAGTTGGTGATGGACAGGGAGGCCTGGTGTGCTGCGATTCATGGGGTCGCAAAGAGTCAGACATGACTGAGTGACTGAACTGAACTGAACTGAAAGGAAAGACACTGCTACTTACTATATCCCTGTCCTTGAGGGGCTGGTAAAGCACTAAAAAATGTAATAGAGGCATGCACACATGCATAGATTTTCAGTGATATCTGTGCACACTTAAAAAGAACTCTATACAATACATTATAAAAATCTTGATGCTGTGTGTCCCTAGTTCCCAGCTTTCTCATTAAAACTATCTAAATTAATAAGACCTTATCTATTAGGATAGCTATCAGAGTATTCCAAATTCTACTTCTTGTAGTACCCTGTCCCAAACATTTGCCTTCCTCTTTTCATTAGCCCTCAATCCAGAAGCCCGTAGATTTGTTCATTAATTTACGGGCATATTTAGCTATGTGGCCAATTTCTTCATCCCTTATCAAGTTTCAGGCACCATTCTTCAGTATGTTTTGTAGGTTGATGACACAGCAGTGATCAACACAGATGAATACACCCTCTCTCCAGTTGAGGGGACAGACAAAAATAAACAAGCAAATATAAAAATACAAGTGCAAATATGTAAATAAAAATTAAATAGATGCATAGAATAACTAGTATATCAGGTAAGTGCTGGAGAAAAAACAGAAAGCATGGTAGGGAAATGGAGATGGCTGATAGAAGGCACCTGCCACTTGAAATTAAGTAATAAATGAAGGCTTTATGGGGAAGATAAAATTTATCAAGGAATTTAAGGTGGCTGTGGAAGGGAGCAAAGTGCATATCTGGGGAATGAATATTACCAGCAGAGGGAAGTGTCAGATGGAAAGAGAAAGCAGCAAGAATGTGCCTAGAGTATTCAAGGAACAGAAAGGATGTCAGTGTGTGGGAAATACAGTGAGCAAAGTAGAGAGGAGAAGCAACAAGTCAGGGAGCAAACAGAGGCCCAGATTCCTAGGCCTGTGGAGGCACTCTGAGGACATTGCTTCCTGCTTGGAGTAAGTCACTGAAGAGATCTGAGCAACACAATCTGATTTATGTTTTAACAGGATCTCTCTGAATGCCCTGTTGATTCGAAACTGCAAGAGAGTAAGGACAAGCTCTGGAAGACCAAGAGTTGTCTCAAAGACATGATTTACTCAAAAATCTACCTTTCACCCAGTGACAACATAGAGCAGGGGCTGGCAAATAATTGCTCACAAATCATTGTGAGCTCAGCCTGTTTTTTTATGACCGGTAAGCTAATACTGAGACTCACATTTTGAAAGGCTGCTGAAGAAAGAGGAGAAGAAGCTACAGAAACTGTATACGGCCCACCAAGCCTAAGATACATATTTAAAAATCTGGAAAATGTTTTCCAACACCTGAAGTAAAGATCTGGCTGGTAGTAGGTCCACAAAAAAATTGGGAGGAGGAATACATGAGTGAATTAGCTACTGAAAATATTATAAAGTGATAGCTATGAAGAAACATTTACAGCTTCACCCTTAACCTTCAGAAATGATGTTATTTTCATTGAGCTGTTGAAAAATATAATCTAACTTTCAAAACAACAAATCAGAAGGCATCTTCTCACATAAGCAAGGTCATAAATCACTGTCAAGTAAAATTGAAGTAGCAACAAATCAATAACAAAAAACATTTTTATGGACTTTTAAACTTTAGAAAGCATTTGTATGTTCATTATCTAATGTAATCCTCAAATAAATTCCATGAAATAGTTATTATTTTCCCATTAGAAATTACCACATACTATGTCTTTAGTGACTGCCCAAGAAAAGCTGAAATCTTGAGTGTTACACCTACTAATACCAAGGTTCCCCCCCACCCCCACCTCATGGGAATGCTGGATGCTAAAATTGACAGGGATTTTCAGCTCAAGATGGCAGACTAGGACACATATTTACTTTCTGTTCCTTCTGAAACCATACTTAGATAAAAGTGTAGAAATACCAAAATTAATAAGCCAATAAAAGCCAAGAGGTTGTGGAAGTCATCAACTACAGAAAGATTTCAACATATTTCGAGAAGGCAAAAAATGAAACAGAGTGATGAATAAAATAATTAAGGAAAGATTGTCCTAAGAAGGGTCTGCACAAAGCCAGTTAGCTTTTGGTGAGTTCTGGTTACAGTAAAGGGCAAGGAAAGAAGAGGAGCTGAAAAACAAGGAAATTAAAGTTATTTTAGGGAAAAAAGTTACTTGAATGAGCTCCAGAGACCACTCAGCCTGCTGCCATATTAATTCATGGATTACAATGGATTGTCGGTAAGCAAGACAAGAAAATAAGGAAGAAACAAAAATGAAGAGATTGTTCCTTACTGAACTCTTCTCAAACGAGATCAAGGAATTATGGTTAAATGCCACGGCTGTAAATCATTTCTGCTCCTAGAGAGGTCAGATAGGGCTTATGATATTTCTCGCTTTTTTCAGACATAATTTAGGTCTGAGAAAAACCTTTTGTGTCCTCCAATCTCAAATCTTATTGGGGATGGAAGTCCAAATTTGCTCTGACATACTATAAAAAGAATCTCAAGAGCAGAGGGCAAACTAATTTATAATATATGAATTATGTCCAGTGTTATTTTAAATAGATTTTAAACTAAAATATATAAATAAAGCTTCACTGATCAATACAATTCTGGGTTCTGAAACCTCTACCTGTCACATGCCTGGTGGGTAACACACAATGTCATCCCAGGAGAAAGAAAACACTCCAATGAAGTAAGCCAAAGAAACAAGATTCAAACTCAATAAAGCCATGTTAGACTAGGAGTTTTCAGTTCTTTCCTATTATTTTGAAGCTTCTACCTCATGAATAATAACATGTCTCCCTTGTCTTAGAAACCCAAGAGTGTGACTTCTCTCCTGGGCATAAGAATCTCTAGAATTATATATGGTAGTAAAGAGTGGACCAAGCTGACATGCTCACAGTGACCAAATTTTACTGACTATTTTAAACTGACACAGTGCTCCACTATGAAGCTGCAATAAATGATGTATTTGCTTTCTCAACATGAATGAGTTGCCTTACTGAACATACTCCAGGAAGGCCATAGAAATAGGCTTCTAATCCATACAGAATAATGCACTGGTAAATTTCTTTCCGGAAAGCCCATGATTTATCTAGACTATAATCTTTACATATCTGGATCCTTCAAACTATACCAAAGGGAAAACCTCCGCTGGTGCTATGCTGACAACTGCTGGTCCTTAACCTGCATCTTCTGAGATCAGAACCCAGTGCAGTAGGTGATCAATTCATGAATTGAGCAAAAGAAAACCTTCTACAGGGTAGGATATAGACTCATTATAGGTATGACACTTAGGGCTAAGTGCCATAAGGAGTACAAGAAAAGAACAGTAACATGTGAAGCATGTATGGCAGAGAGGCACCACAGCCCAGAGCAGGTTTGGTTCACATCCTGGCTAAGCCATTACCATCTGCACACCCTGAAGAACAGTCTAAGATTTAACTGTTGTATCAAATTTCTAAAAAGAAGTGAAGAAAGGGCCTTACCTGCCAGGAAAGGGCGTGGTGGGGTGCAGCACCTGGCCAGGTGAGGGCTCTGCATTCTGGCTGGTGATGATGGCAGAGGAGCAGCAGCGGAGAAGGTGCTCCTGGCTCCTGGCCTCGCAGAGAAGCTGGGGGAGGCGGGGGGGGCACAGGTGCTGGACGACCCCCCGGCAGGGTGGGTGGCTCCTGCAGTCAGCTTCGCACAGGTCTCTGAGACCCAGGCAGGGAAGGGCCAGCCGATACACACGCAGGCACCAAGGGGGCTGCATGATGAGGTGCCAGATAGGATGAGCTCTGGAGGAGGAGGCCCCCACAGTCCTAAACAGTCTCTGCATGGTGGCCCATCTGTTGCCAAACACCTGCCACCCACAGTGGGAAGTCTCAGCGGCTAGAGAGTCCAGGAGGGGTCATGCGCTGGGCCCCGCCCTTTGCCCCAGAGTTTGCCACGTGCGCGCGGAGCGCATTTTCTCTGTGACGCGTATACCATGGACGTGTCACAAATGCCAGGCTGAGTCCTCCTCCCTCCAGTGCGTGTTTGACCACGAGAGGAGTCAGAAGCTAGGGAGACGCTCTCCCAGTTTCACATTCTATTCTCGAGGTATTTGGCGCACAATCTGTCCTATATGGGCAATTTACTGTGTAAACTTGTTTCCGCGCTCCGCCGCCGGCACCCGCTGGGCCATCGCTCGCTGGTTTTGCGCCGTCGGGATGCCATCACATCTGGCCGGGGCCACCCAGCCGCCCCAGCTCCTGCTTTACACCCTGGCCGCAGGCTGCTCAACCAGGACCGAGTGCCTTTATCATCCGGCTCTTACATCGCGCCGAAAAGTTGGTACCCAATCCAGCAGGCTGGGTACTCCCGTGTGGGCGTCCTACCCCTGGCGAACTTGAGGGAGTTGCCGAAGAAGAAGCCCGTCCTGTCCACTCGTAATTCCATGATGTTCGGACCTTCGAGAACCGTCAGAATTCCTCCACCAGGGCGCAAAATTACTCTCCTGCCTTCACTCCCTGAGCTACATGTTCAGGTAGGCAAGGCTGGGAAGCCGGTACCAGCCAGTCACCGCCCACTTCCTTGCGCAAAGGAGAGTAAGGCGATGGTCCGGGAAGAGCGCAGGGAAGTCGTGACAAAGGAGGAAGGTCACACAGAGGCCGAAGGAGAGGCCAACGGAAAGATGAGTCCGTACCGCAGCGGGGCTGTGACAAGGACACCTAGGCCCCAGGAGACCGGCGGGCTCCTCCCGCCCCTCCAGTGCAGTCCCGAGCCTCCAAACCTCCTGCCGGTGCACCCAGAAGACAACGTCAGTGAGAAAGCCCAGGTGTCTCGGACGAAGCCTTCCTCCCAAAGCCCCGCCATCTGCTCAGACGGCACTGCTGGAGACGGCCGGCCTCCCTCGCAGCCTGGCCCCCTGGCCTCGGTGCTCTCTGCCCCAAGTCCGTGCTGCAGCCTGCTGCCCGAGAGGCCAGTAGAAGAAGTGCTGGGTGAAGACCACCAGCCCGGCTCCCCAGAGTCACCGGTGTCCGGGAAGGCGCTGCAGCGTGAAGCACCTTCAGACCCCCCGCGGAGAGGCTCTTCTCCCCCGGGAGCTGCCAGCAGTAGGCGCCCCTGCAAGAGGAAGATGCCCCCGCCGCTCTTTCTGCCGCTGCCGCCGCTGCTGCCACCTCGGCCGCCACCGCTGCCGCTGCCGTGGGGTCGCAGTGACCTTCCCCCACCTCCGAAGCTTCCAGGCATGACTCTCGCCAAAACCTGGGGCACCCTGAAACAAAACATGGACCGTCAGCGGAACAGAATCCTGAAGGATGCAAGGAAGGCCATGCGACGCCGCAGCACCGCTCCGCCCGCCCCAGGGACCACAGGCTGCCTGGCTCCGGTCAGTCACGTTTTGCAGGTCCCTCCTACCACCACCGACTTGGCCGACCTGTCCTCCAGATTCCCCAATCTGGCTGGCCTTCCACCTTGCCTGACACCTTATATGGATCGGGTGGCAAGACACACAGCCCCCTCTCATTCTGCTATTCCTGCAGATCCTCCTCTTCCTCCAGTTTTCAATCCCATTGTGGGAATTACCGTTAAGGAGGATGCAGGCACTCCGTGTTCAGCCAGAGCAACACCACCTTTTATTTCTGACCTCTCCACACCTCTGAGCACCCCAACCCTCCCCTTCCAGCCACCCTCCTACAGAAATGAATCCCCAACACCCATGTGTGTAGATTCTCCCCCTCCCTTATACTTACTCACCCCTCTTCCAGACCCTCCCATCGCTCCCCCTGTTCCAACTGAGCAGCCCATCACTTCTTCTGCAGTCCCTGTGACCACCACAGTCATAGCATCTGCAAGTGTGACCCCCCCGTCTCCTTCAGATTCGGGCATCACTGACATGGACACTACGCCCCCTTCTCAAGCTGTAATTTTTCAGTCTCCCCCAGGTATTGGGGTGAAGCAGACACACACTGCAGAGAGATCAGACACCACCGGCCCATTTGTGCCAATGGTCTCCTGCCGCGCTTCAATTTTTAACTATCCCTTTGACTCCCAAACCAACCCTCACCCCACATTTGCAGCCACTGATGAGCAGCAGAGAGCCTCTGTTCTTCCCAGGCCCCCATCTGGGGCTCCGGCTGCCGTCTTCCCCGGGCCCCCACCTGGGGATCAGGATGCCGCCATTCCCGGGCCCTCATCTGGGGCTCCGGCTGCCGTCTTCCCCGGGTCCGCACCTGCGGATGCAGCTGCCGCCTTGCCCGGGCCCCCACCTGGGGATCAGGCTGCCGCCTTGCCCGGGCCCCCACCTGGGGATCAGGCTGCCGCCTTGCCCGGGCCCCCACCTGGGGATCAGGCTGCCGCCTTGCCCGGGCCCCCACCTGGGGATCAGGCTGCCGCCTTGCCCGGGCCCCCACCTGGGGATCAGGCTGCCGCCTTGCCCGGGCCCCCACCTGGGGATCAGGCTGCCGCCTTGCCCGGGCCACCACCTGGGGATCAGGCTACTGCCTTCCCTGGGCCCCCACCTGGGACTCCGGCTGATGTCTCCCTTGGTCCCTCATCTACAGCCTTGGATCCTGTCTTCCCCAGTCCCACTATCTAGGACTCCAGCCAGTGTCTTCCCCATCCCTCCATCTAGGGTTCCGGCTACTATCTCCCCTAGCCCCCCATCTACAGCTTTGGGTCCTGTCTTCCCTGGCCCCCCCTCTATGGCTTTGGCTGTTTCCCTCAGTCCCCAAATTATGGCTTTGGGTCCTGCCTCCCCCAGCCCCCCATCTATGGCTTCAGCTCCTGTTTTCCCCAAACCCCCATCTATGGCTTCAGCTCCTGTTTTCCCCAGCCCCCCACCTATGGCTTCAGCAGTTATCTATGCTTCAGCAGTCAGCATCTCTACAGATGTCAAACCAGTCTTTGACATCAATGCTATGGATGCACCTCCTCCTCAGACTTTACTTTCCAGTCTACCTCTGACTCCAAGGAGAACCACTACCCATATCACATGGCTGTTCCTGGTTCTGAGAACACAGCACCCAGTGGCAGCAATGCCTGGACCCAAGCCTCGACTTATTTACCTGTGGAGTTGGTCAACAGAGGTACCCATGTTTCAAGTGAAGCTTGAAACCCAGAAGCTTGGACCCAGAACTCACCCTTCAGCCCACATCTGGGGCCAACAATAGGAAGAAGTCTAACAAGTCTATTCCACTGGGAAACCCATTAGCCCTAGCACAAGATAAAAAGCTAACCTCTTCTGCAGTCCAGCCACCCAGAGGAAGGATAATGGATTCAGATTTACCAGATCCCCTGTCTTCCACCACCACCATCAACATGCAGCCGGCCTTTGTCTACAGCTCAGGTATTTTCCCCAGGGATGTATCTGCTACTTCTGGTTTTGGAGTGGATACCACAGTGCCCAGTACTGGAGACAGTAGCTTGCTGTCTGCTAGTACCACATCAGGCCCACTGTTGATGGGACCTGCAGCCTCTATGGCTGGTGGGAGTTTTGGGTTGGTGTGAATGCCCTAGGCCTCACTTATTCAGAATCATCTGGCCCACCTAACTTTTGGACAGAACTGTGTGGGACACCCAGCACCACCTGTGTTCCTACTGTGGCCAGATCACCTTGGGGTCATCTCATTGCAGCATGCCTGCTGCAGTAGGAAGGACAAGCCACCATCCCAGCATCCAGGCACATATCTGGTTCCAACTTGAATCCAAATGCCTGGGGTTTCCTTGAGCCAAGTCCAGGTGGTAGAGTCACAGCAGGGGACACCACCATCCTTATGGTTAGAGGTCGGGGTGTTACCACTTCCCATCACTGCACCCAGGACCCACATGAGTGTAGAAAATCTACAGTTACAAATCCCATCACCATGAAGAAGAAATTTGTGTTAAGGGACAAGTCAGTTTCAACTTTTCACCAGAACAACACTGCATCCATTGGGTTTGCAAGTGTGAGACACACCCCTGGCTTGAAAGCCACTAGAAGTTCCACCTTATTTCCAAACACAAGGGGTCCACCTGTCCAAGATCCAAGTGGTGGTGGTATAGGAGGGAACATCATCATTCCCAGGAATGGAGGACCTGGTATCCACACTTCCCATTGGTACAACTGGGACCCACCTGGCCAATACACCATGGGTGAACACATGGAAGGAGCCACATCTCATCTAGGATGGGAGGCCCCAGTGTCAGCACCTGCCACTGGACTCGGACCTCATATATGCAAAGCACAGAGCGGGTGATGGGGGCCAGCACCTCACCCGCTGTGATTGAGTACACTTCTGGTGTTCCATTCATACAAAGCACCCAGGCCTCCCCAGCCCAAACCCACGTAGTATGATGGAGGATAGCACCATATATATTTAGAGAGGAACGTCTGTACTCAGAACTCCTGGGACCCAACTCAGGGCACCCCTCTGACTTTGGAGGAGCTCAATGTTGTGTTTAGCGGCTCCTGGTCAGGGAAGCTGCGTCTGTGCTCTGGGTCTGGTACTTTCATCACCTGCCCAGGATTTCACTGGAGCATTAGCAAACTCCTTTCTTCTGTGAAGAAACTCAATGAATAAAGAGCATATCTTGTTCTGCAGATTCCGTGCAATGATGAATGGGCTTTGCTGGAAAACGACTCTGCCCATTTAAGTGAAACTGTTAACCTGCTTTCTTCCTACAATGAGCCAAAGGACCACACTCTCAGCGGTGTGCACGAGTAGGTGTGTGTTGTATGTGCATGGGTGAGGAATGTGGGTGTGTGTGTTGCAGGGTGGGAAGCATATGAGCCCAGTTCAGAACTACATACCAGAATTGAGAAGTTCCATTTGGAGGATGGAAAATAATCTGCATGTATCATCCACTATGCCATCCCTGATTTGACTGTAAACTTGGCCGACCCAAACTTCTGGCTATTTTCCCTACACTTGGAACTGGCAAGTTCTACTGCTGTCTTTAACTGCTTCCTCTCCCCCTACCCATTTGCCTCAATGGACCCTTATCTTTCACCAGCTTTATGTACAAATATGTATATATGTAATTTATATATAAGTAAAAACTTATTCTTGTTAATCTACTACTGTTTATGTGTCTTTACTCATTGATATATATGAGTCATGATGTGTTGAGGCAGACTTAAGGTTGCAAAATTTTCTGGGTCCCAGTGACTGGGTTGTGGAGCTAGGCATACATTATGACCATGTGTGCTGACTTCTGAAATCTGCTTTGAGTGTAAGGAGTGACAGTCCAGGAAGAACTAAGGTCCAGAGGAGGGAGAGACAGGGCAACTCATCCTTACTTCTCTATGTCTCTCTCTCTCCCCCTGCACCACTCTAACCACACCAGAGGCTAGATAATCCCTGATGTGTGAAGAGGAAACACACTTTATGGTTTTCGTTTTTGAAAATGTTTAAATGTCTCTTTTGTGCATCTTTTTATCCAATTGAAACTTAGGCCAGTCATCTTTGTATGTTCCCACTTCACCTAGAGAGGATGGACTTTGTATCCAGGTTCATGTGTCTGGAGAAACAAAGGAAGAGTCCATGCCTGCTCTGTAATTGTTGAAAATTTAAGTTTACTTCAAGTTTATCATACTGCTTAAAGTATCAGAAAAGATTCTCTTCAATAACTGGCTTGGCTCTGAGACAGGCTGCTAAAATACCAAACATAAGAGTTATAACTGTGTCCAGTTCTTGCAGATCCTAGAGTTCTGCTGGGCCTCCAGTAGGTTCAATAAAGGCAAAACTCCTGACTCTGTAGCCTATCCTCTAGTCAGAGGGGAGAACAGAAGTCAACGTCAATTATCTGACAAGTTGGTGGTGTGGTTTAGTTGCTAGGTTGTGTCTGACTCTGCAACCCCAGGGACTGTAGCCCACCTGCAGGCTCCTCTGGCCACAGGATTTCCCAGGCAAGAACACTGGAGTGGGTTGCCATTTCCTTCTCCAGGGGGTCTTCCTGACCCAGAGATTGGGCCAGGTCTCCTGCATGACAGGTGGATTCTTTACTGACTGAGCCTCCAGGGAAGCCTAGTAACAAATGCAACAGAGATTAAGCAGTGTATGGGCAGAGAAACAAGGTTTTCCAGTTAAACAGTAGAACAGGATAAGTCTTACTGGGAAGGTGGAATTTGAACACATGTAGCAGGAGGCAACTGAGTCAGATATCTGAGGAAAAAGCATTCCAGATAATGGGAATAACCTCTCCAAGGCCCAGAAGAAGGACACCAGTGTCCCAAGGGAAAAGCTAGTAAATAATGTGGCTGGAATAAAGTCAGAAAGTGGGAAGGGAGAAGAGAAGAGGAAAGGAGGATGGAGAAGATGTGGATTGAATTGTGGCATCATCATTTATTGATTGTGTGATCACAAAGTTAATTCAACCTTCAAACGTTTCAGTGAAATCAGTGATTTTCCTATGGCCAAAACTCACACGAGTTTTGGAAGGATAAAATAACAGAGGGAAATGAATTATAAGCCACTGTTATTATTCTACACATAAAGACAGATAGACAGACAGATATAGAGAGTTAAGACAATTTTTTTGTCCCCCTCCACAGATTCATATATTGAAGCCCTATCCCCTTATGTGTGATGGAATTAGGAGATGGAGTTTTCAGGAGGTAACTAGGTTTAGAAGAGGCCATGAGGGTAGAGCTGTCATGATGGGATTAGCTCTTATAAGAAACAGAAAAAACACTAAAGCTTTCTCTCTCCACCATGTGAGGAGGACACAGCAAGAAGATGGCCATCTACAAGCCAAAAATGGAGGACTCACCTGGAAGTAGATCTACCTTGCTCTTAGACTTCCCAGAAGTGTGAAATGTCTCTTGTTTAAGCCACTTAGTCTATGCTATTCTGTTATAGCAGCCTGAGCAGACTAATACAGGCAGGTGAGTAGGGAAAGGATGATTGATAGCTACATAGATGGAGATAGAGCATGCATATGTATACTTAATGAATTACTTCAAATGTCTTCACCAGGCAATTCAAATAGGAGATTCCCATTTTAAAGGGAGCATAAAAGTGCTTGCTTTCATGAAGTATACAGATGGAAAAATACTCCAGCCTAAAATACTCTAGCCTAAAAATGCACAGCACTGAGCCTGATGCAACATTTCTGAGATTAGTCCTGCAAAACCAAAGAACACCATCACAGAGAGGCCGACAGCCTCCCGGCACCCTGCCGCCTGATTCACTTACTCCAAGTTGTTTGTTACAACTCCAGAGGATCAAAGCTCCTGCTGCCTGACTTCAGAGACTCTCCTTTCCTACCAGAAGCAGGGTTGAAATACAGTCTGCTTCTAATAGTTCCACACCTTCTCTCGGCCATGCAGGACAATATTACCAGGGACAATTTTTAATTTTTAAAATTTATAATGCTTTTCATTAAAAAACAAAAATCCTTCAAAGCTGAAAAGAACAATTCTGATAAGGCAAGCACTTAGCAAATGTATGAGATATAAAGATGATTTTGAATTTCACGTTTTAATGCATTTACACAGTTGAAGTTACTTCTAAATAAATGGAAATATTGTTATGAAAATAATATGTGTTCATGATAGCATCTCAAATACAGAAATTCAACTTTTCTAACCCCAGTTCCCCTCTCCAGAGACAGTTTTTGGCCACATGAATGTTGCCCCCATAATTCTAGACATGATGTTTATCTGCTGTATCCATTGTAGATCCATTTTAGCACCCTAGCATGAGGCAGGAAGATAAACTCCTACCCCCACTACTTCTCATCCTTCTTCCTTCCAATACATATTCATTTCATTACTTCTGCTGCCTCTCTTCTGTAATGCCATGCAATTTTTGCTGGCTTTTATTGAAGGGAGAAGTTGTAGCCTAGTGGCTAAAAGCCTTGGTTCTGGAGAGGGACCACTTGGCTTGGAAGCTTTGTTCTTCAGTTTATTAGCTCTGCAGTCCTGAGCAATTTACTCAGCCTTCCTGGGCCTCTGTTTCCTCACCTGTATGATGAGGAATTGGATGATAACCACCATTGCGTGGAGTTGCTCGTGAAGATGCAAATAATAACACATCTGCAGCCTTCAATGTCCAACACACGGAAGCTCTCAAGAAATATTAGCTATAGTACATAGCTACAGTATTCACTTGCACTCTAATTTCATCACTTTCTTTATGCCTGAGACTGCTTGTGTCCCCAGTTCTGTCTTTCCCCTTGTACAGCTCACCTTTGGTCAATAGCATGTTTGCTTTGTTTACCTGTGATGATAATATTTACAATTTGTTATGCAGTCACAACAAAGTGTCCTATGTTTTATTTACAGGTTGATGCTATGGGTTGAAAACCAGTAAGTTAAATTAACTAAGTTCTGCTCCGTCCTGGGGACAACAGAATGGTAGAACTGTATTTCCCTCTCTATAGGGATGATGCTCCTACTTCTGTCTCTAACATCAACTGTTTAAACTCATGCTGTATTTCAGTTTGCTTTTTCCTTCAACTGCTATTTTCTCACAAAATTTCATTACTTCTCCTAAAATCTGACCCACCTTCTTTTGTTCTCCTTGAACCATTTCCCCAGAATAAACTATTTTTAAAATGTTCAAACGCAACGCTGTTTCCTTGCCTGGATCCCCTCCCCCTCCTCAGTTTGGAAGCTGTAAGACCAAAGTAAGCATAAGACCCTGAAAAGAAAAGAGACCAAATTGCTTTCAGGTTAGACTGGAAATAACGACTAGTTACTGATCATGAAAACCGCATAATTCTGGCCCCATCACTCCTAATTTCCTTGCTTTGTGGGAGAGATAACAATCTGGATTTCAACCAGTACTTCAGGTAATTATGAGCCAGGTAGTCCTTATTCCATACTGTGCCCAATACTGGTCTAGGCGACAAGTGAGATCTCATCTAGGGCCTCTTATATTTCTTAAGATTAGAAATTTTGTGTGGAACTTCAGGCTAAAACTCTAGTTATTACCAAGCAGGGCATTTTCCCCACATACACCTCTCAAGAATTAGAAGGTGGCTTGTGGAAGATTTGAGAATTTCAGACTCATGAATGCATGTCTTTCTTGTCCTAAATATTTTCTTCTCAGAGATCCAGAAACAGCCCTTGACTATGCTGAGCCCACCCAGGCCCTCCCTGGACCAGTCACTGCCGTTACCCAGGGTGACGTGAGGCAACGGGCTGCCTGAGCAGCAGTTTACACTTCACCCGAGACAGAGCTAGGCGCGGTCCTCTCAGCAGTCGCGGGGCAGGAGTGTCGCCCTCAGACGCTCCTTTCAGGCTGGGAGAATGCCACGGCTGCTAAGCATTGGAGCCATAAAGTGGATCTCCTGTATTTGTCCAAGGTTGAAAGGCTAGGAGAGACAGAAAAACAAAAGAAACTTGAGAAACAAAACCAGGCTTGAAAAGTTGTCTCTCTGAGGTAAGTGGCACTTTTGTCTTAAATTCACACGAAGTTGGAGATCACACACCTTTGGTTTTTAAATTGGCAGATACTTGTTTTACAACGTTGTATTGGTTTATGCCATACAACAAAGCAAATCAGTCATAATTATATATATACAAATATATAATATAATATATATATTATATATAATATAAACATATGATTTTTTATATATATATATATATATATATATATATATCTCCCCTTCCTCTTGAGCCTACCTCAGCCCTCCCCTCACTCCCCTCCAGGTCATCACAGAATACCAGGTTGGGCTCTCCAGGTTATACGGAGCTTCCCACTAGCTAGCTATTTTACACGCGATAGTGTATACATGCCAATGCTACTTTGTGGTGACATGGATGAACCCAGACACTTTCTTAGAAGTAGGTTTTCAGAAGATGGAGGACAAATGAAAGCTTATGTCCAAAGAGATGGGGATGTGGGGGGGGGGGGCGGGGGACAGTAAGGTAAAGGGTGCAAAACATAAGCTCTGTCCATTTTTAATTTGCTGCTGGACTAGCCCAGGCTGCTGGACAGAAATTTGAAAACACTAAATGTGGTGAAATAGCCACATGGACAATTGCTCAAAAATACTTTTCTGTTCCCCTTGAAACAGAATGATTTTACTGATTTCATCAAATACATACCTCAAAGTTATGACAGAAAGTTGAGTAAGTTATGTGCTTGGAATTGCATTTATTATTATTAGCAAGCACAATTATAGTGCTTATACTATAACAAGTACTATTTTAAGTGCTTAGCAAATATTAAACTCATTTAATCCTCACAATTGCAATCTTAGGTAGGTATTATTTATAATACTGACTTATTTTTTTGAAACGGAGGCCCAGAGAGGTTAAAAAGCCTGTCCAATGTCACACAGTAAGTAGATGGCAAAAACCCAGGATTAAAACAAACCATCTATACTTTCATCACTTTGCTATGTCACCTTATTACGAGTTATGTTTAGGAAAGGGACTAAAATGACAAGACTCAACTAAAAGGAAAAGGGAGAAAGGAGAAAATGAGTGATCCTAGAAGCTAGGGAGGATTTAGGCTCAGGAATTTCTGGTGATGAGGTCTGGAAATAAGAATAAGAACTTACTGGGAATATTAATTTGGGGTAGTATTTGAATCCATTGAGAAATGACTTTGTTTTCTTTAAAATTTATAAAGACCAGTTGGATGAAGAGTCATAAAGGAAAGGAAGAGGATAAGGTGGCTTAAGTAACATCTTACTTAAGTAACCTCTTCCCTCTAATTGGGACTTCCTGGGTAGCTCAGTTGGTAAACAGTCTGCCTGCAATGCAGGAGGCCCCAATTTGATTCCCGGGTCAGGAAGATTCCCCTGAAGAAGGGAAACTACCCACTCCAGTATTCTTGGGCTTCCCTGGTGGTTCAGTTGGCAAATAATCCGCCTGCAGTGCAGGAGACCTGGGTTCGATCCCTTGGTTGGGAAGATCCCCTGGAGCACGGTATGGCAACCCACTCCAGTATTCTTGCCTGGAGGATCCCCATGGACAGAGGAGCCTGGGGGGCTATGGGGTCGCAAAGAGTTGGACATGACCGAGCAACTTTTACTTTCCTTCTAATCAATAGAGGTGAGAGGACCTGTGGAGGACAGAGCTCTCTCTACTAGCTGTCTAGACATGTTACCAGGATGAACAAGGGGGAAAATGGCGACCACTGTACTGGATTTGATGATCCCGCAAAGCCAAGGATTCAGGCTTTTAAGAATGGCTTATGATGGCAAACCTGCTGCATGCCGATATTCCACTAAGTGTGCTTCCAGTCACACATTTTAACTGGGGTAATAGTTCCTAAGAGGTGCACATTTGTTCGGTACGGTTGCTGTAATATTACTACAAACTTGGTGGCTTAAAACAAAACACATTTTCTTATGGTTCTGGAAGACAGAGGTCCAAAACCAGTTTCACTGGACTGAAATAAGGAGTTGGTAGGACCATTCATGCCCCCTCTAGAGGCTCTAAGAGAGAATCTGTTTTCTTGTCAGCATTCCTTGGTTTCTGGCTGCATCAATCCAAACCCAGCTTCATCATCACTTTCTCTCTGGAGTCAAATCTCCCTCTGCCTCTCTCTCGTGAGGACACCAGTGATGACTGAGTGCCCATCCAGGTAACCCAGGAGAGTCTTCCTATCAATAACCTTCATTTAATCCCATTGGCAAAATCCCTTCTGTCATTTAATGTGACATTCACAGGTTCTGGGCATTAGAATGTGGACATTTAGGGACAAGGGTATTATTCAGTCTACAACAAGGTAGATACAGTTATTTTTCTCAGATGCAGGAAATGAAATTTAGGAGAGCAATTTTTCCCAGGTTTTACAATTTCCAGAGTTGAGATTTAAATCCTGGCAGTCAGAGTTTAGGACACACTCTAAACAATTTCAATCTGTGTCCTTAACTACTGCATACTCCTTGCTTAAGAGTCACACACAGGTATCAAGACCCAATTGAATAAAACATGATGTACTGTCTCATCTTTCACTTGTGTATTTCTGAATCTGGCCCAGAGCAGAAGAGTCCAGAAAATTGTTAAGCAGGGTTACTAAGAGAAAGCATTTACTGTTTGATTTGCACTGAGTAATGAAAGGTGGCTATTTTTTTTTATTGAATATGCCACCAAGTAGTGTTATCACCATTTTATATACTCAAACAACCAAACAACAACAAAAAGCTATAGATGCAAAGGTGTCAGTGTCATGTCTAAAGGCATCCTGCTGGAAAAAGAGCTGGGTACCAGATGCCGAGACCCGAATTCAGCCCATCCAGTCCTGATTAAGCACCTATTCAGAGAGATTGTGACTCACCACCTAGCACCTGAGTCTTTATATCCCAGCTTCAAGATGGAAATTAGTTGAGGGATCACAGACACTTGTACTAATCACCAATTCATAATCTGCTAACCCCTTCCATTGTGGGAGAGAACTTGGCATTTCTAAAATCCTTTTCTGCCTGAGAGCGAGCAGAGCAGCCCTTGCTCCTCTGGCCATGACCTACTGTGCTTTGAAAAGGTGATTTGGCAAGTGCAGCTGCAAACACATCTCCAATATCACACATCTATGGAAAATTCCAGTCAGGTTTTAGACCCAGTCACAGTACATTTTTCTGAGGATCAGTTATGATTTGCTGAGGATCAGTAATGCTCTCCGTATGCTAGCTGACAAGAGCATGATCTCTGTGCTTATTATATTCCATTTGTCAGTTCCTCTCTGACACAGTTGTCCACAGGATTCCTTAGGAATATTTGAGTTATTTAGGCACTATTTCAGGAGTTGCTCCTGCCCGTATCCTCTCATTTCTTAATCAACATTTCCCAGTTGAGACCATAAGTAATTCAGCTGAGGTGGGTTATGAGAGGCATTCTTCCCTACTCCATTTGAATCTACACCCTGTACATCTGAATCTTCGTGCCCTGTAAGTTTCATATATGTGACCTCTCATCCTCCCCATCATCACTATTTTCAGGAGTCAGGACCACAACGGTGACTGGCAAGTTCATCAACCTTTCCATTTCTTTCCCTCTTGATTGTTTAAGAGTGATTTGCGAGAGACTGTGCGGTTCGATTTTTTGCAAAGCTCAGTGGTCCAGAGACAATACTAGAATTCTGCCCTGGAGAAACACACATTCTGCTAATTGTTCTCTCTCTCTTACAGAAGAGAAAAGAGACTCATCCATCACACAGTTACTCAAGGCTTACCTGTGTGCATTGCTAAGGATTTGAATAAGACTCCGTGTTTCCTACAGGAAGATACTTTGCATTCCATAAAATTAAATCCACACCATATGAGAAATTTAGTCTAACCTCTTATCTATTGATTCATGAGGTTTGGCTCACTGAGATTTCCCCCTCATTCTACTGTGAAAAAAGGGAATTGTTGGCCAAAGACATCGTCAAATGTTTATGTTTCCAAGTTTGCCAGTTATCTTTAACTCTATTTGGGTTGCCTTTTGCTATGCACAATTCTTTCATTTTTCTGAAGTCAAAGCAGCTCTCTTTTTTCTTTATATCTCAATTTCACATTCTGCTTAGAGAAAGACTTCCTCATAACAAGATACAAATTCTCATCCTACAGGCCTCTCGGTATTTGTTTCTTACCATGAAACATTACTCAACATATGCTATACAGGCAGTCCTCACTCTGAACAGTTTGCTCATGCATGAATTTCAGTTCAGTTCAGTTCAGTTCAGTCGCTCAGTCATGTCCGACTCTTTGCAACCCCATGGACTGCAGCACGCCAGGCCTCCCTGTCCATCACCAACTCCCGGAGTCCACCCCAACCCATGTCCATCGAGTTGGTGATGCCATCCAACCATCTCATCCTCTGGCGTCCCCTTCTCTTCCAGCCCTCAGTCTTTCCCAGCATCAGGGTCTTTTCAAATGAGTCAGCTCTTCGCATCAGGTGGCCAAAGTATTGGAGTTTCAGCTTCAACGTCAGTCCTTCCAAAGGACACCCAGGACTGATCTCCTTTAGGATAGACTGGTTGGACCCCCTTGCAGTCCAAGGGACTCTCAAGAGTCTTCTCCAACACCACAGTTCAAAAGCATCAATTCTTCGGTGCTCAGCTTTCTTTATAGTCCAACTCTTACATCCATACGTAACCGTTATTTAATTAAATAATGCCTATCCCACAACAGAACAAACAAATTTCAGATACCGGCATGTATTAACTGTGAAGAAGTGCCAAACTTCACAGCTGTTATCAAGTTCACAAACCACCATGGTAATGATAGATGTATATCACAATTAGAGAACAGTCAGGCCCCATCTTTCAAAGTCTCTGGGCTAATTTGGCCTTGGAGTACAGAATGAAACAGGGCAAAGGCTAACAGTTTTGCCAAGAGAATGCACTGGTCAGAGCAAACACCCTCTTCAAACAACACAAGAGAAGACTCTACCCATGGACTTCACCAGATGGTCAATACCAAAATCAGACTGATTATATTCTTCACAGCCAAAGATAGAGAAGCTCTATACAGTCAGCAAAAACAAGACCAGGAGCTGACTCTGGCACAGATCATGAACTCCTTATTGCCAAATTCAGACTGAAATTGGAGAAAGTAGGAAAAACCACTAGACCATCCAGGTGTGACCTAAATAAAATCCCTTAGAATTATACAGTGGAAGTGACAAATAGATTCAAGGGATTAGATCTGATAGTGGCTGTAGAACTATGGATGGAGGTCTGTGACATTGTAGGGAAGGCAGTGATCAAGACCATCAACAAGAAAAAGAAACACAAAAGGCAAAATGGTTATCTAGGAAGGCCTTACAAACAGCTATGAAAAGAAGTGAAAGAAAAAGGAGAAAAGGAAAGATATCCCCATTTGAATACAGAGTTCCAAAGAATAGCAAGGAGAGATAAGAAAACCTTCCTCAATGATCAATGCAAAGAAATAGAGGAAAACAATAGAATGGGAAAGACTAGAGATCTCTTCAAGAAAATTAGAGATATCAAGGGAACTTTTCATGCAAAGATGGGCAAATAAAGGACAGAAATAGAAGATATTAACAGAAGCAGAAGATATTAAGAGGTGGCAAGAATACACAGAAGAACTATACAAAAAAGATCTTCATGACCCAGATAATCATGATGATGTGGTCATTCACTTAACCATACATACTGAATGCGAAGTCAAGTGGGCCTTAGGAAGCATCACTCCGAACAAAGCTAGTAGAGGTTATGGAATTCCAGTTGAGCTATTTCAAATCCTAAAAGATCATGCTGTGAAAGTGCTGCACTCAATATGCCAGCAAATTTGGAAAACTTAGCAGCGGCCACAGGACTGGAAAAGGTCAGTTTTCATTCCAATCCCTAAGAAAGGCATTGCCAAAGAATGCTCAAACTACCACACAACTGCACTCATCTCACACGCTAGCCAAGTAATGTTCAAAATTCTCCAAGCCAGGCTTCAGCAGTACATGAACCGTGAACTTCCAGATGTTCAAGCTGGATTTAGAAAAGGCAGAGGAACCAGAGATCAAATTGCCAACATCCACTGGATCATCAAAAAGGCGAGAGTTCCAGAAAAACTAATCCTGCTTTGTTGACTATGCCAAAGCCTTTGACTGTGTGGATCACAACAAACTGGAAAATTCCTCAAGAGATGGGAATGCCAGACCTTCTGACCTGCCTCCTGTGAAATCTGTATGCAGGTCAAGAAGCAACAGTTAGAACTGGACATGGAAACAGACTGGTTCCAAATCGGGAAAGGTGTATGTCAAGGCTGTATACTATCACCCTGCTTATTTAACTTATATGCAGAGTACATCATGAGAAATGCTAGACTTGATGAGGCACAAGCTGGAATCAAGATTGCTAGGAGAAATACCAATAACCTCAGATATACAGATGACACCACCCTTATGGCAGAAAGCGAAGAAGAACTAAAGAGTCTCTTGATGAAAGTGAAAGAGGAGAGTGAAAAAGTTGGCTTAAAGCTCAACATTCAGCAATCTAAGATCATGGCAAATAGATGGGGAAACAGTGGAAACAGTGACAGACTTTATTTTCTTGGGCTCCAAAATCACTGCAGATGGTGACTGCAGCCATGAAATTAAGACGCTTGCTTCTTGGAAGAAAAGTTATGACCAACCTAGACAGCATATTAAAATGCAGAGACATTACTTTGCCAACAAAGGTCCGTCTCATCCAAGCTATGGTTTTTCCAGTAGTCATGTATGGATGTGAGCTTGGATTATAAAGAAAGCTGAACACCAAAGAATTGATGCTTTTGAACTGTGGTGTTGGAGAAGACTCTTGAGGGTCCCTTGGGCTGCAGGGAGATCCAACCAGTCCATGCTAAAGAAAATCAGTCCTGAATATTCATTGGAAGGACTGATTCTGAAGCTGAATCTCCAGTACTTTGGTCACCTGATGGGAAGAACTGACTCACTGGAAAAGACTCTGATGCTGCAAATGATTGAAGGTGGGAGGAGAAGGGGACAACGGAGGATGAGACGGTTGGAGGGCATCAGTGACTCAATGGACATGAGTTTGCATAAACTCTGGGAGTTGGTGATAGACAGGGAGGCCTGGCGTGCTGCTGTCCATGGGCTCACAAAGAGTTGGACATGACTGAGTGAGTGAACTGAATTGAACTGAGGGCAAGCCTTATTATGAATAGTAGAATTTTCTGGTATATTTAAAGTTGTTCCTGTCTCCTCCCTCAGCCAGAAGAGGAGTTTACTCTGACCTTCTTCACCTAGTAGTGACAGCCTGGCAGAGCTCAAGAGACAAAACTCACAAAAGTATAGAGGCCTCCCTGGAATTTTTATCACATAGACGTTTGCACACTGAGCCTCTAGCAATTCATCAAATACAGTTCAGTTTTTCCTACCTCAGTATTGGTTTCCACAGTAATTTCTGCTCTTGCGTTTCCATTCCAATAAGCTGTTATATTCTGTGTTTGCCTCTCCAATTTAGGGCATGGGGATTTCTTCTGTGACCTCACTTCTCTAATGTATCTAAGAATTGTTGATTTTTCAGTTTGTTCAGACATTTACTTGTTAGTACAGAGTGGCAACTTCCAAGTTCCTCAAAACTAGAAGTCTCGTAAGTTTTTTTGACAATAGAATAAAACATGCTAATTCTCAGTATTTCTAATGTTTTAGGTTGTAGTCTCTTAACTAAGAATAAGGTTTATTATATTTTGAAAGCTTAAAAGAATGTATCTCTAAGTAAAATAAAATTTGTAATATCCAAATATGTTAGCATTATTATATAATGACTTGTAATTGTCATCTAAAACAATTATATAAATCAAGCTCTACATTTAGTATTAGAAACATTTTTTAACTTTTTATTTGATATTGGAGTAGAGTTGATTAACAACACTTTGGTAGTTTCATGTGTATGGTAAAGTTACTTCTTTAAACTCTATATATATCTCTACAGCCAACAAGAAAGTTTCTAGTGTTTTCTCAGCAAGATTTTAGGATCAAGGAACAATAATATTTTCCACATTGGTCATTAAGATCAACTTTGCACAGTGCAATTTGTATGATCATTTTTGTAGTTCTACAGTAAGGATAGTCTGTACTTTATTTACCTTATATGTTATTTCTTATCTATACATGGGTTCCTGTACAGAATAAATAATATATTGACGTACTATTATAGTTTAGTAGGTTTTTTTAAAACCACTGAAACTTTGGAGTGTGTTTTGATATTGGATATGCACATTTCTCTCCTCATTCCAACTTTATCTTCCCTTTAAAAAATCTGCTTTATGGTGATAAATGCCTCTTGATCATTATAACTTTTTAAAAATGTGTTGTTGGAATCTATCTGCTAATATTCATTACAATCTAATATCATAAAAGAAATGAGCTTCTGGTTAATTTTAGGGTAAATTGCTAAATCTGATTTCTGTCTTAGGACTCTTAGCTTTTTTAATAAATTGGAAAACAACTGATATCTTTCTAAAGTGTAGATCTTTCATTATATTTTCTAACCTCATAAGCTACTTATATTTTCTACTCAAAATATGAGTCAATATTGGATGCATATAACTTATTCATTATCATCTAGTTTGTCCAGATTTTCAAGTGTATTGGTATAAAGTTAGTAGAGTATTCTTTTGTAATTAAAAGAATACTGCTTTATAGCTAGTCCCATCTCTATCGTATTTACCAAATTTTGCTTATTTTACTAGTCTTTCTAAAGAACAAGCTTTCGGTATTGTCAACTTTACCACTTTTCTTCTCTATTTTTGTCTTTGCTCTTTATTAATTTTGTCCTTCCACTCTTTTGGATTTGCCTTATTCTTCTTCTGTGTCTACTGCCCAACTCCTGTAGCTTCAAGAGCCATTTTCAACAACTCAACCAGCTCTGCCAGCTGTGTCTCGGCCACTTCATCATACGCCATTAAAACTTAATCCCATACACTGGGTGCAGACTCAGCAGCCTTATTTTGCTTTCAGAATTGTTCCTTGGCCTTGGATCCTCCTTCTCCTAAATTAGCACTATCATCAGAGAAAATTCTAGTGGGCCTCATCCCCATGCTGTTTATAAGGCTTGCCTTTCCTCCAGTTTCACAGTAAAAGACAAAGTATTTCCATCCTTTTTATTTTTTTTTATGTTGATCAAAAATTTTGCAACACTTTTTTACAGTGTATTCAAATTCAGAAAAAAAAAGCAAGTCTTCATGCACACAGGTTCACTGAAATGTCATGATTTTAAACTATGTATGACCTTGAAAATAACCTTTCCTCCACCATCTTTAACACATGGTCAATTTGTCATAAGCTCTTTCTTACTAACACTTAAAAGGAAACAGCATCATTATTTGAAGAGATATCTGCACTCCCATATTAATTGCAGCATTATTCATTAGAGCCAAGATATGGAAACAGCCTAGGTGTCCATCAATACATTGATTAATAAAGAAAATATGATGTATATATAAAATGGAATATTACTCAATCTTAAAAAAGAAGAAAATCCAACTGTTTAAGACAACATGGATAAAACTGGAAGACACTATGCCAAGTGAAATAACACAAAGACAAATAATGCATGATGTCACTTACATGTGGCTTCTAAAAAATAACTAAATAAATTCTACCTCCACAGCATATTTTCCTCAGCAGAATCTAGCAGCCTCTACTATGAGCTGCATCCTTTTCTTATTGTCTTTACCAGATTAAAACCACAGGGAAATATGTATCTACTGATGTATCTAGATTATATTTTATCTTTTTTTTTTTTCTTTTTAAATCATTCCTTCCACTTCTGGCATCAGAATCTCATTTTTTTTTTTTCCTTCAGAGAAGTCCTAGTGATTCAGGTAGATTGTGTCTCCTCTCTAGGCTATGTGACTTGGGCCTGGCTAGACACAATAGTTTATATATATATATACTCCATATGTCTTTTGTACTCATTTCTCTTTTTTTTTTTTTAAAGAATATTTTATTGAAAGTTTCTCAATTAACAATGGAACAAAGTAAATTTGATGCAAACCTGTCCAATCAGCCTCAACTACTAGTGAAACACCTCAAATATATAGGACAGGATAGGACCCTTAGGTCATATTTCTGCCATTATATAAAAAAATAAATAAAAAAGAGAGAGACAGACACAACCAGGCTGTCCCTTGCCCTGGGACCTGGGGTGGTAGCCCTGGCTTCTGCTATTTAAGGCATCTTGGAGGGCAGGCTCCCTAATATTTCGCATGGTGGGTAAAAGGTCCCCCTACCAGAGCAATGAACTAAAGGCAGGCCAGCCTGTTCCCTCTTTGTGCCAAGAGAGCCAGGTGACATTTTTACATTCATGCCATGGTCTTTCCTGCCCCCAGGGTCTTGGAATAGGTTCTCTGTTTTCCATCATTTTCCCTCCAAATTTTAGTCTATTTTTTAATTGACCTTTAGTTCAGTTCAGTTCAGTCACTCAGTTGTGTCTGACTCTTTGAGACCCCATGAATTGCAGCACGCCAGGCCTCCCTGTCCATCACCAACTCCCGGAGTTTACTCAAACTCATGTCCATCGAGTCAGTGATGCCATCCAGCCATCTCATCCTCTGTTGTCCCCTTCTCCTCCTGCCCCCAATCCCTCCCAGCATCAGGGTCTTTTCCAATGAGTCAACTCTTGGCATTAATAATCCTTTATTTTGTTTGACTATGACACTGTCAAACCATTCTTCTGAGTGCTTAATTTTAATTACTGCTTTTTTAATTCTAGACTTTCTTTTGATTGCATTTCACTGTGTTTACTTAAATTGTGTATGTTGCCCTTTATTTTTAATAACTAATAATAATTTTAAATAATACCTTCATTGAGATATAATTTACTTTCCATATAATTTCAAATGCACAATTCAATGTGCTGTGCATTTACCACCACAATTTTGAAATTTTCGTCCATCTCTCTCCATAAAAGAAAAAGAATCTGTTATAAGTCACTTACTCCCCATTTTTCCCAACCCTAGGCAGCCACCAATATACTTTGCTTTTATAGATTTGCCTATTCTGGACATTTCATACAAATTGAATCATACAGTTACTTAACATGCTTTGAAGGTCCATCCATGTTGTAGGTCCATTCAAGAAATCATGTATCAGTACATGATTTCTTTATATGGCTGAACCACATTTCATGGTATGGTTATTATTGTGATTTATTTATCCATTCATCAGTTAATGGACATTTGGGTTATTTCCACTTTGGGGTTATTTGAATAATGCTGCTGTGGCTGGATTCATCTGCAAGTTTTGTATGCAGGTCTAGATTTGTTTTTAAATTAATAGACTATTTTTGAGCAATTTCTGATTTATAGAACAATGAAGCAGAAAGTATAGAGAGTTCCAGTAGTCATGTATGGATGTGAGAATTGGCCCATAAAGAAGGCTGAGCACCAAAGAATTGATGCGTTTTAATTGTGGTACTTGGAGAAGGAAATGGCAACCCACTCCAGTATTCTTGCCAGGAGAATTCCATGGACAGAGCAGCCTGGTGGGCTACAGTCCACGGGGTTGCAAAGAGTCAGTGGTACTAGAGAAGACTCTTGAGAGTCCCTTAGACGTCAAGGAGATCAAACCAGCCAATTTTAAAGGAAATCAACCTGAATATTCATTGGAAGGACTGTTGCTGAAGCTGAAGCTCTAACATGTGGCCAACTGATGCGAAGAGCCAACTCATAGGAATAGACCCTGTTGCTGAGAAAGAGTGAAGGCAAAAGAAGGGGACGGCAGAGGATGGGATGGTTAGACAGCATCACTGACTCACTAGACATAAATTCAAGCAAACTCCAGGAGATAGGGAAGGACAGGGAAGCCTGGCATTCTGTAGTCCATGGGGTCACAAAGAATTGCACATGACTTAGCGACTGAACACCACATAGAGAGTTCTCATACCTCCTGACCTCTTTACCCAGTTTCCCTTATTATTAACATCTTATGGCAGTATAACATATTTGATATAGTTACTAAACTAATACTGACACATTATTACTAACTAAAGTCCATGGTTTACTTTGGACTTCACTCTTTGTTTTGTACATTATGTGATTTTTGACAATGTATAATAACCTGTATCCATCATCACAGAACCACACATGGAAGTTTCACTGCCTTTAAATTTTCATGGTTCCCCTATCCTTTTCTCCCTCTCACAACCTCTAGTGACCACAGATCTTCTCATTGTGGCCACAGTTTTGCCTTTTTCTAAATTTCATATAGTTGGAATCATGCAATATGTACATAGCCTTTGTAGACTGGCTCATTTTCACTTAGCTATATGCATTTAAGATTCTTCCATGTGTGTTCATGGCTTCATAGACTTTCCTTCTTATTGCTGAATGCTGTTCCTTTGTATAGAGCCAAGGAGTTCAAAAGACTATAAGCAGAGAAGCCAAATGGTTCATCTATTGGAAAACATCTTGGTTGATTCCACGTTTTGGCAATTAAGAAAGAAACTGTTATAAACACCCACATTCAGGTTTTTAACATAGATATAACTTTTCAGTTGCTATGGGCAGATACCAAGTAGCATGATGACAAGATCACTGTATGATAAAAGTATGTTTACTTTTATAAGAAACTGCCAGTGTCTCACTAGCAACAAATGAGAATTCCTATTGTTCTGTCTCCTCAGCAACTTCGGTATTTCATTTTTTTAATTTTAGCCATTTGAACAGGTATGTATTGGTATCTCATCATTTTAATTTAAAATTCCCTAATATTATGCAACATGTAGCACCTTTTCATAAACTTATTTGCCATGTGTATATTTTCTTTGTCAAAATCAGAGTTGTCTTAACTAATGACTGAAAACTCCAATATCTCGTCCTGCTGTGTTGATTTATATTGTCTTTTTCTTTTGGGGCTCTTGACCATTTAGTCTTTTCCTGGTATGTCAAATTATGTTTTATATTAAAATTGGGCTTATTTTAGGAAACTGTGAAGATACCTCTACTCTGGATGTCGTTATCTTTCTTTTGAAAAGGTCTCTTTTTGCTCCCAGCAGACAGTCACGATAGGGACCAGTAACCTTAGTCCATTCTCAGTTTGAGCTCATTCAAGGGGTTCTCAGTCTTTGTGACGGTTGGTCTATTTCAGGCGTGTCCTTCCCGTATGGGTGCTGCCCTTTGAAATTACCATGTGAACACTCCCAAGTACTTGTACTGGTCAGGCTTTATATGCAATGGTTCCCTCAGCCCTGTAAGACTTAGCTTGTCATTCTCTTAGTTGTTGCTTTTTGCTTGAGCTTTTGCCACTTGGCTTCTCTACTTGCAGTCTTTTGAACTCCTTGGCTTCTCAGTCTCTCGGCTGTAAGATTTGAATCAGCAAATGCCCCAAGGAGAACAGCTGGGACAAATGTCAAGCCTGTGTCTGTTTCCCTTCTCTCTAGAACTTGGCCCACACGTCTTTGTGTCTCTTAACATTGTGATGCCTTCAAACAGATGTTTTTCTACTTTATCCAGGTTTTCTAACATTTCTTCAGACTTCATCTGATCTTATTTTATTACTGAACTATCATCACAATTATCCCTAGAAAGAAAATTTTATGTTTTAAGTTACTTTATTTTCTATATTTACTCAGTTTCTATAGATACCTTTTATCTGATCCTTCAACCTTGTTCCTGTATTACCAGTAAGATGGAGGTAAGGTGGAGGCTAAGAATATTGGGAGGAAATCATTGATGAATTATATGTCTTGTTCTTTTATTTCTCCTCTCCTTGTCTACTCTGGAAGCCTATATTGGCCTCTCTTGATTTGACCCAGTTGCCCAAATAAGGAACCCACTCTGGCAAAGAAAGATCTGATTTCACTCTCAGAAATGTCTACATGTTGGGATTAGTTAGATGATGAACACCACGCCAGATTTCTTTGGGCGAGACATTTGCAGAATTGTGCAAGCTCTTTAATGTGCCTCCCGCCAACACTGCTCAGACTATTCAGATTTTCTAAGGTTCTGGAGGTCTAACCTTTCTACTTGCATATCAGATGAGCCCTTTTCTCTTTCCTGAGCTTATTTGTAGGAGGTCAGCCCTTGGTTTTTTTCTTTCCCCATCTAATCATATTTGTTCATGAATTTCAAAAAGTCTTCAAGATCTCTCTCTTCCCTCCCTTTCTCTTTTTAACTAATGCTGTTAAATATTAACTATATGTTTGCATATCTCTTAATTACAAAGGAATATTAGAAGGCTAAATCATTAAATATGAACCCCACCAACCTATGACTCACACAGCATTCTCCCCCAGGCCTAAGGTTGTGATATCCATCGGCTTTCTTATGATATATGTTTCTAAATTTGTAATGATTTAGTTAATTCCTGAGTTATGTGACAATAAGAAATCAATCAAATTAGCATTATAGTACTGCGGTTTAGAGCTAAGGACCAGAAGCAAGGACTACAAAAACCTGTAAACAAGTAAGTTCCACGTATCCTTTATGTTTAACAAGTGCTGAGGGTGAATGGGAAGTGAGGAAAAAGGATGTTAACTTCATATCACAGATCCTTGTACAAAAATGAAAAAGAAAATGCCATAGCTCCTAATTCAAGTCATTAAAATCTTTTTATATAAAGAAGAATAACACATAAGAAAAACAACATATCCTATGTGATGGGGTCAACGGATAATTAATTACCAGGTCAGGAAGGACAAATTAGACTTGCTATGGGATTTCATTTAAAGAAGGGTTTCAAAAAGCACTGCCTTCTTCTGTGAGGACCTCTTATATGAGGTAGGACTTGAGTCTTGAATAAGTATATAAGAAGGACAGCAAAGAGCCTTCAGGGAAGGGACTATACACAACATCAGGGTTGAGCACAGAGGGCTTATGGAATAGGAAGCAAACCTGGCTGAACATAGGAGTACTACATGTTGGGGGACCTGAGGGAAAGGCTGGATGAGGTTAGTTAAATGAAATAGAATTAGATTGAAGAGAAATAGATGGAAAGACAGATGGAAGACTGTGAAGTTAGTGAAAATGTAGCCCCGTCTAGTCAAAGCTATAGTTTTTTCAGTAGTCATGTATGGATGTGAGAGTTGGAACATAAAGCTGAGCACTGAAAAATTGATTCTTCTGAATTGTGGTGCTGGAGAAGACACTTGAGAGTTCTTTGGACAGCAAGGAGATCAAATCAATCAATCCAAAAGGAAATCAGTCCTGAATATTCATTGGAAGGACTGATGCTGAAGCTCTAATACTTTGGCCACCTGATGCAAAGAGGCAACTTATTGGAAAAGACCCTGATGCTGGAAAAGATTGAGGGTAGGAGGAGAAGGGGGCGACAGAGGATGAGATGGTTGGATAGCATCATCAACTCAATGGACATGAGTTTAAGCAAACTCCAACAGACAGTGAAGGACAGGGAAGCCTGGCGTGCCCCAGTCTATGGGGTTGCAAAGAGTCAGACACAACTGAGCAACTGGACAATAAGAACAATAAGAGGAAAAAATAAAAACAAACAAAAAAAGAGATTGATAATTCATTAAAAAGAAAGGAGAAAGAGAAGAAAAATAAAAATAAAGGGAAGCAGAGAGATACACTGAAATTTGGGCTTCTGATTAATGCTAGCTGGGAAGAATGTACCAGCATCACAGTTAAATCAGAGGTGCAGGACTACTAATTCATATTCTCTCTTATACATGGCAAACTCAAATGTGGAAAGGTTCTGAGGGACAAAGTTTCTTGGGACTTAACCCTGCTTCATTCTGAATCTCCTTCCTCTTATCCCCAAGCAAAATATGGTTCAGTTCAGTCAGTTCAGGTCGCTCAGTCATGTCAGACTCTTTGTGACCCCACAGACTGCAGAAGGCCAGGCTTCCCTGTCCATCCCGACGACTCCCAGAGCTTGCTCAGACTCATGTCCATCGAGTTGGTGATGCCATCCAACCTTCTCATCCTCTGTCATCCTCTTATTCTCCAGCCTTCAATCTTTCCCAGCATCAAGGTCTTTTCCAATGAGTCAGTTCTTCACATCAGGCAGCCAAAGTTTCGGAGTTTCAGCTTCAGCATCAGTCCTTCCAATGAATATTCAGAACTGATTGCCTTTAGGATTGATTGGTTGGATCTCCTTGCAGTCCAAGGGACTCTCAAAAGTCTTCTCCAACACCATCAAGATTTGACCAGCTGAGAACTGATCCTTTATTATCTGAGACCTCACTATCTCACAGAGGTGTCAATTCAATTGTTGATACACTTGTAAGAATATATTTACTAAAGGATAAAGGATGGAGGGGCTTCCCTGTAGTTCAAGTGTAGTTCAATGCAGGAGACTTGGGTTCGATACATGGGTTGGGAAGATCTCCTGGAGGAGGGCATGGTGTAACCCACTCCAGTATTCTTGCCTTGAGAATCCCCATGGACAGAGAGGCCTGGTGGGCTACAATCTATGGGGTCACAAAGAGTCATACATGACTGAGAGACTAAACACAAAGGAAGGAGATAAAGTAGTTTATAGTACTAAATGCTTATCATAGTCACTGCACACACAACACACCTCACCTATACTGTGTATACTATTATGTATAAAATACTACATATGTAATATTATTTTATTGACAACTTTACTGACAAAGAAGCTAAAGCTTAGAGAAGTTTCACAATTTGCTCAAAATCACTCAGCTGATAAATGAGAGAGTAGCTCTAACTACCCAGAAACACAAGGCATCCAGTTGTTCAATACTTCAGAGTTTCTGAGAGCTGAAGGTCCACCAATAAAATACATGAGTCACATTTTCAGAAGCTGCAACTTCAAGTTTAAATTACAATTATTTTGAAATGTTCCCAGTAAGAGAGGTTGATAGGGTCAAGGAGTTTTGGAATAAATTGAAACAATTGGAAAGTTTTGTAGGAGTTAAATCTTGACCTCTGGTTTAGAGGAAAGACCAGCAAATGTTCTGCGAAGCGAAGAAAGAAAAGTTATCTCAGGCAACTGACAGAAAAACCATAAATCATTAAAGAGTCATCCTTACTACTCAGAAACAAAAGGTCTTCTTAAGGCAACCATCCATCCAAATTTCCAAGGTTCCTTTGAAACACATGCATCTGTGATTCAGAAATTAAAGTTTCAAATCATAACTGACAACTGCAGTGGCTATTATCCTTTGCCCTTAGAAACCACCACCCAAACTTCCAGGAGAATTGTCCTTACTGTTTACTCTGAAGAGTCTTAACCCCTGGTTTTCAGAGATTTCACTTTGTTTTTGTAAATTTCATTGAGGTATAAAATACACACAGAAAAGTTCATGAATCCCGATTGCTTTTGACATCCAGATCGCTCCGCTCAAACTAAAGTCAGAGTACACTTCAAAGAGATAAAGAGTACTGTGATTTCTTTACTTTTTTTTGTTTATCATTACATTCACAAATTGCCATTCTGTTATTACACACTATTTGTGTTTTCTGGTTTAATATGAGTCTTCCCTTGGGAAAAGAGATTGTGTTTAGAATTCTAAAAATTTCATTTTTCCAAACCCTAGAACTGTGGGAAAGCCTCTGGGCTTTGGTGAATTCATCCAGGTGAAAGATTTCAGCTTCAGAAGTGAGAAAACCTTATTCTGTCCAGATGTTCCTACCCAATTCATCTTGCTTGATTTACCTTGAACTTCGAAAGACCAAGTATTAATCACAACTAATATAGGACAACTCTGTAATAAACATTATTTCATACATATTACATATATTACACATATAATTCACAGAAAAGTATAACTATTAGAGCTGCATCTCTCTTCTGTCTAAAAACTATCTTTTCAAAAAATTTGAGAGTGATGGGTGGGTGGCAGGGAAGGTCAAGAGAGGGGAGATACAGGTACCAGTTTAGTTCAGTTCAGTCACTCAGTCGTGTCCGACTCTTTGCGATCCCATGAACCACAGCACGCCAGGCCTCCCTGTCTATCACCAACTCCCAGAGTCCACCTAAACCCATGTCCATTGAGTCGGTGATGCCATCCAACCATCTCATCCTCTGTCGTCCCCTCCTCCTCCTACCCTCAGTCTTTCCCATGTATACCTATAGCTGATTCACTTTTGCTCTACAGAACTAACATACCATTGTAAAGCAATTGTACTCCAATAAAAATAATTTAAAATTAATTTTGTAACTTTTTTTTTTTAATTTGAGAACATGAAGCAGGCATCACTATTCATGAAAATTTTCATTCACATAAACAGTATCTTTCATATCCCACCTCCTTTATCCTCTGGTTCTTATAATATTCATTGATAGTAATTTTTACAGCTTTAACAAAAGAGAGGGTAGCTTCTTTATGGAAACTAAAAAAGATAACTCCATACTCTGTTTTTTTTTTATTTGTAATTTCTTCCCCTCATTCATAGAAATCAGAGTTGATGCACTAGTAGTAATGAATTATATAGAGCAGAAATAAAAACAAAAAGTTGAGTAAATATGGTATTTCTTAGATAGTAATGAGGGAGATAGTTTTTTCAGAACCTTAAGATGTTATACATCATAAGAGACACCTAAAGTGAGCTGAAGTCAAACCACAGTCTTTCATCCATAGATAATTAAAATGACCCCATGCTTCAAGACATAAGTCAAGGATTTTCAGGAGTATAGTAATCTTTAATGGCTAACCTTCAAGAAATTTTCTTTGCAACCTGGGAAAGGTACTGAAAAGAAGCTTATGGACCAAGAAGAGAATTTAATGGGCTCTTAACCCCTTTCAATTGAGGTACAAGATGTGGGATTAGGAAACGGAGCAACTATTTAAGTCTCTTCATTCTATTTTTCACTCAGCTCAGAAAGAGTCCAGTTCGCAAAGCACAGTCACTTGAAATTGTATGTGCATCTTCATTCCTTTGAGTACTGAACTTTCACATTTATGAGAGTCTTCTATAGATATCTCTAGAAACTAAAACCTCAATTTCTTGCCCGTAAATTACTGTATTATAGTGACATGAAAAAGAGAGATTTTTGATGTTGCAACAGTATCACAGAATATTACATTGAAATAAATGAACATTTCTGCTGGGCTGAGAGTACTATAAAATTAAAATGCCAACTGTAAATGGTAAAAGGGTTAATTTCCTGACCTTGGCTATGTTTAATTGTTACTAATGGGTATTATATTAATTAAACATGCCTCCTCAATAATTTTATGAAGAAGCTGCAAAGCTTTTAAGACTCCTGCTAATCCAGCACCCTCTGGTTACTTGTCTTCTAATTTGTTCATTTTAACTAATTATGCAAATTAGAGCAAATAAACATGTGAAAAATCTCTCTGAGACTCTGACCTCCAAATGTTTTGAATCAGATGGAACAATCCCTGTTCTAGCTCAATTATTCAATTTCTAGAGTAGATTAAAGGATTAAAAAGGCTGATTTATTTACTTGTGAATAAGCACATATATCTTGAGCTTTCATACTTTTCATGGTGACTTCTCAAGCACTAAGTATTGTCATCCTGATCAAGTCCAAAGAGGATTAAAATAAGATAAATGCATAATGATGACTATACCAATTTTTACCAAAAGCTCCATATAGAATCATATTATGATAACACCAGAGAAGAAAGAATAAGACAGTTTTGCATGTACTGTTTTTGGCAAACATTAATGACCTCATAAATATTATAGTGCACATGAGAGGAACATCCTGCATTTTATCTTTTTTAGAGTAATGAACATACAGGTCTTATATTGTTTGTTGTTTGTTTATGTTGTGTACTTCTACTTAACCCTTTTTCAGGGCCATATTTCCCACTAAGGATATGAGGGAGGATTTCTTTTAATGCTTCCATGGTAGAATAGAGAGAGAGTTACTGGATACCCACCCTCTCCAGGCCACCTAGCAGATAATGATCGTTATCCCAACTTAGATTTAGTGGTGCACCATCCTGCACAGTGCCCATAAACAAAAAGGCTGGCATGCTTTTTTCTCCTGTGGAGTAATGCACAGTGGGAAAATCAAAGTGTCCCAGGTAGTAAAACTTCCCTTAGCCCAATAACTGAATCAATATTTGTGGGAAGCTGATCCAATGCTTTTTATTGTTTTTCTTTTTTTTCCCCCTTCTGATTATAAAAACATAGTATGCCCAGTGGCAAATTTGGAAATTTTAAAAAATAATAGTCACCCAAAACTCCATCACCGAAAAGACCTACTATACTAATGTAGCTTCCGCTCCTTTTATTTTTTCATATGTTTGAGATTATAATATATACAATTTGGTACCTAGTTACCTTGCTTCCATTAATATGACAATGAGCATTTTCTGATATAATGAATAGCACACGAATAACACAGTAACATTAATGATTTTCGGGCTCTCTGACAGCCCACTATATTTGATGATGTGTAAATCTCTGATAATTCCTCTCATATTGTACCCTGAGACTGCTTTCAGTTTTTAAATGGTTACAAATATATGGTTACATATAACATTGCTCTACACATAAACTCTGCTAGGAAACAATGTTATTTGATATTGTTGAATAGGGAATATCTTTATATATTTAGTGCAGATCCTGGCCATATGATAATTTTCAGTATTTTGGCCACCCTGGACAATTTGAGCAACTAAATACATATAGAAACAAATTATAACCATTGAATAAAATAGAAAGCCATGAATACATGCCAATATAAATAAACAGATGAATAAAATAATGTGGAATAGGATACTCTTATAGTTACAAATTACCTCCTGATATAATACCTATTACAAATATGGAAAAATAGTAAGTTTAGAATGGTCAGTAGCATTTTAATCAACTTATCGAAGGTAAACACTACCAGTAATAGAACAAAGGAAAAAGTGTGCATCTGATAGGATGGGCATATAATGAGAACACAACACTATTTCTGAAATACTTCAGCCAATGATGCATTAACTTGAAACTAAATAGAACACCCCAAATTAACAGATGTTCCATGAAATAACTGACTTACAGTTTCCTGTAACTGTCAAGGTATGAAATACAAAGAAAAAATGAGGAACTGTTCCTAATTGAAGGAAAATGCAAAGACATAAGAAATAAATGTTACATGTCAAACTCACTGGAATCCCTGTGCCAACTGAAGAAGCTTGAATGAGGTCAACTATCAGATCTGTTAATTCCCAGACTTTGTTTTCAGGAAATATAATCATAATATAATCTGAAAATAATAATTCAATGTTTTCCTCTTTTCAAATCTTCCATGTCTTATTCACTTGTTGGAACGTTCACAAGTTTTTTTCCTTAAATATTAATGAAAATAGAAGATATTCTTATACCATTTATGAATTTAAAAGACTATCTCTGATGTTTAACTGTGAGAAACATCAGCGTATGTATGCTGTTTGTGGCATACTGAGAATATACTTTTCCATTTCTAGATTAATATTTTTCTATCATAAAAAGAGACCAACTGTTTTTCTGTATCTATTAATGTATGATTTCTCTGCTTTGGGCTATGTGATGTGATTAGGTATATTAGCATATTTACTTATAGTAAATAATTTATACACCCTGGAATAAATTTTCACTTGTCTGCAGGTAATTAATAGTTAAACATACTGCTGAATTAGATTTAATAATATTTACTTTCAATACTTCACCTGTATGTGAGAAACGTATCTGTATTTTTTTTTTCATTATGCTTTTCATTCAGTGTTATAGTATGAGATGATGCTAACAAAATAGGATAACATTACATGGTTTTCTATGCATGTTAGAACATGCTAAAACAACTGACATATCTCAGATTAATTTTCAAATCACTAGTTTATAATTTTATTTTTAATAATCCTTTTCTTTACATGCCCTAGATTAAGGTTACAGTAAAGGGCTGTATGTCTTTGAGGCCTAAAAGTCCCTGTCATAATGACTCAACACTGCCCTTGTAGCACAAAAGCAGCCATTGACAATTTAAAAGTCAATGAGCATAGCTATGTTTCAATAAAATGTTTTTCACCAAAACAGGTGGTGGGGGCTAAAAGTGACCTATGGACTAGAGTTTGCCAACCTGTGCTTTATTTTAGATATTTTTTTAAATCTTCAATGAAATTTAAAACTTTAAAATATTCCTTTTCTATTCTTTAGTATTTAAAGCATATAGAGACATTTATTTTCTTCTGAGTGCAACTTTGAACATCTCTCATAAATGTTGATATGTAATATTCTTACCACTGACCTTTTTATATATTATATAACTTACATTTATATTTCCTTTTGGTCTAAGAACCAGTTAGGAAGATTATCAGTTTAATTTTTACCTGCCAAAAAATGAAAAGGGCTTTGGAAATAGGGATATGTATGAGAATAAATAAAGGAACAAAATTAAGTGGCATTTTAGTACTGACGATGGTACACTGTGTTCAATGCAAGTGTGACATCCTCAGATTTTAACCCACTGTCTTGTGTTACCAGAACTATAGCTATTTGGAAAGAATTACAGTACATAGATTATTAACCACAAGAGAAAAGTGCTAAATGGGGTCACCAGGATGGCCATAGAATGTCTTTAGATTAAGAAGTTCTCTCAAAACAAGTAAGAAAAAAAAAATACCTCTACAGAAAGAGAGTCATAACACAGTCCTGCGAAACTTGGGAGATGGTTAAGTTATTGAGTATTATTCATTTTGTTTTATTATTTCCCTCTTGCATTATGGTCAGACAGCATTTTCTCTTAAATGGCTGCATTTTGCAGTATACTGATGCTTCCATCATAGCTCAAAATGCAACCAAATTTTTCTAGTGTTTTATAAGAGATGAGGGAAAAAATCCTACTCTGAAGGGTCTTGACTTACTTACTAGCTTATTTGTAGATTACTGATATCCCCAGGACTGTAAAAATACTCACTCTATTAGTACTGTGTTCCTTTTCACTTTTCTTGTGTGTGTGTATGTGCGTGCGCGTAGTCACTCAATCATATCTGACTCTTTACAACCCCATGGACTGTAGCCCAACAGGCTCCTCTGCCCTTCGAGTTTTCCAGGTAAGAATGCTGGAGTTGGTAGCCATTTCCTTTTTCCAGGGGATCTTCCTGACCCAGGGATTGAAACTGGGTCTTCTGTAGACAGATTCTTTCCCATCTGAGCCACCAGGGAAGCTCTTTCAACTTCTCTTAGATTTCCACAGATTGTGTATTTTGATTATCTTCTGTATTTTCATGTTGGTTATTTGAATGCAAGGAATAATGGCATTTATATTTTCTTGGAAGACTGTGTCCTTCATCAATAATGCAGTAGAACTGGTATATTTAATATGTTGGGCATTCATTTCTACCTGGTTGGCATTAATATTATGACTGTTATTTAAATGAGTTTGTATCTCTTTGTTCATTGCTTGCTTTCAACTTCTGTGAATACTGTTTTTTGCAATAGTGTATACTTTTTTTTCTTTTCTAGTGTAGTCAAAAAATCTTTTCTGTTAGTAAGAAGCACTGATGTGAGTTTTTCCCTATTATTAAATGTATCTGGTTATTCTAATCAGGATCTGAGAGGGAGAGAGAGACACACTAGCATTCATATAACCATGTTACTTAGAAGTTAATTGATAATCTCTTTTATGCCATAAAATCATGCAGGATTTATGGACTTAATTTTTTAATGTCTGAAAGGAATTTTCAGTGTGAATGGCCAATTGTCAATGAGTCAAATTTATATTTTGTGTCATTTTTAGCATCTTCTCTGGGAAGATAATCAGTAACAGGGCTGAGGGTGGCCTAAAAAGCATTGGATACGACTAAGCCCAAAAGTGTCAATGTTCTGGACTGCTATCAGTTCGGTTCAGTTGCACAGTCATGTCCGACTCTTTGTGACCCCATGAATCACAGCACGCCCGGTCTCCCTGTCCATCACCAACTCCTGGAGTTTACTCAAACTCATGTCCATCGAGTTGATAGGGGACTGGAATGCAAAAGTAGGAAGTCAAGAAACACCTGGAGTAACAGGCAAATTTGGCCTTGGAGTACAGAATGAAACACGGCAAAGGCTAAAAGAGTTTTGCCAAGAGAACACACTGGTCATAGCAAACACCCTCTTCCAACAACACAAGAGAAGACTCTACACATGGACATCAAGATGGTCAAACTGAAATCAGATTGATTATATTCTTTGCAGCCAGAGATGGAGAAATTCTATACAGTCAGCAAACAAGACCGGGAGCTGACTGTGGCCCAGATCATGAACTCCTTATTGCCAAATTCAGACTTAAACTGAAGAAAGTAGGGAAAACCACTAGACCATTCAGGTATGATCTAAGTCAAATCCCTAATGATTACACAGTGGAAGTGAGAAATAGATTTAAGGAACTAGATCTGATAGAGAGCCTGATGAACTATGAATGGAGGTTCGTAACATTGCCTGTTACTCCAGGTGTTTCTTGACTTCCTACTTTTGCATTCCAGTCCCCTATAATGAAAAGGACATCTTTTTTGGGTGTTAGTTCTAAAAGATCTTGTAGGTCTTCATAGAACTGTTCAACTTCAGTTTCTTCAGCATTACTGGTCAGGGCATAACTTGGATTACTGTGATACTGAATGGTTTGCCTTGGAAACGAACAGAGATCATTCTGTCATTTTTGAGATTGCATCCAAGTACTGCAGTTCAGACTCTTTTGTTGACCATGATGGCTACTCCATTTCTTCTAAGGGATTCCTGCCCACAATAGTAGATGTAATGGTCATCTGAGTTAAATTCGCCCATTCCAGTCCATTTTAGTTTGCTGATTCCTAGAATGTTGACATTCCCTCTTGCCATCTCCTGTTTTACTACTTCCAGTTTGCCTTGATTCATGGACCTAACATTCCAGGTTCCTATGCAATATTGCTCTTTACAGCATTGGACCTTGCTTTTATCACCAGCCACATCCACACCTGGTTATTGTTTTTGCTTTGACGCCATCCCTTCATTCTTTCTGGAGTTATTTCTCCACTGATCTCTAGTAGCATATTGGGTACCTACCAACCTGGGGAGTTCCTCTTTCAGTATCCTATCATTTTGCCTTTTCATACTGTTCATGGGGTTCTCAAGGCAAGAATACTGAAGTGGTTTGCCATTCCCTTCTCCAGTGGACCACATTCTGTCAGACCTCTCCACCGTGACACGTCCATCTTAGGCGGCCCCACACGGCATGGCTTAGTTTCATTGAGTTAGACAGGACTGTGGTCCTGTGATCAGATTGGCTAGTTTTCTGTGATTATGGTTTCAGTGTGTCTGCCCTCTGATGCCCTCTCGTAACACCTACTGTCTTATTTGGGTTTCTCTTAGGTCAGGGGCAGCGGCCAAGAGGAGTTACCTCACGCCTGAGGTCAGGGACAGCCCATCAAATGTACATGTGCTTCTACTATCAAGAGCATGCAAAGAGCTGAAAGAGTTAATCAGATCTCTGACGGTATGTGAATGCTTTTCTTGAAGACATACTTTAAAAACGCAAATTGTCAAGACCCCAGGAGACACTAGGATAAAAAAAAATTTAAAAAAAAAAGAAATCCTTTTTTCCCCTCATTCGAATAAAACTAAAAGGAAGCTACTGGCTTCTTCTCATGATATATATTTTCACTTACTCAATTACTTTCCATAACAATGACCCAGACTCAGCCACCCTTTGGGGACTGTCCTTCTGACTGAAAATTCACAAAGCAGTCCCCGAGAAGGTTAGCTGTTACAAGTTTTATGGATAAGAACTGAGACAGTCTCTGGTTGTAAACTCTATGGCCATATCATCAATTTACTGGCTCTATTCTCAAATTCTGTAGTAGCTGAATTATGGGGACTGAAGTTGTTCTGCCTCTGTCAGACCATATACCTCTAACCTTTCTGAACATGAAGATGTCTAGCTCCCACATTACAGTCTCAAGAGACTGTGTTTTTCTCCTAAGTGTGTACCTAATTCTTATAGGAGCTCAAAAGATAAGAAATATATATGTATGTGCTTCCCTTGTGGCTCAGCTGGTAAAGAATCCACCTGCAATGCAGGAGACCTGGGTTCGATCCCTGGGTTCGGAAGATCCCCTGGAGAAGGGAAAGGCTACCCACTCCAGTATTCTGGCTTGGAGAATTCCACGGACAGTCCATAGGGTCACAAAGAGTCAGACACAAAATGAGCCAGGAAGAGGGTAATTCATACTTACAGCCACAACTCAAAATAGAGAAAATTGGAAGGTTGTAGATTTACTCTATTCCTTTATGACTTTCTGCTATCAGGCTATTTCTCTCAAAAACAGAAACAAAAACCCAGATGCACAAGCTGAACGTCAGTAAGGCACACTCTCACAGTGTATGATAGCACTGAAGAGCTACGGAATTTTTAAAGAGAGAGACTTTCAACAGAGGAATCGAACTGAGGGAGGCAACAAGCTATACAGTCCCTTTTCCCTTTTGGAAAGGTCACTACAGTGAACTCTTCCTCCTTCATGTTAGGAAGAAGAAATCAAAAGGAAGATTCCTAGACACTAACACTACAATCCTACTGCCATCATTAGTTTTTCCAGGCAGTCTGGAAGTGGGGGTAAGGGGTGATGATCCACAAGTCCAAGATATGTTATATAAATAAACGGTAATGCAACAGCAGTCAAATCTTTCGTCAGGCAATTAAACTTTATGTCAAGCTAATTCAATTTTGTTGCTGTTTTATTAAGTCCTATGAAAAAAAATCTGTTCTCTCTGGTAAATCACAAGTTTCACAACACATTTCTTAATACAAGCTCCTTGTTCTGCTATTTTGATATATTAAATATCCACCAACGAATTTCTAGGGTCATAAATCTACAGTGATAAAATTAATCCTATTGCTGAAGACAAATAAATATTTTATTGCAGTTTTATGAGCTTTTGTTCCCTCTTCACTTGCAAGTAGATGTTGTTTAGTGGTATGAAGATATTTTGCTCCTGTAAAATATATTGGAAACAACACAGTAGTAGTAGAATTCAGATCTATAAAACTTGGAACCCTAAGACTGAGAACTTAAGCACATCTCGACCCCCAAAATTATAAAGACTAATCTGTCAACAGAAAATACCCAATCCCTATATTCAACTCAATTTATATCCTGAGGTCTTTTGCATTTCCAGTTGTAGACACCAATTCTATTTCTGACACTGTGTGTGTGTGAGCAAAAAATTTTAGTTGCAGGAGGGAAGAAAGAGCAACAAACCAAATTCCTAAATGTAGTTCTTTCAATTCTCCAGAGGGCACAAACCTTGGCGGTTACCAGGAATTGCAAAAGTTTGGATAGCGGAAAGAAAGCTCAGGTATAAAGAGGCTCTGTGATGTATATAGAAAGTTTAATTTAGTCCACTTAAACCAGAAAGCCTTTCATAAAAAATATAAATTTAATACGTAAAGATCAAGTAACAGAGGATGGATGTAAGTTTGAGCAAACTCCGGGAGATAGGGAAGGACAGGGAAGCCTGGCGTGCTGTGGTCCATGGGTCACAAAGATTCGGACACAACTCAACTGAATGGACAACAACAAAAAAGATCAAGTAGTATATTCCCTTCCCTACCATATGCAAGAAAAGGAAACTGAAGTTTAGAGATGGGAGATTACCTACCCTGAAAACACTTTATGCTAGAAAATGAAGTCACTTTCTAAAACCAGACCTGAATTCTCTCTCAGCCCCTTAAATTCAGTGTCATCCCTATCATAACACATTAACTGCTAAACATTACACACACACACACACACACACACAAACTGCAAATCTGAATCAGGCTAAAGTCCACAGGAGTGTTATCCGACAAGTATTCCAACTTAATCTGTTCTTCATACACCCTGGCCTTCAGTCATTTCTACAAAGGTCTGTTCAGGGTGTTGCTTACTGCTTTCTGAGTCCACACGTTTCACTCCAGACACATTCTCTTCTTGAACTAATTCCCATCCCCCCAGGCTCAAATACTCTGGGCAGGGAGGCCTAATTAGTAAGTAGAGACAGGACTACTCACAAGCAGTTTTATCTCTGACAGGAAGTAAAGTGCATATGCTAACTTCACTTACACTTTGACAAATCACAAAGAATACCAAAGTAATTTGCAAAGAACTCACCAAGCAGATGAGAGATATGAGTGCAATAATAAATAAGAGGAGAAAGTGAATAGAGTAGGGAACTTCCACTCACAGCCAGCACAAAATAACAGGGACCCCAATAACCCTTCCTACTTGAAACACAAAAAAAGAAACAAAGGTTTTTAAGACACTGGGTATCAGGCAATGAAGGAAAAGTGATCCTTCATGATGCAAAACAAACAAAATGAAACCCATCATAGACCTAACTTACTGACTTAAGAAAAAGTCAAAGTTGTAATGCAGGCAGGGAGAATCCGGGTGGAGCCCAGGATACTCTGAGTTGAGAAGATGGAGTTAAGAGCCTAGGGAGACGATTACTAGAGTTTCCAGGATAAAGTATTAGAGCCCCACAGGAAGAGCACTCCTTAAGACAAGCCCTTAATAAGAAGCCTAATTTTAATCAACCAAACATCGTCATCCCACCCAACACTGTGTTTTCTAGCCTATTTTTCAGTTAGTATGGCTATACAGGTGGTAAAGAATCTGGCGGCCAACGGAAGACCAAAGAGACTTGGGTTCGATCCCTGGGTCAGCAAAATACCCTGTAATAGGAAATGGGGCCCCACTCTGCCCAACTCGATGGGCAGAGGAGCCTGTTGGGCTACAGTTCATGGGGTTGCAAAGAGTCACACACGGCTGATCAAATAAGCACACATGGCTACATAGCTATTTTGGCCAATGAGATGTAAGAAAATATTGTATGAGAAACTTGATAGAAAAGGAATACCTTTTACCTACTGATAGAAAGCAAGTGTGACAGCTCAAGTTTGAGCAGTCTTATCGGACAATAAAGAAAAGCTACAGGCATCTGGACCTTTGTGTCTTTTGTCCACACAGCTAATTCCTAGTCCTGTTTGGGTCTCTGTCATTAGTCCACACAGATTACCAAGCTCATATAACTTAATTTCATATACATGGTTCATTCATGTCTGACAGCTCTCTTCTTTCAACACTCCCTTGATTTGAAGTCTTGGACATAGGGAGATTATTCCATCACTCATACAACATTATGGTAGGTTATGGGAATTCTGAAGGAGAGGAAGAAGGCTGAGATAAAAACAGAGCTTCTTTATACTTGGAACTTGCTATCTGTGTAGGATCAACCTGGGCATGGAGCAAAAACCTGTTTGGGATTTTTTGCCTCCCCATTCTACCTCTCCAGGAATCAGTCCATGAAGATAGCACAGGGATTCTCTCTCTGGGATCCACCACTGTTGAATTATTTTCTATCTGTCCTTTTTCTTAAAGTGGGGAGCAGGAAAGTTTTGTTCTGACTATAGTACTCTCCAAAATAATCTGTCTATGCTTCAAATCCGTCCTATCTCATTAAGCATCCAGATTTTTGAAAATCAAGTCAGGAAAAGGCAACCTCTCAATCAGCATATATTGTTAAATCCATCCCTTGACTCACTGACCAGTGACAGGGCTGGATAACTAAATTAAAAGAAAAAAGTTGGACATTTCAGGAAAGACTAACCAGTAAAAATATTATTTTAACATACCAGATTTAATGATCCTCAAAATTTTCTCCTGGCTTTCGACCTGATGGGTGTTCTGATCTGGGGAAAGAATGATTAACAATTTTTTTGGTAGCTTTCTCATTTTATTACTTTTTAGAAAATATTCCCATTTGTTTCCTAGTAAAAATTACTTATAATGAATTCTTTGCCTCTTTTAGAGGGAAAATTTGCCCTAAAAGTTGCTTGGGTGGTGCTGACTTTCAGACATATTAAAAAAAAAAAAAATGTGGCATGAAACAATCAAGTAGAACTCACATAAAAAACAGGGAACGACAATGTTCAACTGAAGTCTATGCAGACAGGGCGAAACCACAACATTCTATAAATGCAAAAAAGATGGACATGGCATGTCAGAGGCATTTAGGGCACTCTGGACTCTTCATACAGGGATGGAAACTCTGAAAAGAGCTAAGAGAAAACAGGTTTTAGGAACCATAATTTTAAAAGAAACCATATGAAAGTAAGTAACTCACTTCTTTATTCTTCTTTCTTTTCTAAATTATATTTGGTTTTTACAGAAGAAAGGAACCAACTGAGCTTTTACTAGCAGCCACCCTTACCATTCCACAGTCCCCCTCCTCCAAATAAAAACACCATGTGATCTGCCGAGTAATTCTAAAGCAATAGCAGGGTAATATTGTGTAATGTTAATTGACATTTTTGGTCCAAGTTTCCTTGTGCTCACTGCTCTCTCTACTCCTAACAGTTGGACAGAGGTGATAGCTTTCCATTTCCCTTGCCCTTAAGGGTAGGCAGGAATAAACAGCAACATTCTCTGTTTTGGTTATTGAAAACTTACTGAAAAGACAATTTATTGAAAGCAAAAACACTTGTAATTTATAACAGTTGTGACTTTTGAAAGAGAAAGGCATTGTAAAATGATTTAAAATTTAAGATCCAGAGCTTGTAGATTTAACACATAGCTTTTATTTTAAAACAAAACAAACATAGTGTGGAGGATACAGGCAGATGACATAAGAGTTGACTTCCTATCAAAGAGCCAAAAGATAGACAGAAGCATTTCCAATACTCAAGCAATGAGCTAGGAAAGGACTGGAAAATAGGACTAGAAATAAAGTCTCTATTCTCTTCCTATGCCCACAGTTACTCTTTGACAATACTGTGGCTGAAACCTCAATTAAGGATGGAAATAAGGAAGCAGAAAAGGCTTTCATGGCTTAGTTTCCAATTAGAACTCCCAACATGAAGTGACCACAATAGCTTATAAAGGATGATGTATGTTCTGTCACAATACAATTTTTTGAGAAGTTATCAGAGATGGGGAAAGTATTTAGATATACAGATGTTATAAACAGTGAAACATCCCAGAAAAGTCAAGTCAGAAGCACTTCTAGAATAGTGATGTAAGGAACTCTGTGGATCCTCTTCCCAATAAAAAACAAATGATCGAAGTATGGAAAACAATTTAAATATCTCTGGAAGTCATCCTAAGGTCATATAACAAATGGAGAAACACTTATTCAAGAAAATCTACTAACTTTTGGAAGAACGGAGTCAGTGCCATTTGAACCATGACTTGCCCCCTTCCCTTCCCAGGCATAGTGACAGGAGGTCTAATCTAGGCTTGTGAAGTTAAGAAGATGGAGTAAGTCTTTCATGACAGTCCAAGCCTGGGGTTATGGTATCTGCCCAAGAGGAGCAGACCACCTATTTCTCATCCCTATCTCTCCCAGCTTCATGTGGCAAAAGCTCTATTTCAGGCAAAAATGACTGGGAAGGTGGAGGCTCTCTTCCTCTACCTGGGCCTTGTTGTAGGACAAAAGTTCTACATCAGGCATGACAGGCTGAGAATACTGGACCTTAAGCATCCTTGTCTTAGTTCACGAGTATGGCTAAGGTTCCATGTTAGGAGAAGAAAGCCAAGACGACCATACAGTATCTTTGCCTAGAACTCTGCTCATAGAACATGGGTGTCTCTGCAAGAGAAACAGGGTGCTGTCCTCACCTTAAACTCTGAAGCAGTAGCAGGTACATTCTGCCCGGGAAGAAGAGGAAGCCTAAAAGCACAGAGCACTCCATACGTCTCCTTAAGAGGACTCATCTTATAATGGAATAGAGTGTGGAGAAGTTCAAGCCTAAGGACACTGGAATCAACAGTGGTGATTTTGGTGATAAGTAAATTAGTTGGGGCTTATAGCTCTGTAACAGCATAAGAGAAAAGGCAGAACAGCTAGAAGCTTAGTAGAAATAACTGAAGAAAGAAGTAGCAGAGTCCTCCTGGGGGTGGAGGAAGCCTTAAAATGTGGCCTCAAAGACAACTCCTACACAAGTTGTAGAAGAACTGGAATCAGATTGTTTCTGTTCAAGCAGAATCAGATCAGACTTAGAGTAATTTATTTACCAGGGTGTTGTCAAAACAACAGAGCAATCAGCTAGAAATTAGCATAGGCTAACTGTGGCATCTGATACCAATGCAGATATTTCATCTGCAACTAAAGCAGTATCCTAAAAGGGAGTTTATACAAAGAGATAGTCAAAGAGGGCAGAGATAAAACCATTTTAACCCAGTGGGGTAAAGCCTGCACTCTCTAAGCTCAACATTAAGGATTGCACATTTGGGGAAAAACTAATTTCACTCAGCTAAAGCAAGCAACTAACTAGAAAATAAATGCAAACAAACAAGTAGACTAGCAAACAATGACAGTCCTAGAAACAGGGAGTTAGTATCAGAACTGCTACAATGTATTATAAATATCCAGTTTGGAACTAAAAAAATACCAACTATGAGAAAGGCAAGTAAACAAGAAAGCATATTTTCAGGATTTAAAAGAACAGGCAAAAGAAACTGCATTTTAGAGAGTCCAAATGTACTTTGAGGAGAGAAACTTTAAAGTAGCTATTACAAATACGTTCAAAGAACTAAAGAAAGTCATACTTACAGAATTAAGGGAAGATATGATGATAATGTCTCATCTATTATAAAAGATCAATGAAAAATAGAAATTATAAATTGAACCAAAAGGAAATTCTGGAGTTCAAAAAGCCCAATAACCAAACAAAAATTCTGCTTCAGGGGTCAACAGGAAATGGGAGTTAGGAGAAGAATAAACCAGTAAACACGAAAACAGGTTGATAGAGATCACAGAATCTGAGAGCAGGAAAAAATAAGAATGAGAAACGATGAAAAGAGCCTTGGAGAAATGTAGGACACTATTGAGCATACTAACGTACAGATCCATTCTTCATGGATTCTGCATTTGTAAATTTGACTACTTGCAAAATGTGTTTGTAACCCCCAAACGGATACTCAGGGCAAGTTCACAGTCATTTACAAACTTATATAAAAAAGTAATGAATCATCTGAGTCACTCAAAACATGTTCTAACTGAGGTCAAATCAGGCAACACATTGCCCTGTCATTTCAGCTCTCACACGTAACAAGTTTCTTTTCTGACATACATTTAGTGTCAAGTTTTTCATGCTTTTGTGCTTTTTTTGTGATTTTGCTATTTTAAATGGCCTCAAGTGTAGTGAAGTGCTGTCTACAAGCACAAGACGGCTGTGATGTGCTTTTTAGGAAAAAGTGTGTGTTAGATAAGCTTCATTCAAGCATGACTTACAGTGCTGCTCACCATGAGTTCAATGTAACAAATCGACAATACTTTACATTCAGGAAGAAGAAGAGGGGATTTGTTTTGTATGTGACACTGCTCCATAAAGTGCTAAGGTAATATCCATAGTATGTGATGAAGCTACAAAAAGGTAGAGTTTTACGGATAAACTTTTCAGATACACTTGTAGATTTGTGAGTTGATGAACAATTTTTAAAAAATGCAGTGTACAGATTGCTTTGAGGCTGAATTCCAAAGAATTTTATGGTCACACAGTTAATGAAAACATGACCGATTCCTTACAAAGTCTTCTAAAAAATAGAAGAGGATAGAATACTTCTCAACTCATTCTATTATTTCAATTTACCCTGATGCCAAAACTGGACAAATAAAAGAAATACCCATATATAATTTGAGATAATGTGGGTGTGGGATTTGATCTCTTCTCAAGAATGAGGACTATTTCTGGCTTAGAAGTGAACCACAGTTCTGATGATAATAATTCATATTAGTATGTGTCTGTGTTGTAGTGCTCAATTGTTTAATCTTCAGTCTTAAATATTGTTTCATGGCTGCAATTCCATCAAACAATATTTATATAATAAATTACCTCCCCCTCATATGGAAGAAACTCTTAAACAGCTGCAGTGATTATTATCAGAAACTTTACATGCAACCATAACATCAAACAGTGCTGCTGTTGTTCAGACGTTAAATCACGTCCGACTCTGGGACCTGAAGGACCGCAGCATGCCTCCCTGTTCTTCACTATCGCCCAGAGTTTGCTCAAACTCCTTGACCTGGTGATGCCATTCAACTGTCTCAGCCTCTGTGGCTTCTTGCTCCTCCTGCACTCCAGTCTTTCTCAGCATCAGGGTCTTTCCCAAAGAGCTGGCTAGCTCAAACAGTGATACATATGTAAATTTATCATGGGATCAGGTGATAATAGTCTTCTTCAGCCAAAGCTGATAAATCACAAAAACGAAGGGCTGAAACCTGATGCCAAAATAATTTTCTCTTCCTGTGTTAAACAATACAGACACTGAGCAAACTTCCTCTGACTATGTTAAACAATACTGAGAATAAGCAAAGTTAAATTAGGTTTTTGCTCCAGGGAATACTCCCTCCTAGAAGATAAGACTGAGCAAATAAGAGCAGTTTACTTATGGAGACTAAACTTACTTGTCACACCTTACTTCAAAACCCTCACTTCCCTGTACATGCCAATCCAAAGCAGTTATGTCATAAACTCTGCCCGGTCCCAGCTAGTTCCCTTTCTTGCAAGATTCACCTGAAAACTACTCTTTAAAATTCTAATATCATGCAACTATTCCCCACCTCCCCGGTTTTCCCCTTCAGAGATGTTACCAAGAGTGTGACAGTTATAGTGTATTTTTCCTTATTGCAATATGTCAAATAAATTTAGCTTTACTTAATTCAGGATTTTCTGTTGGTCTTTTGGGGCAGTTGGCACACCCCTTAAGATTTTTATATTCTATTGGACAGTGAGTTTTTAAAGACAGGCTCTTATACTCTACTATCCAAGTATATGTCAGAAAGTACCTCCCAAAATAATGACTGCATTCACCAGGCAGTTAGAGAAACCTACGAAACTGAAACACTGCCTTTTATTTTACCAATAGCTATAGTGGAAGAACAAATGCACTATAGTCTCATGCTTTAGAGACTAAAAATAATAATGTTTTGTTTCATTGCTTTCTAATTAGTGTAGAAATTATCTAAAATGGAAAAATGAAACCCAGAGGATCATATCAGCCTAGAGAAGCAGTAAAATTTGCCACATTTTATAAAGACAGCATTTTAAAGAGAAAGACAGAGGAACATATAGAAGGGCTTTGAACTAAATCATTCATAATATGATAAGTAATCTATTCCTAAAAGAGGTTTAAAGGTATTTGACAGTATGGGAATGTACTTATTTATTCTATAAATACGTTTAAATAACTACTATAGGTTGAGTCAAGTTTTTGGAATTGGTGCATAATGGTTAATAAAGCAAATGTTCTCTAAATACATGGGACTTGTATTCTAGTTGTAAGAAGGCAAATCTTTCAGAAGTTAATACATACACAAATATAGAATTAACCATTTGCGGTAAGTACTATGAAGTATAGTGAAAGAGACTAAAACCAGACTCAATGGGTACAAGGAGATTAAGTAGACTTCGCAGAAGACCAGGCATAAGATTAAATTGGAATGTACTGATATTTTTCTCTACCTTGACCCCAAGGATTAGGCTAAAGCTTCCAGCAAGTTAGAAATGTAACAATTTTCCCAAAATAAAGGAGGAAAAACAAAAGTGAATTTCAAGTATCTTACATAATGGAAATAACAGATGACAGGAATGAGATATGTTTCATCAATCTTAAATAAAACAACACACTAGATTTGAGGAGGAAGGAATGAGACCAGGTAAAACTCAGCACTCCATGGGGCCACAAAGAATTGGACAAAACTTAGCACATGACATACAGGAGACACAACTCAGTACTAGAAATTCTATTTCCACACAGCATCTCCAAAAGCTTCAGACAAGGTTATTCTGAAAGAAGTTGCAACTGGGACTTGTCATGAAACCCTAAAAGAAACCAGTTACTGACAGGATACAGCATTCTAACTTACTGACTGCACTACGCATTTTCAGTAAATACACATCACAATGCTTACCCAGAATGTACAGGACATAACCTGTTCTGTATTATGCATTTAGGTATCTAAACTCCAAAAGAACATACAAGCGGGATAAAAATCACTTAAGCATGAAACATACACATTTACCCAATCATAATTCAGTACTAAAAAAAGAGTTTAAATTGTTTCTAAATTAAGTCTTATATGCACACTAAATGGCAGGTGCTTCGTAAGATTTTCAGTAAATTTCACAATTCAGTAATTTTATTTACAGAAGCTAAAGCTCAGAGAAACTAAATAAATTACCAAAGGTCCACCACAAAGTAATTGTGCAAATGGGTTTTTAAAACAGGTTTCCACACTTTCTTTTCTTGCCCACTTGTTCTCCCAAAGTGACCCTGAACTCATTATTTGTGAACAATTTTTAGGTATGTTCCAATAAAAAGTTAGAAGTAGGAGAAACTAAGATCCAACTTATTACACCTTTAGGCAGATATAATGCCTACAAAAACATGAGTTTCCACTATCACATCAGGGAAAATAAAAAAGTTTAAGAACATATTGTTTTGATTTGTAAATCTAGGGCAAAGAGGTAGTTTTATACATTGTGGATAGATATGTGAATACATGAAATATCTAAGGAGGTAAAACTGGCAGAATCTATCAAAACTACAAATACACAAACACTTCATTCCCATAATTCTAAAATTATTATTATTAATTTTTTTTTTTTGGCTGTGCCACTCGGCATGTAGGATCTTAAGCTCCCTGACCAGGGATCAAACCTGTACCCCCTGTGTTGGAAGCATAGAGTCTTAACCACTGAACTGCCAGGGTATTCCTCCAATAATTCTAAATCTGAGTTTGACATGCCTCTGTCCTTCTGGTAAAGAAACCCCGTGGTGATGCTCTGCCCAACTCTCACAAGCCTGCACAGTATTTTCACCAGTTTCTCAGACACTGGCTCATTTCTCTTCTGAATACACTGATTACCTGGAACCATACTCTTAATAGTCGTGACCTTGATTATTGCTTGGAATCCCTGTCTACCCTGCCAGTTCACTTGATGAGACTCCCTTTTGTATAAACATTTGCCTGAATGAAATCTGAATTCATCACGACCTTTCTACAATTATCATTAGCAGCTGGTTACCACTGCTCCTCAACAGTCAAATTTACAAGCCTCCCTCCATCTCCATTTTCCCAGTGCTATTGGGAGGTCATAGCATACTCTCCAACTCAGCCTGTCCAATATACAATACCTTTAAAAATTAATTGTATTACACCCCATTGGGCATAGCACTAAGCCACCAAGGACAAGGAAAGGGAATTTTTGAAATAGTTTCTAGAAACTGTCCTCCCTCGGCTAGCAACTTCAACATATTCTACCTGATTCAATCTTCATTGCAGACCTGTAGTGTAGATATTATTTTCTTCATTTTCTCGTGAGTAAACCAAGACCTAGTGAAAGTGTCTTTCTTAAGGTCATGTATTTAAGATTGAGCTGTGATTATAGCCAGCTCTCTTGACTTTCAATCTAGTACCATTTTTAATTAAACTGCATGGCCTTTAAACCAACTCCCTTTTAATCAGAAAGGGATATTCAATCAGAAGTCTATTTCCATTTCAGCAGCTTCAATGAATATAGAAGAATTAATGTTTTTTTTTTTCCATATGGCAATTTTTTTATTTCTCAGGTACTGTATAAATTGTCAAATGGTTTTAACATCCTTTAAATATCCCTTCATATTTTGTTACACTGGCCCTTTTTGTTTGTTTTTGTTATCTACCATATACAATCTAGATCAAAGTCATAACATGATACTGTCTTCATTTATGGAAACTTGTAGATTATTTTTCCTTGTAAGTCAGTTATATGCTATGTCTTTTCTAGGTGTGAAACATACACAATCTCTATTTTGGCAGCACGTGACTTATGAAGCCTTGCAAATGGAATGTGCCATCTGTTTGATATCTAAGGATTTCAAGCTATGTTTGTCAAAAATATAATCTGAATTGATAATTACATATCTGTTTGATCAATTTTAATTTTCATGTTTAGAGGCTATCTCTGAATGTGACTTTGCTCTTCATCTTTTTTTTTTTTTTTTTAATTTAAATCACTACTGGCTCTTAATTCCAATTGGTATGGACTACTTCATCAAGTATATGTACCTGGTTTGAGGCACTTTAAAATGCCCCATTTCTGCTTTAAATTTTCTCATAAGTGTAATAGCTTTCAAATTCTCAATAGAATTCATGAAGTTTCTTCGTTTATTTTATCCTTCAGTCTTTCATTCAACAAAAATGCATTAATACCTACAATGTAGCAGGGACTAGCAGTCATCTGGTTATAACATTGAACAAAAGAGGCACAGTCCCTGATATGAGAGTAAAGACCGCATGGAAGAAAATTCAAAAACATGAAAGAGTTTAAGCAATGGCCTTAAGGTAGGGGGAAAAAATGGGCATTTTTAATGAACAAAATGATCAATAATGTAACTGGACTACAGTAAAATTAGGCAAGTTGCTCAGGGTGAGTCTGTTTAATGGTCTGCTTGAACTTCACAGAGAATTTGATTTTATACTAAGTATTGTGGGAGTGACAGAGTGATTAATTTTATAAGGATATAATTCTCATTACCAAATGGAGAATAGTTTGAGAGTCATAAGGTGGATAGGAAGAGATTCAGTTAGGAGATAAGCAGAGTCAGGCAAAAGATAATGATAGCCTAGTCTAAGTAGAAGACAGATTAAAGATGTAACTTGAAAAATAAGATTAGCATCAATTGAGGAGGATATGAAATGGAAATTGAGGACAATAGAGATTCAAGGATGATTCAGATGTAATGACCACAGCAGTATCAGATAGGATAAAGTCAGGTGACATTAATAAATAACCACTGAAACTCCATGGCCAGAACTTCGATATTTATTTTCTGCTCATGCTACATGTCTATTCAGGGGCTGGTGGGGGTACTCTGCTCATTGTAGTCACTCAGAGATTTGGGCTGATGGAACAGCCAACCTCCATGACCTGAACACTGCAGGTCATGGCACTAAAGGAAAAAGAGCTCTTCACTTTCTCACACATATCAGCTACTACATATCCTAGCCCATAAGTGATCTATATCACTTCCATACACAACTCTTTGGCCAAAACTAATCACATGTTTCCACCCAAACACAAGAGTGCTCGGGAATACAATCCTACACGGGCATGGAAGGCAGAATGATGGAAATATTTGATGAAAATATTAATGATTAATATCATGCTCCCTCTTTGTAAGATCCTGTTTTCATTTTTGAGAAAAATTTGGGAAATTAGTTGAAAATTGTAGTCGCACTGTTCAGATGGCATGAACACCTTGGACACTGAATTCCTGGATTGTAAATAATCGCATGTCCAGAAGGGCACTTCTCTTGTGATGATGTCTCCCAGGCATGCTGGAATCCTAGTATAGACATCACTTACATTCAGACTGTCATCTGTGCTATTATCTGTGATATTATAGATACAGTAAAGTACATAGCTGGATCTTGGCATTTTGTGCAAATGATCTTTTGTAAAAGAAGTATAAAAGTTGACTTTTCCAATTTACATTTGTAAGAGTCAATTTACATTATATTTCAATTCCTCTCATGAGTACTCAACATATTGATATAACAGATACAAAGGTATATTTTCTGTAGCATAATAGATTGCAACTTGGTTAAGACATTCTGTTCACCACTGCATTCACTTATATATAGAACAGTGCCTGGCACATTGCTGAATGACTAGCAGTGAGTATTTAAATATATATATATATGACATATAATAAATTCACATGTAGAACATGATGTTCAAATTCCATAACAAAATATATTTATTTTCCTGTAACATAAAATGGTATGTAATATATATAAAAATGCATGTTATTAATATATGTCTTATACAGATAATATTGAGTATGTATTATATGCCAGGAACAGTGTTGGTGATTTGGCTTCATTTTACTTATTCTTTGTGACAACAAGTTGGTTTTAGTATTTTTATTCCCATTTTAGATATAAAACTACTAAAGTTTACCCTACGCCTTGCATTTTTAGAGGATATATGTTTTGAAGAATTTCCTGGACTTTATTCCAAAATTGTACTTTCTATATTGGATAAAGAGTGATAGGATATGCTGTAAGAAGTCAGAGGATGAATGCCCCAACAATAATTGGATCACCAATTTTACTTGAAGAATGTTTTATAAAAAATTTAAAAATATGGCATTTTATAATAAAATATTTTATATTATAAAATATAAATTTTAAATTTAATGTCTCTCCTAGTGACAGTACTAGGGGTCCGACTCCTTCCATCACTGAGCTCAAACATCCCATTGTGTGCTTGTAAACTTATAGTCACATGATAGTTCTTATTCTGCATCATCATTGAGTCTGTTTCAAAAATAAAGGAGATTGGAAAAGTCAAAAAGCTAAGGGACACACCAGCCAAATCTGTCCCATTTTAGGGGATTTCTTGGAAGCACTAACAGACACTTTCAAATTCATTGGTCAGAACTGTTTCACACAGGAAACTTTAGCTGCAAAAAACATTAGAAAAAGATTTTTGGCTGGGCAACTAACACACTCAATAAAATTGGGATTGTGATAGTAAGGGAGTGAATAAGAACTAGATATTGGGCCGGGAGCAGTTAGCCACCCAAACATTCTGAATGTAAGTGATGGCCAAGGTGGGGCTCCATCATGCCTTAGAAACATGTCCATTGGTCGTCACAGAGTGGCCACCCTAAGAACTGGGCCTCTTGGAAATTAAATGAGTTTTAGTTTAAAGGTTTAATAAGGACTGATTTACAATATATGCTATCTGTATGGCCCTTCCCTTGCAGAATCTACTGACAGTTGCTTGAACTTGCAAGCAGCTCACTGATTTAACCCTCCATAATGAGTCGAGACTACATATGTCTGAAAATCACTACAGATATCCATGTTTAAGAGTTCTCCATTTTTCTGCTGACCCTATGGTGTACTCTGCCTCTTGTTGGAGCACTTACAGTCAAAGTTGTTTCCTTAGTTTCTGAGAATTTGGACTAAAGAATTTAACTGTTGAGTGGCTTTACCTGGGCCATGAAAACATCTACTGCAGTTCAGTTAAAAGAACTCTATGTTGACTAATGGCATCAGAAGAAGGCCAAACTGGCTCACTCTCAGTGCTCTGAGGTAAAAGCAGTGCTGCCTTGGGGATGACTATAGTATTTATTCCCCTCGGAAAATTAAAATCTCTGAACCAAGATTGATAGGACTGTTCGGTCTTCAGGTGCTTTTTTATTATACTCTTATGATTTAATCATATTATGGTGATCGGTGAGCCAGGCCCTGCTGATGACAAGGAAAAAAGCGTTCATTTTCAGAAATCTTTCAGGCCGACTTCAAGATACAAGGAATGCTTCTCAGCATGCAAAGCCTAAGATTTGGATGCTCAATACCAAACTCAGGAGTGTGCTCAGGCCTGGCTATTTTAGGGGAAACAAACCTCACTTTTCCCGGTGGAGGCTGGATTCAGCTATTTCCCAGATCAAAAATCCACTATAACCTAGGGTTTTCAGTTCAACCAAATCCCACCAGAAAACAGAATTTGAAGAGAACAGGAAAAGTAGTTACGTAAAAACCATAATAAAACCATAATAAAAAACCATGATAAAAACTCTGTAATTAACAATATAATACTTCAGCTTTCACAGAAACAGGTAACTAAAATGGACAAACCATGAACTCAAAGGGACAAGACAAAAAAGGCCCTGCAGTGCCCCCTAGCAAACACTGCAAAATTCTTCCCACTAACATGGCTTCCTTGTGACTGCAAATCTGGCACAAGCTATTTTGAAGCCACAACCCAGACAACTCTTGTTCCTGATCACCAACGAAACAATTTGCCAAACTATTGAAAAATATGCTGATATCCATTTACTATTAGACAAGCAACCCAGAACAATATTCTTTGATTGCCATCTGTAACCACACACTCATTGGGCTGACTTCTTTCCTACTTCCATCTTCTTTCCTTTTTAAAACATTGCGCTGAGCCTGTGATCTTGAACCTAAAACACACTAAAAGTAAAAAACAAAGCTGCTAAGATTGCAAAGCTGTTTTTCTCTCTTCCGGAAATTCACACGTGTTAATTTAGCTTATCCTTCAATCCTCCTAAGCCGACTTTTTATATAGGACTAGCTGAATTTTACACTCTATTTCTCTTATACCTTTTAATTAAATGGCCTCTACCTGGTTCCTAGTCCCTGTTCCAGTGTTTTATGGAATGGATGTGTTCGCATTTTCCTTCTGATTAAGAATAAGATGCGGCTACAGGGAATAAAGTGGAAATATGTGAAAAGTCACAAGTCACGGCAATTTCATTTTTCAACCTGGATGGGTCCTGGGCTTCTCATTCAGGCCAGGTGAACTTCTAAACACTGCAAGTGATTAATAATCCCACTTGGTTTTCCCAGTGACGCTAAAGATGATGGAGGAGGGAGAAATGTGGGGGATAATTAAAAGATGGGTAGAAACAAAACAATAGTGTTCTATTTCAAGAAAGTCAACAGAAATGTTAAAAAAAAAACCTAATTCTTATGGGTGTCATGGAAAAGTGTAGAGTTGAAATAACAGGTAGGTGACATTTGATTAAATATTTAATTAAGCTAAATACACACAAGCCTCCTAATTCTGAATGTGTTCTGTGCGATGGTATTCCACCAAAGTGAAGTAGGGAAACATTTTTAAACAATTCTTTCTTCTGATTACATATAACTCTTGACTTGATCAGGTCAAACATGTCATCCAACATTACTCTCAAACCAAGTCATATTTCATAGTGTTATTCCACCTATTAGACCCAGTTTTACCAATGGGATGATGCTAAGGAATCAAATTTCCCCTGCTTATTTACAGTACTGACATTAACATTTTTTGCCTTCTCAATTAATTTAAATGACTTTCGAAAGGTTTACTTTGACACTCAGGGATCAATGTAATCGCATGATTGGCAACTCTTAGCACTGCTGATGTTCAACAAAAAAACAAAAAAATGATGATGATTATCTGGATAATGTTGAACAGGTGATCAGTAAGAACCACGGAAGTATCCTGGATTAGATCCTGAAGCTCAGTGCTTTTTGGTTAAAGGAAGCTCCTAAGTGGAGATCTAGCATCTGGTCCCATCAAATTCTACTCCAGAAAATATATTCACACAAATGAACTGATATTCTCATTGCCCTCTCCCATTCCCATTCCATATGAGATTAAAAAAAAAAAATTCAAAATCACAGAAAATTGTGAAAATAGATGCATGAGTACAAGGTATTTTTAAATGTTTCAATATAAAAATTTAAACTTTAAAATATACACTCACATGCACATTAACCTCAGGTACAAAAAGTTGCCCCTGTGATTCAGTTCAGTTAAGTTGTTCAGTAGTGTCTGACTCTTTGCAGCATGCCAGACTTCCCTGTCCATCATCAGCTACCAGAGCCTACTCAAACTAATGTAGATCACATTGGTGATGCCATTCAGCCATCTCATCCTCTGTCGTCCCATTCTCCTCCTGCCCTCAATCATTTGCAGCATCAAGGTCTTTTCCGAAGAGTCGGTTCTTTGCATCAGGTGGCCAAATGATTGGAGTTTTAATTTCAGCATCAGTAGCTCCAAGGAATATTCAGGACAGATTATCTTTAGGATGGACTGGTTGAATCTCCTTGAGTGCAGGGGACTCTTAAATGTCTTCTCCAACACCACAGTTCAAAAGCAACAATTCTTCAGTGCTCAGCTTTCTTTATGGTCCAACTCTCATATCCATGCATGACTACTGGAAAAACCACAGCTTGGATTGGATGGACCTTTGTTGGTAATCTCTCTGCTTTTTAAAATGCTGTCTAGGTTTAGGTTGGTCAAGGAACAACAGACTGGTTCCAAATACAGAAAGGAGTATGTCAAGGCTGTATATTGTCACCCTGATTATTTAACTTATATGCAGAGTACATCATGAGAAATGCTGGGCTGAGAAATGAAGAAATGAAGCACAAGCTGGAATCAAGACTGCCAGGAGAAATATTAATAAGCTCAGATATGCAGATGACACCACACTTATCACAGAAAGCAAAGAACTAAAGAGCATCTTGATGAAAGTGAAAGAGGAGAGTGAAAATGCTGGCTTAAAACTCAACATTCAGAAAACTAAAACCATGGCATCTGGTCCCAACACTTCATGGCAAATAGATGGGGAAACAGTGGAAACAGTGACAGACTTTATTTTGTTGGGCTTCAAAATCACTGCAGAATGGTGACAGCCATGAAATTAAAAGATGCTTGTTCCTTGGAAGAAAAGCTATGGCCATCCTAGAGAGCATATTAAAAAGCAGAGACATTACTTTGTCAACAAAGGTCCACCTGGTCAAAGCTACGGTTTTTCAGTAGTCACATATGATCACATATGGGGTCGCAAAGAGTTGGACACGATTGAGTAACTGAACTGAACTGATGTTGATCATAGCTTTTCTTCCAAGGAGCAAGTGTCTTTAAATTTCATGGCTGCAATCACCATCTGCAGTGATTTTGGAGCCCAACAAAATAAAGTCTCTCACTGTTTCCACTGTTTCCCCATCCATTTGCCATGAAGTGATGGGAATGAATGCCATGATTTTAGTTTTCTGAATGTTGAGTTTTAAGCCAACTTTTTCACTCTCCTCTTTCACTTTCATCAAGAGTCTCTCTAGTTCTTTGTTTTCTGCCATAAAGGTGGTGCCATCTGCGTATCTGAGGTTATTGGTATTTCTCCCCAAATTCTTGATTCCAGCTTGTGTTTCTTCCAGCCCAGCATTTAGTATGATGTACTCTGCATATAAGTTAAATAAGCAGGGTGACAACATACTGCCTTCACGTACTCCTTTCCCAATTTGGAACCAGAATGTTGTTCCATGTCCAGTTCTAACTGTTGCTTCTTGACCTGCATACAGATTTCTCAGGAGGCAGGTCAGGTGGTCTGATATTCCCATCTCTTGAAGAATTTTCCACAGTATGTTGTGATCCACAGTCAAAGGCTTTGGCATAGTCAGTAAAGCAGAAATAGATGTTTTTCTGGAACTCTCTTGCTTTTTCTATTATCCAGTAGATGTTGGCAATTTGATTTCTGGTTCCTCTGCCTTCTCTAAATCCAGCTTGAACATCTGGAAGTTCACGATTCACGTACTGTTGAAGCCTGGCTTGGAGAATCTTAAGCATTACTTTGTTAGTGTGTGAGATGAGTGCAATTGTGCGGTAGTTTGAGCATTTTTTGGCATTTTCTTTCTTTGGTATTGTAATGAAAACTGACCTTTTCCAGTCCTGTGGCCACTGCTGAGATTTCCAGATTTGCTGGCATATTGAGTGCAGCACTTTCACAGCATCGTCTTTTAGGATTTGAAATAGCTCATCTGGAATTCCACCACCTCCACTAGCTTTGTTCAGAATGATGCTTCCTAAGGCCCACCTGACTTTGCATTCCAGGATGTCTGACTCTAGGTGAGTGATCACATCATCATGGAAATGTGGTCATGAAGATCTTTTTTGCATAGTTCTTCTGTGTTCTTGCCACTCCGCCTTAATATCTTCTGCTCCTATTAGGTTCCATACTATTTCTGTCCTTTATTGTGCCCATCTTTGCATGAAATGTTCCCTTGGTATTTCTAATTTTCCTGAAGAGATCTCTAGTCTTTCCCATTCTATTGTTTTCCTCTAATTCTTTGCATTGATCTCTGAGGAAGGCTTTCTTATCTCTCCTTAATACTCTGGAACTCTGCATTCAAATGGGCTTACTTTTCCTTTTTCTTTTGCTTCTCTTCTTTTCTCAGCTATTTGTAAGGCCTCCTCAGACAGCCATTTTGCTTTTCTTTTTCTTGGGATGCTCTTAATCACTGCCTCTTATACAATGTCACGAACCTCCATCCATAGTTCTTCAGGCACTGTCTATCAGATCTAATCCCTTGAATCTATTTGTCACTTCCACTGTATAATTGTAAGGAATTTGAATTAGGTCATACCTGAATGGTCTAGTGATTTTCCCTACTTTCTTCAATTTAAGTCTGCTTTTGGCAATAAAGAGTTCATGATCTGAACCACAGTCAGCTCCCAATCTTGTTTTTGCTGACTGTATAGAGCTTCTCCATTTTGGCTGCAAAAAATATAATCAAAATAATTTCAATATTAACCATCTGGTGATGTTCTTGTGTAGAGTCATCTCCTGTGTTGCTAGAAGAGGTGTTTGCTATGACTAGGGCTTTCACTTCGCAAAACTCTGTTAGCCTCTGACTCCTTCATTTTGTACTCCAAGGCCAAATTTGTCTGTTACTCCAGGTAGCTCTTGACTTCCTACTTTTGCATTCCAGTCCCCTATAATGAAGAGGACATATTATTTGGGTGTTAGTTCTAGAAGGTCTTGTAGGTCTTCATAGAATTGTTCAACTTTAGCTTCTTCAGCATTACTAGTTGGGGCATAGTCTTGGATTACTGTGATATTGAATGGTTTGCTTTGGAAACGAACAGAGATCATTCTGTCATCTTTGAGATTGCATCCAAGTACTGCATTCTGAACTCTTTGTTGACTACGGTGGCTCCTCCATTTCTTCCAAGGGATTCTTGTCCACAGTAGTAGATATAATGGTCATCTGAGTTAAATTCACCCATTCCAGTCCATTTTAGTTTGTTGATTCCTAAAATGTCGATGTTCACTCTTGCCATCTCCTGTTTGATCACTTCCAATTTGCCTTGATTCATGGACCTAACATTCCAGGTTCCTATGCAATATTGCTCTTTACAGCATTGGACTTTACTTCCATCACCTGTCACATTCACAAATGAGTGTTTTTTGGGTTTTTTTTTTTTTTTTTTTTTTTTGCTTTGGCTCCGTCTGTTCATTCTTTCTTCATTCTTTCTGGAGTTAATTCTCCACTGAACTCCAGTAGCATATTGGGCACCTACCAACCTGGGGACTTCATCTTTCAGTGTCCTATCTTCTTGCCTTTTCATACTGTTCATGGGGTTCTTAAGGCAAAAATACTGAAGTGGTTTACCATTCCCTTCTCCAGTGGACCACAAATTGTCAGAACTCTCCTCCATGACCTGTCTGTCTTGGGTGGCCCTATATGGCATGGCTCATGGTTTCATAGAGCTAGACAAGGCTGTGTCCCTGAGATAAGTTTGGTTAGTTTTCTGTGATTGTGGTTTTCATTCTTTTTTGGCCCTATGATGGATAGTGATAAGAGGCTTATGGAAGCTTCCTGATGGGAGAGACTGAGGGTGAAAGTGTTCCATGTTCAGTAAATCTTTAATTCAATTTTCTATTGATAGGCAGGGCTGTGTTCCCTCCCTGTTGCTTGACCTGGGGCCAAACTCTCCTGGAAGTAATGAAGATAATGATAGCCTAGTCTACGTAGAAGACAGGTCAAAACGTCCCATGCATACACTGCTGGATTCAGTGCCTCCAACCCTGAAGCAGGCCACCGCCAACCCCCACCTCTGCCAGAGACTCCTGGACATCACGGGCATGTCTGCCCCTGTGACAGTCACAGTGTTTTCTTTTCCACATCAGTCATGACTAACATGCTTTAACTAGTCATATGTTTATTCATACTAGACTATGAGTCCTTCAGGACAGGATCTGAGTTGTAGTCAAACTGTATGGCAAGTTGTGCACACTGCACAATGTAATTGGTACCCGGCTAGTGATTGAATTAGATTAAACTGAATTAAGTTAATACTGGTAAATGTCACAGCCAGGAGATCCAACCAGTCCATCCTAAAGGAAATCAGTCCTGAATATTCACTGGAAGGACTGATGCTGAAGCTGAAACTCCAATACTTTGGCCACCTGATGCAAAAAACTGACTCATTTGAAAAGTCCCTGATGCTGGGAAAGACTGAAGGTGGGAGGAGAAGGGGTAACAGAGGATGAGACGGTTGGAGAGCATCACTGACTTGATGGACTCGAGTTTGAGTAAACTCCGGGAAATGGTGATGGACAGACAGGGAGACCTGGCGTGCTGCAGTCCATGGGGTCACAAAGAGTCGGACACGAGTGACTGAACTGAAATGAATCAGTCAGTAAGGACTGGAGGCTTGTATAAGGCAAAACATACTGGCTGGTCCTATGATTAGATATTCTGTTAAAAAAAAAAAAGAGGAGGAGGAGGACGTGGGTTATGTAGTTTTGATTAAAAACTGATACTTGATTTTTCTAAGCATTTTAATGAATAGTTAATTAATTCCACAATTCTCTTCAACTTCAAAGGGAAATGGGTATCTATCATGCCCAGTCATCTTCAACATTCTAGTACTCTTTCCTACAGCCTAAAATATGCTAGCCCTACAGAGACCATTTATGAATGTACTTTGTGGAAAAAGCACATCTATCTTGCAAATCAATGTTACAGGTGTTGCAGGTACAGAGTCATTGACCTCCAAGCATCCCCAGAGTGCCGGACACTCAGCAACTCTTTTCTTAGTGCCTTAGCCTGTGGTGCACTAAAAGAAAAAAAAATCATAATTGCAAGGCTAAGGCACAATCAGACAAACAAGAAAGCTTTGCTAACAATCAGCGTAACTAAATAAAGACTCTTAACAGAAGAATTAAGAAGAAATCTAGTGAGACACATGAAGTGGTCTGTGTCATGATTAAGAGGTGTTCAAAGCTGGATCCCTGTATCAAAAAAGAGGGTTTAAATTAGGCTCTTTGTGTACTGATGTTGGGGGCCTCGCCCCTGTGGTTGGTGCTCTGAGCAACGTGCTATACACAGTCTGGAGGGACCTGAGCATACCAGGTGCAAAGATAAAGAAACTGGAAATGATGCAGAAATGCTGTCAATGTAATGGGTAAAACCTCAAAAGACAGGAGCCACTAGACCTATCTAAAGACACAAAGAGAGACTTTCCTCTGGCATGCATTGCCCCAAAGTAAATAATGTTATGGAGTAGGACACAATTCATCCATAAGCCCTAGGGATCAAAAGCATCAATATACTAATCCTTGGGTCATAGGAAAGTTATGTGATTCTTGTCACTCTATCTGCTCTTCCTTATTCCTCCAACACACACATACACACACACACATACAAGTTTGTCTCAGGGTTAGTTTCATGTTACAAGCTAAGATAACATCAATATTTGAATTGTAATCCCCTTGGTTAAGATTATTCACTGATTCAACTAATATCTATAGAAAATTCTTAAAAATCTGAACAATATACCATCCACTGGGTAGATGTCATACATTCAAATCTTGTAAATTCTTTACCCAATTCCTTAGGATAGAACAAAGTTCTTGCTTTTGTAAAAATGTCATTTACAAGAAATAAAAGTATGACTCAGGATCATTTTCTTAAGCACATATAGCGCAGTTTGTCTCAAAATCATGGGTAGTATTGACAGCATCAAATGATCTACATTTCTATTAGTAAATGGAAACATTATACCTGGGAGTGGCTATGTTTCTTTTTAAAATCATTTTTAAATTTTTAGATTCCAATAATGAATGCACATAATTTTAAATCACCTATTTCCTAAAAGTTCACTACACATATAGTTGCCCCCTTCACTTTTTCTATACTCAACTTCTTCCCCAGAAGGTTTAAATTCTTTGGGCCTGTTTATTACATTTATCACAACATTATAAAATAATTGACTGGCATTACTACATTTTTGGTTATCAATTTCAGATGTCATCAGTTTATTTTTGCTACAGGAGTTAAGCTCACCCTGTCCCCAGTCAAATATACGTATTAGCATGTAGATACACAGATAGACACAGATACACACACACCCTCTCAGTCTCCCAATGTTATTTAATATTTTTCATGGAAAATCAGGGTTGCATTATTTAATATGCCTTTGTAGTATATATCATGATAGAATTTTTTCTCCTACATTTTGCCATGGAGTTAATAATTGCCTCTTTCTTCCTATTTTCTCAGCTTCATTTGGAGTCATTATTACATTTTGCAAATATTTCAACTGACCTTTCAAATGCCTATTGGTAAATTTTTAAGTTAACTAAACCAGACTCTTTTTTTTTTTCAATTGAGCATGATTGTTGTTTGGGAAGACCTTGGCTTTGCAGCGATCCAGCGCACTGCTCCAGTCCCTACCGGCCGCTGACGGGGGCTCCTGTTCAGCGGTCAGAGTGAAACTCCTTAACACTATTGCTATGGATTCACCCTTGGCCAGATTTCAAGTCCTGCCTGTATTTCGTTTACTTCCTTGATTTGCAGAAACATATCCTATAGTAGCTTCCTAGGAGGAGAATCAAGAATGATTAATTTTAAGAACCTGTATACTTTAACAAGAATTTATTTTCACTTCACATTCTATGGATAGTTTGCCTGAGTATGAATCCTGGATTGAAAATACTCTCCCTCAGAATTTCAAGACATCATTTCTTTATTTTACAACAGCCAACATTTCCATTAAGAAATCCAGAGCTGCTGAATTCTATTTTATTCTATTTGATTATTTTTTGATAATGATTGTTTCCTCCCATCAGAAGCTTCTAGTACTTTCCCATTTTTTTTTTCTGTCCTTAGATTTTCTGATAGACCTAAGTATTTTTTAAAAACCTGATGTATTTGTCTGGCAAATGTATTTCTAACATAAGCTTTTCCAATATGAAGATATATGCTCTTAAGCTCTGGAAATACTGTTTCTCTGATACATTTTTTCCCTCTTGTATTTTCTATAGACCTTTTTCTATCTCCTTGTGGTATAACTCCTAGAATAATCTTTTATTTTCTCATGTATATTATTCTTTTTATCTTTTTATTTAATTTTCAAGGTTTTTATGCTTTATCTTTTAATCCTTCCATTGAAAATTTTACTTATCTTATTTTAAAAATTCCCCAATCTCCTCCTGTTTTCTGAATATTCTTCTTTCATTGTAGTTGGGTCTTGTATTATAGATGTAACTTGTCTCATGTTTTGGAAGAAATTAAATATACATGTTTTAGAAATTTAGTTCTATTACCTGCATTGTGTCTGCTTATCATAGGTTTTAAAAATTCAGTTTGTTTCTTTTCTCCTTGATATTGCTTTTCCTCTTAGAGGACCTGCACCACAGATCTCTCTTAGATATAAATTGAGTACTTTTCTCACCTTCATGTTTGAATGATATAAATGTCTTAGCTGATGGAAGGAAGAAAAAAATACAAAGCATTAGGAAGGAGCAGTTTAGAGAAAAGTTTGTGTTGTTGACTTCTGTGTTTGCAGGAGTGTTTAAACTTTCCTGTTTTATTTAGCTATTATTTCTTCTCATTCATAAACATGAAATTCACTTCTGGTTTAAAAGTCAAATATATATTGTTATCAAAATTCAGTTGAAATGAGAAAAAATTTAAATATCTAGCTCTAAAACTAATTCTAAGACTAACCAATGCTAAAACAAATCAAAACAAAAAGAAATTCACAATGGCTGGTGATCTTCCACTTTCTTTGGGGGGATTTTAAGACATTTTATACCCCTTGCCATTTTAGTTCAATTCCAAGTCAATATATTTTTCAGTCAACACACATAATTAGAATGAGAATAAGAAGATATAACAAAGGAACATCATCAAACGTAAAATGAGAATTGAATTGAGTGTGGTAGTATCTTTCCAGATGTGCTGGTCTCAAGGTTAATAGGAAAAAGGTTGCCCAGCCTATTGACTCCACGTCATATTTGAGAAGCCACCTAGCAATAAATGTGAGGATTCCATCGTACCACAATTTTATTTACTTCAAACTTAGACCCTTGCAGCAAATTCTGTTTTCAAAAGTGAAGTTGCCATGACATCAGGCAGAATAGAGCTGAGAACTCTACCATTTCTGACAGCCTGCCACAGTGATCCTACTCAGAGTGGGGCCTCAGCAATGCTCCTGGTAAAGAGCAGTTAAAGAATTGTGCTCAGTAATTACTTTTCAAAACACAGAGATAGCAATTTAAACTGAAGTGCATAACCACACTGAAATTAAGTGAGGACAGAAAAAAAGCCCATTCCTCTAGTAATTCCCCTGTCTCTCATTTTTATGTGTACTCAATCTTTTTCTTCTCTCCTTCCATTATTTTATACCTCCATCTCTTCTTCCTCTTTTTTCTGCCTTTTTGTTAAGTGTTTCTTCTTATTTTCTGTTTATATATATCCTGTCATCTTTTCCCCTTTTATCTTAATTGATCTCCTTTTCACTTTCACTCTGTAACTGTCATAACATTAGTACATTGAGTGAAATGTATTTATGGGTTGCATCTTTGGGAGCATTATACTCATTGAATACAGGCTAACACTTTACTAAAAATTTTGTAATTTAAACTTCTTCCCTCTTCTCTTTAAAAGAAAGTCTTAAATCATTTAATTATTGACACTTTAAAACATCCACATGATACTTAATTGATTTGCTTAATATATTAGCAGTTAAACAGAATAACTACTTTTCACTTCTGATTTAGAGTAATAAAGAGTGTTAAGAAATAGAGAGTTCCCAAGATGGCAGAGTAGGAAGACTCTGAGCTCACCTCCTCTTATGGGCATGCCAAAATCAAAACTATTTACAGAAAATTATTTATGAAAAAGACCAGGATCTACCAGAAAAGATCTTTACAACTAAAAGTATAAAGAAGGAACCACAATGAGGTAAGCAGGAAGAGAGGAGTCGTGGTATAGTCAAGACCCAAACCCCCAGGTGGGTGACCCATGAACAGACTACAATTGCAGAGCTTCTCCCCACAAGGAGTGAGTTGTCTCAAGGCCCTCTGTGCTGAACAAATTCTTAGAAATGCACATTTTCCCAAGTCTGAGTCAGGAAGAAATACAAAATATGAACAGGCCAACTGCCAGTAATGAAACTGAACAGATAATTTAAAAACTGCACCCAAAACAAAATGCCAACACTAGATAGCTTTTATAGGTGAATTCTACCAAACAGAGAAAAGTTGCCATCTATACTTTTCAGGTAGACTCAAATACTGTTAGCCCACAGGCCATACTTTTAGCAACAAGTGTGTAGGAACTATAGCAATAGGTATGTATAAGCCAGTGTCAGTTTCCAAGGAATTTAAATAGCAGTCAGCAGGAAATGATTGAGCAGGTCTGCAAATCATTTTCGATTTTTCCTACAGAGGTCTTAATCTTCATCTGGAAAATGTAGATACCCAGAGTCTCTGTCCTGGTTTAAGTAAGATGGACCAGAGAAAACAGGCTTTATGTAGTGTATGCTCAACCACCATAAATGTTGTTGATAAGGTCAGCAAGAGTCAGAATTTGTTTATTTTCTTTTTATTCATCTATATATGCACAGTCTCTGAAACAGAACCTTCCTTTAATAAGAGTTCAATAAGTGTTTGTTGAATTAGATTGAAAGTAAATGAAATCTTTCTGGTCTTATTTTCTAGTTTACCTTAAATTATTAAGACTTCTAGTGAAATATGGGCTGATTCTCAAAGAGTGTATTTGCTGGAATTATGCTTTCAGATTTTTGCTGTTCATACAGATAAGAAATGTCTCAATATCTTTACTAACTTGAATTCAGCAGCTTACTCTTACTGGTTTTCTGACATCAGAAATAGCTTACTACTTTTCAAAATCATAAGATGGATAAATCTAAAAAGCTTTTCTATTTAGTATCTCATGATCATAAAATTCTTGTTGGAAAGATTATTTATTAACAATCCAGCAGCACTCGGTAACCACATTAACACTTCTTAATAAAAGGTATAATTAAATAAGATTTTAATGATGCTAGTATCTCCTTAGAATTTTTAATGTGATAGAAAACTCAGTGTCCTGAGTTTATCATGGAAGCCTAGATTAAAAGCCTAGCTGTCTCATTCTTCAGCAGTGTAGACCTTCTGTAAAATAAGAAACAAATATTATATATATGTATATATACTGGTCAGGCCCCCAGTGTCTGACATAGAACTCTTGAACTTGTAGATAGAGATACTATCATTACTCTTTGACCCAAGTTCCTGACACAAAGCTCTTGAGGCCTTCGTTAATTTACTGAGTGATGGGACCATCTGACACAGAGCTCCTAAGTCCTCTGTGATTTCCTAGGTGATAGGAATATCTTTCTGTTCTCTTGGATGGAGGATGGTCACCAGAAAGAGCAAGCTGTGAGCAGAAGTTTGGGACTTTTGGTCCCATCTCCTATTCTCCAGGAGGGGGAAAAGGTTGGAAGTGCAGTTTGTGATCATGCTAACATTATGAAGCCTCCATAAAAACCCTAAAAGTACTGGGTTCAGAGTGTTTCCCCATTAGTGAACACATCTACGTGCCTGGAGGACAGCGCATTTCAATTATAAAAGGTAGACTCTTGCACTCAAGACCTTTCCAGACCTCATCCTATGTATCTCTTCATCCAGCTTTTCATTTGTAACCTTTATAAAATATAAAATCAGTGAACTGTTTTCCTGAGCTCTATGAGCTGCTCTATCAAATTACTGAAACCAGGGAGGGTACTGTGGGAACCTCCAATTTGCAGCCAAGCTGGTCAGAAATTTTAGGTAACCTGAGGACCTACTACTAGTGATTAGTATCTGAAGTTAGGGGTTGGGGGAGGGGCAGTCTCACAACCCTTAACCAGTAGGCTCTACGCTACCGCTGGTTAGTGTCAGAATTGAATAAAGGATATCAAGCTGGGGTTGGAGATTCAGCGTGGGAAAAACCCCAGACATCTGGTGTCAGAAATGTCATGAACAAGTTGGCCTCTGCTGCTGTTGTTGCTATTTAGTCATGTTGAACTGTTTAGTGACCCCACCAGGTTCCTCTGTCCATGGGATTTTTCAGGCAAGAACACTGGATTGGGCTGTCATTTCCTTCTCCGGGAGATCTTCCCGACCCAGGGATTGAACCTTCAGCTCCTGCCATGTCTCCTGCATTATCAGTGGGTTCTTCACTGCTGGGCCACCAAGGAAGCACTCAACACCCACATATGAAGTGGAAATCACAGCTCACTTGAGACTCTCATGTCAAGCAAAAATAATCACAAAAGTCATTCTAAAAGTCAACAGATTCATAAATGTAAAGAGTATACCAAACTCAGGGGGTGGCAGAGGAGTCAGAGCTTTTTTTTTTAGTTTGCAAAGCACTTTAACATTCGTTATCCTGTTTGAATTACCCTAAGAGCATTTTCTAGTGGCAGTGTAAGGGAAGGAACAATATGAACAACCCTCTTTATTTGTGAATATACACATACAAGCATACCTCATTTGACTGTGCTTAGTTTATCAAGCTTCACATACATTGTGGTTTTCACATATTGAAGGTTTGTGGCAAGACTGCGTTGTCAAATGATGGTTAGCATTTTTTAGCAATAAAGTATTTTCAATTGAGGTATGTACTTTTTTAGACATAATACTATTGCACACTACAGTATAGTATAAGCATAACTTTTTTGTGCACTCAAGAGACCAAAAAAATTCATGTGACTCACTTTATCATATTTGCTTTACTGCAGTGGTCAGGAACTGAACCTACAGAATCTCTGAGGTATGCCTACATACAAATACACTGAAGCCCTAAAATCCTAAGTCTAAGGGCAGAGGACTTCTCTTTGAGAATTATATCATTTTGGTGTTTTGAAACACGTGAGCAATGCCTTATATTTTCCCACCATCACTATTTTATGTTTAAAAGCTTTAATGTGTGCCTAGATTTCTAAGGTCAATAAACAAACAATATATTCTAAAAGAAACAGCCCTGAGACAAAAATTGCTGGCCAGTTTGTTTTCTATCATTGATATCTATTGACAAATATGCCAATGATTGTGCTAATCAATGTCATTTCAAATTTGTATCCTTACATTGTCAAACACAGACATTAGTAGACATTTTATTCATATAAATGGAATCTTTTTAAGTTCTTTTAAACTTGAAATCATAGTACTTATAATAGTGAGAAATCTACAGTTTAATTAATTACAACACCATTCATTTAAAACTTTTTTTGAGAAACTCAGTTTTTGAAATGTTAGTGTGAGAATCATATAAATCAGGCTCCCCTCTCCTGTAGAATTTTAGCCTGGAGTTTTTAATAATTATTTCAGGAAATATGGTAAGTGAGAGAAAGTACAACCACATTTCACAGAACTTCTTATATATATGGCATTATAGTATATCAAACTAAGAAAACGATTCTGCAACAATAAGCAATAGTCTTATGACTTGAGATGTGCTTACTGATCATTTCTGATCAAGTATGTAATATTTAGTATTTTGATAACAAGAATGGTATAAGACCATCTCTGCTTCTCTCTTAAAATGGAAAATAAAATAAATTATTATACATGTCTCCTTCTTATTTCTGTATAATGCTTCCCCCGCATGCATTGTGGAGCCAAAACCTGACATGAAAGTTTATGACAGAGTGAGATTGTAAAAATGTATTTTTTATTTGAGACAATTTTGCAATAAAAGCACATTTCAGTCCTTTAAAATAACAGTCGACAAGATTTACTGTATCAAATGTAAGTTTCACACCTCAGTCAGTGGTTAAGATTTCAAACAAACCCCAGCCGCTAAGCTGAAATTGGCTTTTAAAATCTTTAAGTTAGTTTGTTCCCAGATGAACATTTTTTTTTTAACATGAAAAATCACACTTATCATGAAGCTTGCAAATTCTCTGGTTTCCATTTATCCATTTTATTATCTTTTTATTATTGACAGAGACAGGAGCCAAGTCAGAGCTACATTAATCCAGAAACCAAAAGTAAGTAGACAATATTGTGAATATTAATGCAAGGTGGCAGCTCTTATTTTTCACCATCCCATCCTACTTTCCCTTGGAACCAATTTGTACAAAATGTATTTAAAAATCAGAAAGTTAAAGACAATCAATTTTCAAATCATTGACCTACAAATTTGTCTTTGATTGCAGGGCACTTCTGTTGTAGCAGGGAGATTAGGAGTGGGTGCTTGAAACTTCAGGTCCCTTGGGGAGGGTGTAATCACTGCTGACAATGCACCCGAGCTGTTTAATGTCCAGGGTAGAAATTGGAGGACATCTAGCCAGTTTATGAGTACCAAGAGAGGGGGGCAACAGATATCCATAACCGTAACACCTCACTCTGTGGGGAGCCTGTCTAGTTCTTGGCAAGAATTTTAAGCTTAATTTTTCCTGGATAGCTTTCCCTTCTCTCTTTTTCTTTCACTCTCTTGTCTAAGTAATTAAAAGTAGACCTAAAAGTACACTCATACACACACACACACACAGAAAAGAAAATTAAATGAAGAAAATCTCAACAGATTTGACCTTAGATTTGTTTTAGCTACTATGAACACTCAGACTTAGCACCCACTTGCTTTGCAAGTTTATCCCTAATAATGACCAGTATTTGTGTACTGCCCTTAGGATTACCAAAGCCCTTCACAAATGTAACATCTGCACAATAAAAAGTTTTTGCAGCAGGAATATAACTCCATCATGCAGATTGCAAATTTTAGTCTTGAAGATGGTTTTTTGAAACAAAGTCCCTGAGACAGAAATTAAATCTACTTTTCCAGAATTCAAAGTCCGATGATCTTCTCTGTATACTAAATTGATATTTTCAACTTTGAAATGTTTATTAATTTTTATATTTTATATAAAAAATAAATTAATATTAGACTTCCTACATTCAGCATACTCAAAAAGGTAAACCTATACAGAGTATCCAAGGAGTAAAAATGCCAAAACACACAGTGTAAAATCAGATAGAAGATGGATGCCAAGTGTCCTCTGGTTGTTTCCTTTCCTTTAAGAGTAAGTCCAGTGAAACGTGAAGGGCTGGAATACAGGGGAAGGCGACAAGCATGAGACACCGTCACTTTGGTTCTGTCACTCGTGTGCTCCTTTGGAAAAACGTGGGACTCACTGAGTATGATTATTTCCAATAAACCCAAAGTGAAAACTACCCAAGTGCCCGTGAGTAGAAGGATGGATTAATAGATTGTGATTTACACAAACAAGAAGAAAACACAAGCAATGAAAAAGAATCATCTTCACTTCACCCAACAGTGAGTCTTTCTTAAATACGCTAATCAGCAAAAAAAAAAAAAAAGAGCCAGACACCAAAGAATACATACTATATTATCAAATTTATATAAAATGCAATGCAGTCAAACTAGTCTATAGGTTAAAAGAGGCTAGCACTGTTGAAAGGAACAAGTGCAGGGGGTATGGAGGGCTATGTCTTTATCTGCACGATGGGTACATAGTTCTGCCTTATTTGTCACAGTCTTTGAAGTGAAACATTTATGATATTTGTACTTTCCTCTACATAGAATGTACTTCAATAAAACTTGCAAAGGAAGGACATGGTTGGACCTTAAGACTGCATCTGTACCACCATGGATATCTTGGATTAACTAACCTGTAAGCTTTTTCAGGCTGAAGAACATTGGAAAAGTGTGGGCTTTGGATCCGTTTGCCTGAGTTACAAATCTCCACTGCACTGTGACACTCACCAGCAATGTGTTCTAAGGGAAGTCTCCTAAACCCTCGGTTTCTCCAGTAAAGTTTTTATGGATTTGTGCCCCTCAACTCCTCAGTAGGGACAAACAGCATAAATAGGACAAAAACATAGACGCAAACCATATAAACTGAGAGACTGCAAACAAATTGATGTTATCATTCTTCCTCAGCCTTTAAATATCTTGGAGTTAGTGCTATCACTAGCAAAAAAAAAAAAAGAAAAAAATCAAATTCTGTATTAGGAAGGTCTGGTAATAATTCAGTACGGCCAGCAACTCTCCATAGTTTAGTGCTTCACACAACAAATATTATTTCTGACACCTGAATGGCCAGTTGGGATTTCCTCATTTAATGGCCTTCAGGAATCCTGTCCTCGGCTCAGTCTTTGGGATCCTCTCACTTTTTATTTGAAAAAAAGAGACCTTAGGAAAGGTACATCTATTCTTAACTGCTTTGTCCCTGAAGATGGATGCATTGTTCTCATTTACATTCATTTTAGGGGGAAGTAGCCACATGGCCCCATCTCTCTGCAAACAATCTCAGGAAAGTATGACTTTTCATTAGCTCATTAGCCACATCTGCCACACTGTCCTTATGTTCTCCTACACAAACTACAGGTAATTTCTGAGGCTCTATCAGTTAGGCATTTCACAACAAAGTCATAGAAACGTCAGGATCATTTGATCTACAAATGCATGTAACTTCCTGAAATATATATCCCAACTGGTTGACTTTAAACTCAATCTAAATACCAACGGATCTACTCACACTTCTGAGAGACAGCTTACATTCATTAACAAATGTTAGTTAGCCTAAGTCTCAATACCAAGGTGTCAGGTCATATCAATCTGAATTGAACACACTTTACTTTTTTGATCTTCAAGGTGAGAGATATCTTGGTGGCATATAAAGTACCCAGCACTGCTAACTGGGGTCATGATCCACCTTCTAAATTTATAATCAAATGTCAGTAATAATCAAAACTAGAGGGAATTCTTATATAGGACTTTTAAAAATCTTCATAAACTTAAACCCACTGTAAATATTGTTCTCTAAAACTTTGGAAATGAAAGTTTTACTTTTACAATAGAAGGCTTATATAAGATACAGGACTTATTCCAAATCACAAACTTGGAACCAAAACTTGAGGCTCTATATTACCAGTCTAATATATATTTTACTTCTTAGCAAAGCAGGAAAATGTCAAAAGTAAAAGTGTAATAATGGTTGCACGCAGGATACGCTAATGATCAAGTTTAAGAAAAAATTTGATAAATCTGAAAAGACTGTTTTATTGTCGAAATTCTCCCTGCTCCTTGATAGTTGACCCAAGTAGTACCAGGAGCTGAAGTTATATCAATAACCATCATAAATTGTATCTATTTCTCATTCTTCAGTCTTTTTTTGTACTTGCAGGCTTAGGATTGCAAAACATAAGGCAAAAGGTATCACTCTGAAGAGTTTTCATCATTATAACCTTTTGGTCCCAGGAAGTGATTATTTCATTTTAATAGTCCTGTTTATATATATATAGGTGTCTCATTTGAAATGAATTTTCAAGACTGTCTTTATGCTAAGTATTTGGCAATCCAAAAACTACTACTTCTGAAAATATGTATAGACCAGGAATGAAGTGTTCCATTTTTACAATAAGATGCAGATTTCCCATTAAAAAGTAAAGCTTTCATTTCCAATGCTATCAAGGACAGTATTTGAGTTTTGGTGAATTAATTTAAGATGCTATAGAAGTCCTATAAAAGAATTTTTTCTAGTCTATGTATTATTTACTGTTGATTATAAATTTGAACATTACTTTTAGTGTCCAGCTTGTGACTTGGAATATTAGCAAATAAATATTGCTAACTGATATTTAATCATTTTCAGTAACACTATTTTCAATTAAACTTGATCTCATACACGTTTATACAATTTTACAATTTAATTATACAATTATCTCACACTATTTGTACAATTTCAGGGATCAATTATCAAAATGTATTGATACTATTTTTTTACTTGTCTCTATCTCAATGATACTGTTTTTAGTGCCCTTTCTTCCTTAAAGCAAAACAGGAAAAAAAAAAAAAAAACAGGAAAGATACAGGAGAAAATGTGGAGGTTATTTCAGGGCTGAAGTAAGATATGAAGAATTGTTCTAATCTTTCCTCCAGCTTTTAACAGTGTTTCAAACTCTATCAAGTAAGAATAGATGATTGTTATGCAATGTAGGGCATTGTGGGCCTGGGGTCTTCAGTATTTCTCTAAGTTTGTAGATTTCATGGTCACAGGTAAGTACAAGTAGTTAATAAGCTCTATGCACCATCTTCACTAACCCTACATACCTATGAACCGGCACAATGCCTAGTATATAACACTTGGTTAAAAATTAATGAAGTATGGTTGGCAGCAGTTCCTCTATCTCTTGGCCAATCCTGACTTGTACATTCTTCTCTCAATATTATAGGTAAGCCAAATAAACAATCACCCTGAAAGTTCCTCAAATGGCTAAGAAAACTTTTATGTCCCAAACTATACTGTCATCTGAAATTCCACTTTTGAGTTTCATTCATTTAGCTAAAAATGTCGGTCTTGTTAAAATGCAAAACAAATGTAGCAACAGAGAGTCAATAACACTTGAATCCCTTTTAAATTATTTAAACTTATGACAAATGAGTATCAGATTTGTTTTTCCCTAGTGCAGTCTGGTCAGAGGAGGGAGTCATTCTGTGGTCATAGAAGTAGGATGAGAAAAACCCAAGTCAGTAAGATGAGTTTAAATGAATCAGAACAAAGAAACTTCTTATCTCACACTGTTGCCTATAGATGAAATAATACTAAAAGCATAGATATTATCTGGTTATTCCCAGTACTCATACATAATGAAAGTGAGATCCACTGATGTGAACTAGTTAAAAGCTAATCATTGTCAGAGTCAAGGTCAGTTTTTAAGAGACTTGACTTTTAGTTTTGTGCTCCTTCTTTCAACTTTGATTACTTATTTATAAATGCTAATCCTACTTCAAAGTAACCTAAACCTAATAAAATATTTTGTAAATTCAAAAGAACCTTAAAAGGAGTATCAACAAATTTCCTGCCTCTGTAATTTTGTATAGTATACATAAATAACTACTTAGGCTCCTTAAGAGTGATTTAATTTTCCAAACATGTAAACTATGATTAATTAAGTGTGAAGGTTTATGATTATGTAGTTGGAATTTGGTTTAAAAATATTCTCCATCATTTTCATCAATACTAAATCAGCTAATTGAAATAATCATTGGGATCTACATCTATAGCATAAAAAGAAAAATTTGTATTGCTGCAAAAAAGAAAATATCTTCCCTTCTACTTCAAAAATGTATTCAATAAGGAAATTACTGTTAAATAAAAATTATACCATGTTCCATAATAGAGTGCTGAGGTCAACAGAGTCAAAATTAAGAATATCAGGCGATGTATTAGAGTTCTCAAGAGAAATGGGACCAATAGGGCAAAAATATGTATATATATGTGTGTTTATAACAATATATGTATATATTTATATACAAACACATTCATTACAGGGAATTAGCTCCCATGATTATAGAGATGCAGAAGTCTCAGTATTTGCAGGGTGGTAAGCAAGAGCTGAAGACTCAAGCCTAAGTCCACAATTCTGAGAATCAGGAAAGCCAATGATGTTGTTCCATTCTAAAAACTAGCAGGCTTGAGATCAGGAAGAGCTAATGTTTTAGTTTGAGTCTAAAGGCAGGAGCAAAGTCAGTGTCCCAGTTCAAAGGACACAAGTTGGCAGAATTCCCTCTTCACAGGGGAAGGTCAGCTTTTCTGTTCTATTTAGGCATTCAAATGATTAGATGAGGCACACTCACATTGGGGGGGCAATCTGATTTACTCGATATGCTGATTTAAATTTTAATCTCATCCAAAAACACTCTTAGGAAATACTTGGTGTCTTAATCCACTTGGGCTGCTGTAACAAAATACTATAAATTAGACAACTTATAAATAACAGAACTTTCTCACAGTTCTGAAAGTTGTACATCAAAAGATCAGAGTTATAACATGGATGGCTGCTGACTTTTTCTGGATTGTAGACTTCTTATTGTATCCTCACATAGCAGGGAAAACAAGGGATTTCTGTGGGGCCTCTTTTATAAGAAAACTCATCTCATTCATAAGGGTTCATCTCGTGACTCTTAAGTCACCTCCTTAGGCCCTTAACTCTTGATACTATCATTCTTGGAGCATTAGAATTTCAACATATGAATTTTGGGGAGACAGACATTCAGACTGTAGAACCAAGAATAACGTTTAACCAAATATCTGGGCACTCCATGGCCCAGTCAAGTTGACACATAAGATTAAGCATCATAGGAAGGTTACACTTTCCAAGTATTTTTCGGCATTACATTTTAAAATAGAAATACAAGAACTTCTTGGGAAAAAGATTGAAACAGTTCTACAATTAGGATTAAGACATACATAGGCATATTTGGCAACTGAATATTCTGGGATATATGATAGAACCAGACTTTCAAGATGTTACATAGAGCTGCTAAGAAAGACATGTCCTAAACATAGACTAAGTCAAGCAACATTATCATCATCAGAGAGAAGTGGCTTACCAGGTACAGATCAGTGACTATTTTACAAAATGATCTGGATGCAGCCACCCTAGGATCTAGTCTCACAAAATAGAAGGACTAAATGTGAAACCAAAGCAGCTGTCCCATTAAAACTGTGCTATTCCAGTGCTAGGCAACTTGGCTCTAGACATCTTTTACCAACCACAACAGAAAGAAAAGAAGTAACTCTGAAGATGATCTCCACGTCCACAGAATTGAAGAAGTACTGGATAGCAGCAGAATTGGAGGGTACTAGAGAATGTGGGCGCCAAGACTACTCTATCATGAAAAGGGCAGACATCTCAGTGGTGGCTGCGTGCATGCTAAGTCGTTTCAGTCGTGTATGACTCTTTGCAGCCCCAAGGCTGTAACCTGCCAAGCTCCTCTGTCCATGGAATTCTCCAGGCAAAAATACTGGGGTGGGTTGCCATTTCCTCCTTAGGGGATCTTCCCGACCCAGGAGCCGGTAGGCTCCTCTGAGAATCTAAGAAGAGAAAGACAAATGGTAGTGTACTACAGATAGCTCATATTCTCTTGCTTATCTTATCTTTTTCCAGAATTTTGTGTTGTTAAATACAATCATCATTAAAATTTAAATGATATAAACTTACTGTGAAACTAATTTTATTAACAATAATATAATGGATATTCAAAACTCATCACTTCCTAATTATTATACTGCATTTTATTATAATCTATGCTCTTTCTTGAGGTTATTTACATGTCTTAAATTTGTATGCTGGAAATAATAAAAAAGTCTGCTCCCAACTCTGCCTTCACTGACATCATGTTGGTAACATGAAACTGACCACAGTGGGAGCAGAAACTGGCACACTACAGAAACTGGCAAACACGACAATTGTGGCTTCAGTTTTACAGTGAGTCAGTTATGAAGCTGGCATATCAGTTGGTTGACAGAGTGAGTGTCAAGGTCTAACAAGGATGATCTGATCCTAAGTTATTGTGAGGGCACTGAGGATGAAGAAGAGGACAGTGGTTACAAATTGAACGTGGCACCCATGCATGGAAGGATTTCTAAACGTGCTTTGTCTATGGAGTGGATTCTAAATCATGATATTCTGGAATCCCCTCCACCTTCAAAGGGATCATTCCTGGTCTGATCAAAAAGTATTGGCAGGCCTGACCTTTGCAAATGAGGATCAAGTCTCTCTCCACTTTTTCTGGTATAGAAGAAGCCTCCGATCTCTTCTACAAAATAATGGAAGGGTTTCCCACTATTAGATGATACTGTACATTTGCCCAACTAGGTGGTTTGTGTCTGGATCCAAAATAAATGTTATTTATATGAAAAAATCTGATATTACTTGTACCCCTGGTATTGTGTAATGATTTATATTTGTTATTGCATGGGGAAATGCCTTGTTAGTAAAAATTAAATGTGGTAGTAGGCATATCTCATAGGGATGTTGATTATAAATTGCATTTATTACTAAGTTTCATATAGGCCAATTATTTGAAATTCATATTGTCATAGAAAAAACAGGTGTGATTGATGTTTTAAATGTTTGCATCTGATTCCAGAAACTATGTTGCATAGTTATAATTCCCCCTCTATCTCTCAGATTTTGTGAGACTAAGAAATGATTATACATGTGACGTTGGGAGAATTTATGAAGTTGGTAGAAAGGTCCTACAAACTTCCTCAAGAACCCCCAAATCATGCTACCTTAAAGATACTCTGAGGATGGCTCAGATATTACAGTTAGTCAAACGCAGCTAATGAGTTAGTAAAATTAGGGTATTAATGTTACTGGGAATTTGTTGATCCTCACTGATGAGTGAGTTAGTCATGAGAAAAACTGCCCTATCCATTGTATCCCAGGGTCTAACCAAGGAAAGAAAACCATTTTACAAGCAAGAATAAAGGGAATTAAGCACAGAGAATTGGTTATACCAGTCATGGAAGAGCCGTGAGACCAAACAAAGGATGTGTGCAATCCACAGATTATCACCAACAGAAGACTACTATTCTCTTAGGCTGGAGGTCAAAGGAAACTCACCAAGAGTTAAGACAGCATCTATGGTCACCTGGCTGACAGGCTTTTTAGGACCTGGAGTCACAGAGTTGAAGACATTCCTGCCAGAGATGCCAGCAAGATCAAGATAGAGAAAAAGACTCTGGTTTCTCCCTTCCTCCTGTTCCTCAACTACATATCAAGGATTCTCATTAAATCTAATTATGTTAACAGTGGGTCCTTGTATATGTAGCTTCTAGGGGTCAGCAGAGCAAGAAAGGGAGAAGGAATAGATCTGAGGGGAAACAGGTACAGGACTAATAAATGTAGCACATCCAAAATATGTATATATATCTAGATGGATAGATAGATAAACACAGATTCCCCCCAACATCCATTAATGCTATGACAAGGTAAAGAAAAATAGTTATCTTTTTTCCTTACCCAGGTATATTATCTAAAGGAGCATTTAATTAGCTACTGAATTAGAAGTTGACACATTCAACTGCTATTTAGCTTTCTAAATGAGCACAAGATTGACCAAATATCATGAGAGTCTATTACTGATCCAAGAGACTCTCTTTTTCCCATTATTCCAAAGCTCTCTATCTGTTCTCAAACTGTGAGAGGTACTATAAAACAGAAAATCAGATTGATCTGACAGTTAACCCACTCTTTTTCACCTTGCCTTCTTTCAAATATGCTGAGAAAAGTAAAATGGTCAAAAGGAAAGGAGGAGGAGAGGCACAAGTATACTCACAAACTCGGTGATGGATGGCTGAGAGCTGACTCTTTCTCAAGTGCTTTTATTGTCCCACGTGCTACCCCTGCATCCCAGGAGACAGCTTGATGTAACATGCCAATATTAGTGTCACTTCTTTGCCATATCCTCTTTTCACCATCACAAAAATAAGAGTCCAGCAGAAAATACATAATATGTTTACTAGAGTTACTTCTGTTTTATGCAGATCCTCTTTATAAAGCTATTCTTAGAGTCCTCTTCAGTATCATAAGCTTAAACTAAGAAAACACCTTTCCTCCCTTTCTGAACATTATTTCATGAGGAATGAGTCCTGTTACTTACAAAGATTGGCAGAATTCTCTCAAAGCAGAAAAGTCATCTATTTTGCTTGCTTTCCACGTGCTACCTATGTACTACAGTTAAGAACTTCAAGCACACAAATTTGTTCTAGAGAACTGGCAACTCAAACATACAAATAATCTTTATAGTATTCAAGTAACCCTTAAACTCTTTGAAAAATAACCTTGCTTTAAAAGTCAGAGTGCAAAAAAACTCAAAAGAATTGGCACATCCCTCCAAAAGATTCTCTAACGTTTAGCAAAACTGAATTCACACTAAATCTGGTTTATGAGTAAAAGACAAGTCAACTTTAAAGCCAATCATAGATGACAATGTTTCTTTTCAATGTGCCTGCTTTGGAGCCATATTTCTGCTAAACACTCAAAAATTTCCTCTTGAGTATTTAGTGATATATTAGAGCCAGAAATAAGGGATGTTAGTGCTAGAAGGCAGTCAACGGTCTGTAATTTAATTCACATATTCTTTCTGCACCAGACTCTTTAAGATCATTGAGTTAGCTTAAGAATTTTGAAGCTGTAGAATTCAGGGCAGGACATTACAGTATGCCAATATTACTATTCTCCTGCTCTGACATTCTCCACTGAGTGACAGATGAAGGAGAAGGAAGGGCAGTCACCATTAACTGAGAGTAAATGAAACTGGAATATTAAAATTCAGGATTATCTGAGTTGACTGAATTGGCTGGCAGAGTGTTCTCCAGCTAAAGGTGGGGAAAGATTAATTCTGCACATGACACCACTACTGTATTTATACAAGTCTACTGGGACAGCTGTTTGCCTTGAATTGTTTTCTTCATTTATTTCAGTCAGACAGTTGTGTTGACTGATTTTTCTTTTTGATGTATGAAATGACTGTTTGAATTTACCATTTAATTTCTACTAACGCACTGAAAAAACAATAGTCAACTTAGATTGGCAGGTATGAAAAAGTCTACCACAGAACTACACAGAAATATTGCATTCTACAGGTACATATGTCATATGCTCTGGGTGGTGTTGGAAAATTGTTCCAACTTCAACTATTTTGCCACATGTTTCAGAAGTGTGGGGCCACTGATTTAATAGTAAAAATAAGATTTGTGAAGTTCATATAAAAATAATTTTGTGTGAACGTGAGAATCACATAACGGGATCAGAAAAGAACTATTATGAGAAATTTTACTGTTTCTTACTTATCAAGAGGTGTTTCTATGTCAAACTTTTGAGTCTTCTTCTAGAAGATGTTTAGGAACAAAAGGTTTGAATATATTCATAGCAAATCCTTATTTATAGTTTTGTTTTCCCAATAATTATAGTTACTGAGATAGGACATGGAAAATGGCCTGTCTCATGATTCTAAGCTCCTATTGAACATTTGGAAATTGGTGACATGAGTAGGAAAGTGAAGCAACTTTTGAGATTGTTATTCAGTAACGCTGATTTTATAATGAGTGCTTCCTTACATAGCTGACTAATTTACCATGGTGCAGATGGCTGATTACCACGCTTAGAAATGACAAAGGTCTTAAGAAATTCTCCATATTCCATTCGCCAATCTGTGTTCTTCTTCAAAGCAAAATTAATCCCTTGAATATTAACATATCAGCTTAATTATAATTTTTTATTTTAAAATTAACTGTGAGAATGGGAATTTTTGGTAGGAAAAAGTGATGGAAGATGGGGCAAAATAAAATAGATCAAAGAATTCATAGAAAGATAAAACAGAATTTTTCAATAGTAGGTAAGGACTTCTGCTTCCAACTATATCAGTTTACCTTAGGAAAACATACTAGAAAGGTCAGATAAATCATAAGCAACATTTGACTGTGAGCATTATAAAGCTAATGAGGTAGCCATGACATAGAAAAGTAAAATAGAAAAGAAACTCACTGAAGTAAGAACAGTATTCTGCACACGCTTTATCTAGCCCAGTCATTTAGAAACTATTGATGAAAATCAAAAGTATGAGAAACCAAATATGGCTCCTACGAGGCAGAAAAGCCAGTAGACCTTAGGACAATATTGTAGGACTGAGGAGAGAGCAGGGTTGGAATTTAGAAATAACAAGGTAGTTAGAATTTTAAGGATCAAAATCCCAGAGACGGGAAAGATTCAGAGACTCGAGCTCAATTCAGCAACAGTGGTCCCTTGACGTATCACATTTTCCATGTAGGTAGACAAGGCAAGATGCTAAGAAGTCAAACAAAAGCTAACTGAAGTCAAAGCAAAGACTCAGAAGTCTTGTAATGCTGAGGAGATAAAACTGAGGTTCAGAACCCACCAAAGAATAGTGGCCTGGTGGAAAGCTAATGATATGAATTAGGACACTGGAGGTTTCTATATGTATCTCTGTGTCCATGTGAACGTGTGTTAGGAAGGTTGATAAAACAGCTACCTTGATGGAAACATCTATAAAGAAGGAAAATGAGTATGAAGTTTGTGCAATGACTGAAGATCAATAAGCTGATCTTTCCTTCTGCTCCTTACCTGGGAATAGGATATTCTCTCTTGAAAAAAGTACAGGTTGACCGTTGAACAATGCAGGAGTTAGAGACACTGACTCCTTATGCAGTCAAAAATTCACATATCACTTTATAGGCGGCCCTTCCTATCTATGGTTCTGCATCTGAGGATTCAACCAACCACAGATCATGCAGTGCTGCAGTTGTTGGGAAAAAATCCATATATAAGTGGATCTGTGCAATCTAAATCCAGGTTGTTCAAAGGTCAACTGTAATGTCATTAAGATTCTCTACAACTTGTCATATCCCAAGTCTGGTGTTCATCAAAGAACCACCAAGACTACCAAGAAAAGGAGAATTAGAATAAAAAACAGAATCAGAATATGGATGACCTAGATATTAAAGTTCAAATATATTTTGATAAATATTACCAAGTTCAGGAAAATAGATGACAAGGTAGAGAATTTAACTAGACAACTAGAAACTGATTGAAGTTGAACTGACAGAATTCAAAATTAAACTAAAATTAAACTCAGTAGTGGACTGAACACAGGTGAAGAAAGATAAATGAACTGGAAGATAGAGTAGCAGTAAAAATATTAAGACTAAACATGGAAAACAAAAAGGATAAAAAAGTACAGAAAAGAGCATTTGAAACATATGGGCCACAGTAAACATTTTTATCATATGTTTAAATTGGAGTCCAAAGGGAAAAGAAGAGAGAGATTGGGGCGAAAACAATATTTAGAAATAACAGCTGAGAATTCTCAAAAACTAAAAAGAATATATCAAGCCATAAATTCAACAAACACTAAAAAACGCAACAAGAGTAAATATAAAGAAATCATATCTAACACCACCACAGTACAATTCACAAATAGCAAAGAAAAACAGAACATCTTAGAAGTAACCAGAGGAAAAACAACAACAGTTGACCTCTGAACAATGCATGAGATTAAGATTACAGCTTATATCTCAACAAAAATGATTAATACTAGAAAATAATGGAAAGTGCTAAAGAAATAACTGCTCACTGAGAATTCTAGAGGCAGAGAAAATGTTGTTTGGAAGATGAAATAAGGAAATCAGCAAACAAACAAAATTTGGAGAGTAGGTTCTCATCAGAACCAACTGAATTAAGTTATCAAGGGAGACCTGCAGGCAGAAGGAAAATTATCATAGATGAAAATAAGGACTTTACAAAGGAATTAAATATAACAGAAAGGATACATAAGTGAATAAATCTGAATAAAATCTAACTGCACATAAGAGTAATAATGAAATATATAAAAATTAGAATGCATTAAAACAAGAGGAGGAGGAAAAAGTAATAAAATAAATTTAAGGTCTCAGCATTGCTTGAGAAGCAGTAAAAGAGCTAATAAGTCATGGTGCATGTGTAATTGCTACTTATATAAACATTGTGAGCTAATAAAGGGAAAATGGAGTTTGATGAATTTAAAAGGAAGAGCCAGAGGAACATAAAAAGGAAGGACAAGCAGAAAACAAGGAGTAAAAGGTCTATAATAAGACACATTAACTGTAAATAGTCACATTAAAGGGCAAAGATTTTTTGAAACAAACAAAAATCTTAATTCTATGCCCCTTACAAGAGACCATAGTCAGACTGCAAGTTAAAGGATGCAAAAATTATGTCATAAAAACAATAAGCAAAATTGAAAAAAAAATAATGGGAGATTTGAAAGCAAAAAGTATCACTGGAGATAAGGCAGGATAATAAAACCAACCATTACTTTACAAGGAACATGTCATAAAACTAAACTTCGATGCAATATATGAAGGGAAATTCTAAAAACTAACTAGAAATAAAATCTAAACTACCTAGGTCAGTAATTCAGAACAACAACAAATCAGTAAACTACAGAAGATCTGAATACCATCATTAAAATCTTTGGCCTATACATCCTGAGGAAACCAGAACTGAAAGAGACATATGTACCCCAACATTCACTGCAGCACTATTTACAAAGCTAGACATGGAAGCAACCTAGATGTCCATCAGCAGATGAATGGATAGGAAGTTGTGCTATATACACACAATGAAATATTACTCAGCTATAAAAAGGAATGCATCTAAGTCAGTTCTAATGAGGTGGATGAACCTGGAGCCTATTATACAGAGTGAAGTAAGCCAGAAAGAGAAATACAAATACTGTATATTAATGCATATATAGAGAACTTAGAAAGATGGTACCAACAATCCTACATGCACGGCAGCAAAGAAGACACAGATGTAAAGAACAGACTTTTGGACTCAGGGGGAAAGATGAGGGTGGGATGATTTGAGAGAATAGCATTGAAACATGTACATTACCATATGTAAAACAGATGACCTGTGCAAATTTGATGCATGAACCAGGGCACCTAAAGTCGGTGCTCTGAGACAACCCAGAGGAATATGGTGGGGTGGGAAATGGGAGAGGAGGTTGAGGACTGGGGGGGACACATGTATACCTGTGGCCGTTTCATGTTGATGTATGGCAAAAACCATCACAATATTGTTAATGTAATTATCTCCAATTAAAATAAATTAATTGAAAAAATCTTTGGCCTAAATTTGCATAAAACACTGCATTAACAAGAATGAAATGCACATTTATATACAAATTTTGAGGTATACATGGCACATTTTTAAGTTGACTGAATGCTGGGTATAAAACAAGACTCAGAATAATCAAGAAATTTAAAAATATATAACCAATATTTTATCAAATATTTGGACATTAAAAACACACTTCTGGACTTCCATGGTGGTCCAGTGACTAAGACTCCCTACTCCCAAAGCAGGGAGCCTGAGTTCCATCCCTGGTCAGGGAACTGGTTCCCACAAACAAAGAGTTTGCATGCCACAACTAAATGACCTTGCATGCTACAACGAAGACTGAAGATGCTGAAAGCCACAACTAAGACCAGGTGCAGCTGAATAAACAAATTAAATTAAAAAAAAAACAAAACCAAACATACTTCTGATCAATATGTATGTCAAAGATAAAGTCATAATAGGAATTAGAATTTTATTAATTGAATGATAATGAAACACTGACCTAGAGCCAGACATCCTGGAATATGAAATCAGGTGGGCCTTAGTAACCATCACTACTAACAAAGCTAGTGGAGGTGATGGAATTCAAGTTGAGCTATTTCAAATCCTGAAAGATGATGCTGTAAAAGTGCTGCACTCAATATGTCAGCAAATTTGGAAAACTCGGCAGTGGCCACAGGACTGGAAAAGGTCAGTTTTCATTCCAATCCCAAAGAAAGGCAATGCCAAAGAATGCTCAAACTACTGCACAATTGCACTCATCTCACACGCTATTTGTAATGCTCAAAATTCTCCAAGCCAGGCTTCAGCAATACCTGAACCAGATGTTCAAGCTGGTTTTAGAAAAGGCAGAGGAACCAGAGATCAAATTGCCAACATCTGCTGGATCATCGAAAAAGCAAGACAGTTCCAGAAAAACATCTATTTCTGCTTTATTGACTATACCAAAGCCGTTGACTGTGTGGATCACAATAAACTGTGGAAAATTCTGAAGGAGACAGGAATACCAGACTACCTGACCTGCCTCTTGAGAAACCTGTATGCAGGTCAGGAAGCAACAGTTAGAACTGGACATAGAACAGCAGACTGGTTCCAGAATTAGGAAAAGGAGTGCGTCAAGGCTGCATATTGTCACCCTGCTTATTTAACTTATGTGCAGAGTACATCATGAGAAACGCTGGGCTGGAGGAAGCACAAGCTGGAATCAAGACGGCCAGGAGAAATATCAATAACCTCGGATATGCAGATGACACCACCCTTATGGCAGCAAGTGAAGAAGAACTAAAGAGCCTCTTGATAAAAGTGAAAGAGGAGAGTAAAAAAGTTGGATTAAAGCTCAACATTCTGAAAACTAAGATCATGGCATCTGGTCCCATCACTTCATGGCAAATAGATGGGGAAACAATGGAAACAGTGGCTGACTTTATTTTTCTGGGCTCCAAAATCACTGCAGATGGTGATTGCAACCATGAAATTAAAAGACACTTACTCCTTGGAAGGAAAGTTATGGCCAACCTATGCAGCGTATTAAAAAGCAGAGACATTACTTTGTCCACAAAGGTCCATCTAGTCAGGGCTATGGTTTTTCCAGTGATCATGTATGGAAGTGAGAGTTGGACTATAAAGAAAGCTGAGCACAGAAGAATTGATGCTTTTGAACTGTGGTGTTGGAGAAGACTCTTGAGTCCCTTGGACTGCAAGGAGCTCCAACCAGTCCATCCTAAAGGACATCAGTCCTGGGTATTCATTGAAAGGACTGATTTTGAAGCTGAAACTCCAATACTCTGGCCACCTGACGCAAAGAACTGACTCACTTGAAAAGACCCTGATGCTGGGAAAGATTGAGGGCAGGAGGAGAAGGGGACGATGGAGGATGAGATAGTTGGATGGCATCACCAACACAATAGACATGGGTTTGGGTGGACTCTGGGAGTTGGTGATGGACAGGGAGGCCTTGCATGCTGCAGTTCACGGGGTCGCAAAGAGTCAGATACGACTGAGCATCTGAACTGAACTGAATGAAAATATACTGTAGCAAAACCTGTGGGCTGCAGATAAAGCTGTGGTCACATAGACACTTAAGTATTAGAATTATATAATGTATGTAATCATATATGTGTGTGTGTGTGTGTGTAAATGGTAAAAGAATAAAGCTTCCAAAAGATACCCTATTAATTACCTTGAGGTAGACAACTACTGAACTATGCCTAATGGTGGAGGCAGGGCAGACTTAAGAACTTCAGGAGACCAGCAGAAGGCAGCATTTGGAAACAGGAGTAGCTTCCAAATTAGGCAGTTTGAGAGCACAGTGAACGCCAATGTCAGAAGCAGTCTCCAGGAAAAAGCATTTAATGCATAAAGCGGTGGAGAAACTAAAATATATTTAAGATTTGACACTCTAATTCCTTTTAAGGATGATTTATGTTTCTAGGGAAAAATAAGAAGTACTTGATGTACAAGGTGAATAACTTTATAATTTCCAGGAGAATCTTGGTACTAGGACTACACAATGAAGAACTTGGGAGTCCCCTGGCTAATCTAGCAGAGAGAAAATGAAAACAGAGATGAGAGAGAGAAATAGAAAGAAATATTTGTGCAATTTGGCACTGCTGCACTTTAAAGTCTAGGTATGCACTCCAAATCATAAATAAATGCCACTATGTTCAGTGCTAACCCTGAGACAGTGATTAGTGTCCAAGAGATTAATTAGGGACAACTCTTGGAATCAACAATGTATGGAAGAAAAGGACATCAGATTGGGCAAAGGTAGAAGCAAAGTTGTGTTGCAGCCTCAGGAAACCTCAGGTGACCCTTTGGGGGAGAGTTCTTAAAATGAGATGACCCCTTCAGGAGGATGTCCCACTTCAGGAGGATGTCTTAACTTTCATATTCCTACACCTGTCATTGGATGAAGGGCATTGTACGAAGGGGTGATATGACCCTGGGCTAAGTGGCTCCCTTTAGCTGAGATTGGCTGTCTGCAGCATTTCCAGGGCTGGGGTAAAAGCGCTAGAATCTGAAAATGGTTCAAGTTTCCTTGTCTGGGTTGCCAAAGTACAGCATACAGGCAGGGTATATTACAAACAGTTCTTTTGCCTGGAGAAGAGGTCTTGAAGCTGTGAGCCACTCACTGGGAAGCAGCAGGACATGAAGGATTCTTGAACAGATCTGAAGCTACTGGAAGGCCTTTCAGGAGTTCAATCCCATAATAAATACTGTACCTTCAGTGTAACTTTGCCCTCTCTGCCAGTCTTCCTCAGTTCCCATGCGGGCCCTTTTGGACTTGAACTTGGTGTTCCCAGAACTTGAGCTGGAGACTTCCGTGAAGTCTGCTTTCCATCTACTGGCTCAGGTTTCTTGTTCTCTCTGTTCCAAGCTAGTCTCTTCAAACTGCCTTTTCCATTTCTGGCAATAATACCCCTCTCTAGCCCTAACTAACGCTTTTCTGGGGCAAAAGGAAGAGAATTAATAAGGCTAACTTTTATTTCTAGGAGGGAAGTTACCATATTCCTTCATAGTATTCATCTCCTTGATTATTTAACTTTTACTCTAGATTACTCATGGGTAATTCTGCTCCCCTAACTTCAACCCAAGGAGGTTTTAGAACACTGTCCTATCTCAGCATCAAGTCTCTCTCCATCCTCCCTCTCTCTCTCTAAGACCCACCTTTATCCACAGACTCACAGGCTTTCTGGACCTCCGAGGAAGATAAGCACTTCACAGAATCTCTGCTACAGGACCAAACATATTGAAATGACTTTTTATGAAGATATTGAAGCAACAGAAAAAGAATACATCAGAATTGTTTCTCCTGAGGGTTCAATTATTTAGAGGGCCTTTATCAAACTTCAATTGATAAATCTAACCTTTCCTTTCTTGACAACAGTTGATCACACTGTGATGAAAACAAGTTAGAAAATGGAAAAATAATATTTGGATTTCAATGAAATAATAAAAATGCAGGGACTATCTTTGACTTTTGCCAAGTAAGAAAAGAGTTCACATTTCGACTATGTGGTGGCAGGAGTCCCTTTTAAAACAGGGCCAGTCTGCATGATGCATTTAAAAATCAACCTTTTCAAATATAGCCACAACCCCTCAAGATTTTTTCATTTCTTGGGGTCAGATAAACCAAACTTCAGAGTGGTGCCCTGTATATTAAAGTGATAAACATAATCTGGAAGCACAGCAGAGGCTAAAAATATGGAGCTGGCAGCTTTCAATTGAAATTGAAATATTTTTCTGCTTTTAATTCACTGCATAAAATTTTAAATGTCCAAATTCAATCAGGTAGGTCTTCCTAATGATCATGAGCTTCAACCCTGCTAACAACTAAGCCTGCACTGTTAAACTCTACTTTATCTGTTCCAGAAACTTCCTGGGTTTCTTTAATGCCTCTGTTACTACTTCCTTTGCGTCATTCTGCGTTTCTTTAAAAACATAGCTGTGTGACCTCTGGAAGTTTTATTACTTCCTTGAGACTTGGTTGCCTCCTCTGTGAATATCTGGGTATATATTTAGTATTGCTCAACAGAATTTTTTATGATAATGAAAATGTTTTGTATCTGTACTATCCAGTGCAGTATTCACTAGCCACAAAGATTCACTAACATCTTTGAAATATGGCAAATCCAACTGAGAAAAAACCGCATTTTTAATTTTAAAATTTGTTTAAATACAAATAACCTCATGTAGTTAGCATCTACTGACAGTATAAATCTGTGTAATATTTTAAGGATATTCTCCACTCTAAAATTCTACCATTCATTAGCTCAACCTATATATTTTTGCCCTTTGACAAGCAGAAAATAATTTATGCTTCCCTTGAAATTATTTTTCAAGACCTTTGTCAGTTTGGGGACATTATATTCTTAAAATTGACTTTGCTTTATGAAACTTTAATAATGTTGAAGTTTCCTGCCCTTGGAAGCACCTTTGTTATTATGGGAAATATTGTGGACGAACAAGGACCATTTCAAGAGATATGGAAAAAAACTCCTTCTGGACTTAATTTCATTATGAGGATGCTCAGAATGTCAAAATGCTAAATTGCTTATAGTAAGAACCATACCTTTTTCACACTATTTTCTGCATGTAGCTGGGAAGTGTTTAAAATATTTTAAAATAACTGCACATCTATTTTTGAAGCTGATTTGGCTGTTCAAGGCTTGCTAGCACTTTATCCATCTCACTATTTCACTCAGTAAACAAATGCAGTTGTTACATATGTGTCTGTGTTCCCTTCTAGATTATGTGTTTATGAAGTTAGAAACTATATTTATGTCACAGCCCTTATATATATAGCACAATATTCATTGCTAATTCAGATCGTATTTTAAGATGAGACAAAAGTTAACATTTTTATTGTAGTCATAAACATCTAGCAAACCAATCAGAAACTAAAAACAATTTTTTTAATTGGCCAAGAACAAAAAAGAGAAATACTTAGTGCAAAACCATATCTCTAATAACTACCACTGGAATTAGAACACACACATGCTAAAATTATTTTAAAATATCTTATCAAAGACTTGAGGGTTGTACCTAAAAAGATTATATCAGAAGTGAACATAATCATCTTGTCTGACCAGCGTGGATCACGCAAAGTAAGTGTATATTATATATAAAATAAACAATAAGAACCCACTGTATCGCACAGAGAACTTACTCAATACCTTGTAATAAACTGTGATGGAAAAGAATACACACACACACACACACACACACACCTGAATTACTTACATGTACCCCTGACATACAACACTGTAAATCAATGACACTTCAATTTTTTAAAAAACGTATAAAAGGTAGCATAGCTCCATAAATTCACTCTGATACCCAATGGACTACCTGAAACAACAGAAGCTACACCTTTCCTGGAGACAGGACATGGCCAGCAAACTGGGCTGTTACATTTGGTAATAGTCATACCTGTCAAAAAACATACAGGCTCATTAACACATAGGAATTCTTCATTTTTCTGGCATTATTAGGCAATGAGGTATGCATATTAGAATTTTTTAAATGACAAATTTAAGAAGAGTATTTTAACCTTCACTCATTAATTTTTTCTAAAATTAAGAAATGTATTCATCAGTGTATTTAATGTTTCCTTGATAACTTGGGGTCATCAGTTCAATCAACGTTTGCATGAATAATACAAATGGAAGCAAGACAAGCACTCATACTGAAACTGAAGATGACATAATGTTCTATCAACTGGAATAACTGATGAAGGAGTAAGAAAAAAAACAAAAATGAAAACAAACCATGATCAAGAAACAGTCAAGTTCTGACTTCTATTTAGTTTCAAAAAGTGAATTGAAAGTGCTCCATTGTGCCTGACTCTTTGTGACCCCATGGACTGTAGCCCACCAGGTTCCTCTGTCCATGGAATTCTCCAGGCCAGAATACTGGAGTGGGTAGCCATTCCCTTCTCCAGGGGATCTTCCCAAACCAGGGATCGAACCCAGGTCTTCTGCATTGCAGGTGGATTCTTTACTGTCTCAACCACCAGGGAAGCCATTTCAAAAAGAGATATCGCAAATCCAGTGGTATCTCCAACATTATTAGCTGTCTTTATCCCTTGTTTCCATTTTCCTTTCCTTTTTCTTCTAACCTAGAGGGGTTCCAGGAAATGTCTATAGCTGCTCTCAAGACAAATTCTAATACCTGCTTCTTCTCAAAATTTCACAATGTGTCCAGGAGATAAATAGTGTGGAGGTCAAATACAATTCACCACAGGGAGATCTGTGGTGAAAATAAAATCAGAAGCTAGCTCCTAAACATGCAAAGAGCAGGCACTAATTTCCTTCCAAATACCTCTCCATTTCTAAAAGATGTTTTTATTTACCAAGATCCCTTTTTATTGGTTCCCTCTTCCAGACTGCTCCACTTCACCTGTCCTCACACTAAAAATACATTCACACTCTTTTTGATTCCAGTTATTTGCTCATTAAGTAATCATAGGACTGTTGGAATTAAATACAGAGTAAAATTAAATTAAGTAAATTAAATACAAATTAAAATAACTGGAATCACTTGGAGGGTTTAAGCACTTCCACCAATAAATACTGGGTGTGGAATTCAAGAGGCTGCACTTGACTTGGCCTTGTCCAAGTTCTTTCTCAAGAAGTATGTAAGATAAACCTAAACTCAGAGTTAATCAGATTGGCCTGCTTTCTCAGGTGGACTAGAATTCACTGCTCATTCCACCCACTCTGAGGCCAGTGGCATTTTTCGGAGATGGAGTGGCCTCCTCTGCCCACTGCAGAGGCTGTTTCCCCTGGGCCCACTCTCTGTCTGAAATCCCACACTGAGGCCAGATGCCAGCCTTCCCAGAACATTAGTGGTCTCCTTTCAGTGTTTGAACTGCTCAGACCAAGTCCCCATAGACTCTTTCTCAGCTTGAAACCTGATCTTCAACCCCTTTACCTGACCTGGATGGTCACCTTCCCACTCTAGGCTTCAGCTGCTTTAGGTATAAAATGATATATCTGTTCTTAGTTCTAAAGTCTTCTTTCTAAAGCTCTAGAATGTGGTGACTCCGTGAAAATGTTGCTCTCTGCTGGTTTCAACTTTGTAGAGAATTAAAACCACAATTACTCTAAAAGAGTTACACTTGATAAGGAAAGTGTGATTTTATAGTTAGATTTATAGGGATGAGAGATGATTTACTATGTTTTAAGATACTCACGATCCATTCTCATGAGACTTGGGAAAGGGGAAGGGAGTAAATAAAATACTAAATGATTCTGACAAATTAAGTTAGCCAAGGTGTATCTAATTAGTTACAACTTGAGTAAGTCACACATATCCAATTCAAGTTTTCTTTTATTTTTCTAAAGGGATCCCAGTGAACAGAGTGCCATGCTCTGTAAACCCACATTCAGTGGTTTAGTCTTAAAAAATAGTTACATTGCTAGAAGAAGAAATACTGCCCATTAGTCCTAATTGATGTTTAGCTATCAAGTGCATTTGAAATAAATTTATTACTTTGGCTGATCTCTGTTTAATACATTCCGAAAGGGGAAAGAAGCATACAGAAATTTATGAACTCTCCATCTTCTACACTGAAGTGTGTGATAAATACATATTATTTGGCCATGAAATTAACAAGCCAGAGAAACCACACCATTAGCAAGGTACACAGTGGTAAGCAGCAGGCAATGATAATGATGTAAAGCAAAATAGTGTGTGTATGCTGGCATAGCTGCCAATAAAGTAATCATTACATGCATGCATATGCATCTATGATAGGTAAGCTCTTTGAGGACATTTCCTATGAATTCTATATACCTGTCAGGATATAGCCCAGTTTCTAGGGCCTTTATTTAAAGATGCTGAGAAAGGGTTATTGTAATAAACTCAGACCTTTCCTCAATATAGAATTTGGCCAACATGCATTCTGAACATCAAAATTTCACACTGCTTTCAATATTCCTACACTAACTGCCACCTCAACAGATGCAAGACAAAGTATAATGGGTTATAAGAAGCTAGAAACAAAAAATGAAAGTAAGAAAGGTAGAAAAAAACATGGGTATAGTGTACTTCAACATTTATGTAAAGAGAGGACCCCAAACTAACCAGAGGTTACCCTAAACTATTAGCATACACTCTAGAAACTTGAGTAAACTCCGGGAGTTGGTGATGGACAGGGAGGCCAGGCGTGCTGCCGTCCATGGGGTCGCAAAGAGTTGGACACGACTGCACAGCTGAACTGAACTGAATAGAAACTTAAATGAAAAACAATACAAGGGAAATGCAGAAAGACTGTTTTTTCACTTTACTGCATATGCATGCCCATCTTAAATAATCCATATGTTTATATTCAACAAGAAAGCACTGTTTTGCAAAAATTATTTGGGTTCTATCAGAAAGCATGTAAGGGTTAGGCAACTCATAGCCTTCGGGTGAATAACTGTTTCTTTCAGGTTGTGAGCATTTGAATTTTCCAGAAATATTTCCCCCAAATTGAAAACTAAGAGAGTAGGAGGACAGTACCCTTTAGAAGTTTTACACTGTCAAGATTTTTGTAGGAAGAATATCCTTATGGATTATCAACACAATGACTCCAAGTAGATCAATTTATGCTGAGAAAATTATATAACAACATTCACTTCACCTCCTTTATATTGACAATAAGTTTCATTACTTCAACCTTGTGCTTCTTAGTAAAGTTTAAAACATTGAACCAAGAACAGATAGTGACAATGTCAAAGACTCAGGTGTACCTATGGAGGTCTTCAGACAAAATCAGCCACCTAGGCTAAAGTCCTGATTTAAAACATTCCAGCATGAATGAATCTCAAAAACCATATGCTGAGCAAGTGAAGGCAGATCAAAAAGGCACCTTCTCTATTATTCAACTTACACAAATTTCTAAAATCAGCAAAATTAATCTCTAAAGATAGAAAACAGATCAGTGGTTACCTGGGGGTGGGAGATGGGGAGACTTTTGCGAAAGGTTAGGAGGAAACTTTCTAGGGTTTTAGAACTATTATCTACCTTTATGGGGGTGGTAGTTATACAAGTGTATAAACGAATGAAAAGCCACTGAACTGCTGACTAAAAGAGGCAAGGCCTCTTCTCCAACTCAACTCCAGCTCCCATTTCACTCTGAAACCAAAGACTCACACCTTCCTGGTTTTTGGGCTTCCTTGGCGGCTCAGAAGGTAAAGAATCTGCCTGCAATGAGGGAGACCTGGGTTCAACCACTGGGTCTGGAAGACCCCCCGGGGAACGGAACGGCTACCCACGTCAGTATTGCTGCCTGGAGAATACTATGGACAGAAGCGTCTCGTGGGTTACAGTCCATGGGGTCACAAGGAGCTGGATACGACTCAGCTACTAACACTTTCATTTTCAGGTCATTACCGTATTGTGACAGCCAGGAAGGATAGCCAAGCAATTGTTACATCAGAGCCGTTTGACAGTTTGTAGCTTTAAAAAAAAAAAAAAAAGAACCTGTCAAAATTTTCCTGGTTTAAGACTGTGGTAATTCCGAAGTCATCTATGACAACCTGTGTGGGAAGCACCTCCCTTTGGGAAAATTCTTTGCCATACAATACTTCTTCCCTGACAGGTAATAAGCATGGCCATGGAAAGTTATAACACCTTTTGAGGAAAGAACACTTAGCTTCGAGAAGGCCTGAGGTTCATGCTTTTTTTTCCCCCTTGATTAGATTCCCCATTAATTACTTTATCCACAAGAAACTAATTATCAGAATTATGTAAGCAATTAAAGAGAAGCGAATCCATGTTCTTTCAGCTTGTTGACCTTTTCCACTTTATGTCATGTGGCTATCTGAAACATCAGCAATTTACATGCCTTTCTTTTTCTATAGATTTGCATGTGTGTGTTCTCATAATGAAAAGATCATTAAAATAAAATATCATGAGTGCAATCTTAAGAAGCAGAGTGTTTTTAAAGTCTTGGAAAATGTGAAAGCACTGATATTCATGGACAATTTTACACTCTGAAATTTACCCCCAATTTTGTAAATCTCTGTTTTGTCTAGAAGATTCTCAAAATTTCTACCATGGTCATTTGTTAATTTTATAATTACATAATAAATGCATTAAACATACAGTTTTCTGTTATCAATTGCAGTTTTTAAACTATTTCTCTCGTCTTCAGCAGATATGTCATAGACTTGTTGCAAGTAAAGACTCAACATACAGAACTTTATAGTGACAAGAACTCTGAGCCCTCCCTCTCCATCCGAAGACAGTGTACCAGAAAACCACAATATATAACACTCCAAGTATTTCAAAATTACAAAACACTTGTCTACTCAAAAAGAGTATACAAACTTGCACAGAAAATAAACATGTAAAAGTTCATAAATAAACCACAATATAACTTGCTCCACAGAATATGCTGACTGTAATGTCCTGAGCCCCTCCCATCCTTAGGTAGCCGGAAATTACAACAAAATAATATTTCACCTTTGGAAGTCACACCATCTCTCATACCAACCACCCTATTGCTTCCTTGGAGAAAACAGGAAATTAACCTGAATATCATGCAAAAAAATATAGCATTACTGATGTAGAATTTCTGTTTAAAGACAATAACTTCAATAGCAGAGGGAACTTCATCATTACAGGCTTCAGATAACCTCTATATTTCTCAGATTTCAGGCTAAATCATAAAATGCTATATTGTGTCTAAAGCTATTTTTTCAATAGTCTATTTTATAAAATGTACTAGCAAAGCAATAAACACTGAGGAATGTTCTGGCCCCCAAATCCTAAAGTCATTCTGATTATGTATGGGTGATCACGGGGACATCACTGGACCCACCAGAGGACTGACTGAAATGCCAGTGTTGTAACCAACTTGTAAATTGCAAATTATACAGAATCCAATTTGATTTTATTTTTTTGTTAAGTAATTCCTATGAGGGATTTAGGATGTCAGTATAAAGTCCTATTATGTATAACCTTTATCCATGAGATGGGGAACAATGTCAATCCCTGTCATAAATACTTTCACAATCTGACACAGAAAATCCACTGTAGCACATAGGACTGGCCAAAGGGATACGAATCACACATATCCATTCATTTGGACAATCTGCAAATATTCATTTTTAAGTCTACTACATGCCAACAATGTACTGGGCTCTGAGATACTAAAACCACACTAAATGCTAAAAACAGACAAACTCAGTTGTGGCCCTCCCAGAAGTTATTACTCAGAGAAGTGCCTTCACTGTAAATGGTCAGGTCTCAGCCAACGCTGTTATTATCAGCAGGTGACCAAGTGATACAGCTTGATTTCTAAACAGTCTGCAGACTCTGTCACTTGCTTTCAATGTTTTTGCTTTCCTGCAAGGAACATAACCCAGTGGTCCCTTTCTCCTCGTTAGTGAGGTTTAGGGAAAATTCACCCGGTGAACAATTCCTTGCAGCCTCTTTCGTCATCCTCTCCTCTGTGCTCTTGAACTAAAGAGACCTGGATTAAAGTCACTTGCTTTAATCCTATTATTTTAAAATACGGCTGCCCCTGCTTTGAGGATTTCTACTGGACCAACGTGGTGGCAAAGCAGCAATGAAGCACAGGCAGGTAAATTTCAAAAAGACAGCTCTAAAAATATCCATTCTCCTTCTGTTCTCCTCCCATCCTTCTGCTCTGAACACCTCTGCCCTGATGCACTGCCTTTATTCTTCTCTGCTCCAAAAGGGTTTCTAAGAGCGGGGAGTATTTATGGTTTCATTTGCTCCAGAGTCCTTGGTGGAAGAGAATGGTTCCTCATTCTTACTAATTCCACACTCCCATCGGTAACACAAAAATCATTGTTTTTAAAAAATATTTCCTCAGCTTCCCATTTCTTTTGGGCCAACACTGAAAGAATATTTTCAAAGAAACAATATCCTCTCCCCACTGCCCTTCTGGGCTTCAAGTTCCCACCTCTTGTCTCATTTCAACCCTTATTAAGGGATGCATCACAAAAATACAAGAACATTCTTTGTGCCTTCCTTGTACCAGCCAATTATTCTAATTTGTTCTGTCTCTAAAGAACAGAATGTGAAATCAACACAAAAGCTGATTATGTGATCTCTTCCAAGGGAAAGATCTGAAAGTTGTCTATTTACTAATGAAGCTCCATGTGTTTTAAGGGTTGACCGAAGCAACCATCAGGAATTTTCATCCCTTAAATTAGTGTTTGCCACCAGATGCTCGTCTTTCATTTTGGATAATGTATCTTTTCAGTTCAGGATACAACTGGGCAAAAGAAAAGGAAAAAAGATAATCAACACCATGTTTTTGAGTAATAACCCAGTAATATAGCTACCATCCTTCCCTGAGGAATTTCACCTACTTTATGAACACAATTTAGTATAAACTCATAAGAAAACTAACAAAGCCCAAAACCACTTCACAAAAGCCTAGAGAGGTAAAGGTCAAAAATGATTATTGCCAGGCCCAGCAGACAATGGCACCTACTAGAAAGGGCATAGGACAGGAAAATCTCAGAAGCCTGTGTTCCACTTTCAGTTATTCCTATAAGCACTAGTATGATCTGAGTGATCTCAGCCTGCCCCACTTTTTCCATTTATAAAAACTTGCATCATCCTCTCAACAGAATGAAATACCAGATCCAAAAAGCTGTAAACCTTTTTAGGAAAGAAATAAAATAAGCAAGCTTTCTAACGAAAAAGTGTAATTCAGTCAATGGAGACTTAGTAAAAATCTGCCATAAAGCAATTGTTTTCCTGAAATTTATTTTTCGTGGCATATTTATTGGGGTAAGGAATTTAAGGAAATCATACTTACCAATTGTTCCAGAAATCAAAGTCATTAAGTTCAGGTTCCAACTTTTAAATATAAGATGTCCCTACACCTCATATTCACCATACATGCGAGAAACAAGATATGCAGACACATCCTCATGTAAATATCCCATATGCAGTGGTTTTAATACAGGGCCCCAAAGTCATTGCCATTCTTTCCATCCACATGTGGGCACCTCTCCCCTTGAATTTGGGCAGACTTTCTATGGCATCAAAGAACGGAGCAGGAGTCAGTAAATCATGCCTGGTGGGCCAAATCTAGGCCTCTATTTTCTTTTATAAATAAAGCTTTATTGGAACACAGCCATGTTCATTAGTATATATATTATCTGTAACTGTTTTCACATCACAGCAGCTGAATCAAGTATCTGCTACAGAGCCTGTATGGCTTGCAAAGCCTAAAGTACTGACTGCTGACACATTATAGAAAAAGACCTTAAACTCCTGAAAATAGGATATAACAAGAGCGATGTTATATAATATCTAAGGCTAGGTCATAAAGGTCATGCAGCTTCTGCATGATTCTCTTGGAATGCTTAAACTCTGGACACTCATTCTTGAGACACTCTACCTTGAATCCTAACTATCATGTTATAAGAAGTCCAAACCACATGTGCAGCCATCTGCAGACACATCAGTCAACAGTCCTTGTCAGGCCCAGTCTTCAAGTCATTCCATCTCAGGTGCCAGACATGAAATTAAGATTATCTAGATGATTCCAGCCCTAGCCACTCAAATCCTCATGAGCTGAGGTTTCAGACATCAATTATGGAGTAGAGACAAGCCATCTCCTCTGGGCACTGTTTGAATTGCTGACCCATAGAATCCGTAGTAAAATTTACTGTAGTCCAAACACTACTAGGTTTGGACTTCTTATCATGTAAGCAATAGATAACTGTAGCACTGTGTCTGTACACAGGAGATGGACATTTCACAGCATCTGTACAACAACTGATAAATCCCTGCATTGTATAAATTTTCTTTTTTAACCTCATAGAAACTCCCTGAGAGAAGCAATACTGTCTCTATTTTATAGATGAGAAAACTGAGGCAAAAACAGGTAACATACTTGAGTACTCAGCAAGTAAATTTTAGTCAGGGTTTGAATCCAAGCAGTCAAGTTTCAGATCCCTTTCTCTTAGTCATCAAGCAATATGCTGAGAAAGGGGATGCAAGCTGAAAGCCATTACTTCATGTTCAAAAAGACAGAAAATTAGCAGGCATGGTTGAAAGAATACAGGACTTGGGAGTTCTAAGACCAGTGCTCAAGTTATACAATGAATTCTCCTCACATCTAGATATAGGTTTGTCTTAGAAAATGAAGAAGAGTACTACATATTTTGGTTGTTAACGTCTGTACTTAAGAAAATGATTACCAAATATAAGCATTTCACCAAGGAGTTATTTTGTAATGACACAAATTACTGATTCAAAATCAAATCTTTATTAAGTATCCATTGCATCAGAAGTCTTTCCCATTCTGCATTTTAAAAATTTCTTCTCTGTCTACTCTTGGCTAAAGCCTTGAAGCCTAACATTTGGAAAGACAATAATTTAGGGGAGACTACTACTTGCTAAGGTTAGAAGCAAAAGAGGGTGGTGGATAAAAAGCTGCCCAAGGATATAAGTTCCTGCAGCTGGGACAAGGAGACAGAATGAATATCTGAAGATGTGCACTGAGCCAACACTAATCCCACAGCATAAAGTTAGAATTCAGGCAGCCAAACTGCTGGCATTTTTTCCCTTATTTCCGCCCCCCGCCCCAAAAGGAGCAAATGAAGCACATTGGCAAATGGAGAGCATTAGCCATCACAAATTCTTTTAGAGGCGATCTCTCAAATGATTTGATGCAATGTAGATTATGATTTGGCTCCAAAAACTGTAAGTCAGGCCTTTTATAACAGATCTCCCATCGAATATCCATGGTAGAATCTCCCCAGGTGTAAAATGCAAACAGGGTTAAGAGCCACCAACATAGCCAATTCTAGACACATAATATGTAGAGAAAATTTAAGCTGAAATTTAGTTTAACAGTAAAACAAACTGTGACTCTACTGGCTGGAACTAGATAAGGGCTGTGGATTTAGTGGGATGAGAAGAAAAGATGACTAGGGAGTAAATCAAATGCTTTACACCTGTGTTTAGCTAATTGCTACTCATAATTCAGACAGTCTCATAGTACCTGAACCTTAAAATCCCTTAGTTCTATTAAAAAGAAAAACGCTTCAAATAAATTCTGAGAATTAAATAAATCATAAAAAAAAGAAGAAATCTCACTTTCTGAGTTAGTTGCTTTCATATTTACTAGTTCACTTTCATGACATAAACTAGATTATTTTTCTCTCCATTTTGTATCTGAGGAAAGTAAGGCTTTAAAAGCGGTACTGAAACAACTGGACATCCCTCCAAAAACAAACAAAAACAAAGAACCTCAACCTAAACCTCCACACCTTATATAAAAAATAAATCAAAGCGGATCATAACCTTAAAAAGCAGAGGGAAAAAAGTAGAAAATCTTTGGCATCTAGAGCTAGGTGAGTAATTCTTAGACTTGACAACAAAAGTATGATCAATAAAAGCAAAAACAAGAAATTGGATCTCATCAAAATGAATTAAGAATGCTTCATAGAATATCCTTTTTAGGCAGATGAAAACTCAAATTACACACCAAGAAAACACATTTGAAAATCCCATATGAGAAAAATGACTTGTATCTATAATATACAAAGAATTCTCAAAACTAAACTTCAAAAAATCCAATTAGAAAATAGGCAGATGCAGGCAGAATACAGGAAAAGACATTTCCATGGAATAGAATATACACATGGCAAATAAGCACGCAAAAAGATGTTCAACATCATTAGCCATTAGAAAAACACAAACTAAGACCATAATAAGATATCACAGAATAACTAAAATTAAAACACAGTGACAACATCAAGTGCTGGTGAGTATGAGGACAAACTATCACATCGCTGGTAAGAATATAAAATGGTTTAGCCACTCTGAGAAATAGCTTGACAGTTGTTTTTTTTAATCCTAAAACTAGATTTACCCTACAAACCAGTAACTGTATTATTGAGCATTTATCCCAAAGAAAAACTTAAGTTCCTACAGAAACTTAAACATAAATATTCTCAGTAGTTTTATTTGTAACAGCCAAAAACTGGCAACTACCCACATTTCTTTCAATGGGTAAATGTTTAAACAAATTGTGATAAAACATTGTGATAGAATACTACTCAGCAACAAAAAGGAATAAATAATATATGCCAAAAATTGAAATGAACTTCAAGGGAATGATACTGAGTCAAAAATTTTAAAAAGGCAATCTCTGAAGATTAATTCATGATTGCGTTTATATATCATTCTTAAAATAACAAAACCGTGGATACAGAGAAAAATTAGAAGCTGCCAAGTGTTAGAAATGGGGATAGAAGGTGCAGGAGGGAACTTTGTGAGTTTTTTTGGTCCCAGTACAAACAACACAGCAATCTTCCTTTTAATCCCTAAAGATATTTAAAAGCAATTCCTAATACGAGGTGTCCAGATATTTAGCAATGGCAGCAGATCAGAGGCATAGTTTCCCCAAATGACAACTTCAAAAGAGACCATACTAATTCAAACTATATGTCAGTTTTTAAAAGGCTAGTGACACTACTTAAATGGTACATTTTTTTAAATGGAACATACTTTAACTATTCTGGATATCCAGTATACCAGATGGACCGGCAGCATTTTCTCTCCATTCAATCTTATTTAAGAGAATAACTTTTATAATAAGACAGTAAGAGAAAAGAAACCACAGACCTCAAGTACAGTTCTCATAGGAAGATGAGGTTAAAATAAGTAGGTTAAAATAGCAGTTCAAAAGCTTAAGCCATGGTACCTAAATTTGGCTGTGCCTTAGAATTATCTGAAAAACTTTTAAAAAACCCTCACACTCAGGATGCACCCTAGATCAATAAAATCATTTTAAAGCTCCTCACGAAAAAAAAAATAAATAAAAAAATAAAGCTCCTCACGACACCAACATCTAGCAAGAATTGAGAACCAGCAGACTAAGCAGAAGGGGATGTTTCTACAAAAATCTTTTAATAGTAAGTTCTTTCACCCAATCAGATTTACCTCCCCCCAAGACTTCCCCACTCAGCAGGTAAAGAATCTCCCTGAAATGCAGGAGTCACAGGAGACAAGGGTTTGATCCCTGGGTCAGGAAGATCCCCTGAAGAAAAAAGCAACCCACTCCAGTATTCTTGCCTGGAAAATCCCATGGACAGAGGAGCCTGACAGGCTATAGTCCCAAGGGTAGCAAAGAACCTGGCATGACTGGGTGACTAAGCACGCACATAAACACACACACTCGATGTTGTCCATACTGAACTTTAATTAGTACTTGGGACTTGCCAAAAACTTTGATCATGTTCACCTAAATTACATATTATTCTATAAGTTTTTCAAACCCAGAGCTAAGGAGAAATGTTTCCCAAAATGAGATTTTAAGTGCTCACAGAGGACTAGGCCCGTTGAAACGTAAAGCATTCTTGATAACCTTGCCATTGCCCATAGGTACTAGTCTCTGCCAACCAATGGAGAAAAGACATTTTCCATTCCTCCCAGGGCAAATTCTGCTGCACTTCTCTTAGCTAGGCCCCTTCTGTTTCAGGCACCACTGCCCTTCACCTGGTGGTGGACACTTTGGTTCTCTGACAATGCAGCTATTTTCAAACTTGCAGGTGAATGAAAATCATCTGGAGGACCTATTATAACAAAGATCACTGAGCCCCTCTAGAGTTGCTGAGCCCTTAAGTCTGGGACAGGGCCCTAAAACTTGAATATCTAACACAATATCAGGGGACACTCTCAGGCTGTCACCAGATGCCAACTTCCTGTGCCTGAAGCACAGTGAGACCAAACAAACCTAAACACTGGGGTGTGGAGCAGAGAAAGGTTTATGGTAGGGCTGAGCAATGAGAGGGGTGGTTTATGCTCCCCAAAACCCAAACTCCCTGAAGGGTTTCAGTAGAGCATTTCTTACAGGCCACATAAGCAAGGGGCATCCCCGGGAATGTGGCAACCCCATGCACAATTTTGATTGGCTGATGTAGAGGTAAATAGGGCAGTTAACATTATTAATCCTTAGGTGCCAGAAGGCCTGGGGGCTACAAGCTCCAGATCATCAAGTGGTTAATTTCTTCCATTTGGTGCTGGTTTTTTTTTTTTTTTTTTTTTTTTTTTGGTGCTGGTTTTTAGCATCTGAAAACTCAGGAAATATGCATAAGATACTAGAGAGCAGCTACAGCTGAAGATGCTAGGGAGGAGTCTGCTTGAGGAAGGCCTGGTAGGTTACTGCTTGGTTACTTGGAGAACCACTCTTCTAGTGACTTGGAATGTTAAGTGACAGAAGAATCCCTTTCCTAGTAGAGCCAGCTATGGGGGGCGGGGAGTAAGTTTTGTCCTTGGTTGTATTTCTTGTTCATTTAAATCAAAGCCTATTTGAGGGACTTCCCTGGTGCCTGCATAGTTAAGAATCTGCCAGCCAATACAGGGTACACGGGTTCAATGTCTAGTCTGGGAAGATCCCACATACCTCAGAGAAATTCAACCTGGCCACCACAACTACTGAGCTAGTGCTCTAAAGCCTAAGAACTACAATTACTGAAATTACTGAGGTGCGCACCCCACCCCACAACTACTGAAGACCGAGTGCCCTACAGCCTATGCTCCACAAGATAAACCACCGCAATACCGCAATGAGAAGGCCACACAACAGAGAAGAGAAGCCTACCGCCCCCACCCTCCCCCACTTGCTGCAACTAGGGAAAGCCGCCGTGCAGCAAGGAAGACCCAGCACAGCCAAAAATAAACAAACAAAGCCGATTTAACAGCGCTGCGCTCAAGCAGTCCCGCAGACCTGTCTCTTGCTTCAACAGTGTTTGGACCGAACCGACCCACACATTTCCCGTCCTCTAGCCTCCGACCACCCTCCAACCTTTTGTCCAGGTGAAACCTTGGGAATCCACCACTCGGCTCTCCTCAGCCTCTGGGACCAGCCAACACCAGTTTTGAGCTTAACTTCCTACTGTTCCACCACGAGCTCCCTGATTTGTCAAATTATTCCACCGTGGTGGAGACTGCCGCTCACCGCCTGTTCAACACGCATCTGCCGGCACTTACCTCTTTCTGCGCTTATGTTTCAACCACAACAGTGTGGCTCTGCACAAGCTAGGCCCACTTTTTTTTCCCAACTGGCCCAGGAGAAGCCAAGAACGCCTGGAGTCTTTCAAAAACGCAAAACCAGCGTGGCAACTGCGCCCTCTTCCAGGACATGCAGAAGCTTCTCAAGAGAGTGGGGTAAAACCCAGGATGCTGTGAAGCCGCCCTGTCATGAAGAAGAACCTGCACTGGGCCCGTCTGGATCGGCCTGCCCTGGTTCTCGCGAGCAGACTTCCACCTCCGTGATTTCCTGGGGAGACCCGTCCTGGAGGAGCAGGTGAAACCCATCAAGGCCCACCTCCGCAGGCTGGTGGCCCCCCAGGCCGGGCTGGGTGAGTCTGTCTCTCAAAGGCTCACCCTCAAGCTCGACCAGGAGCCTCCAAAGCCGGAAGGCCTCTGAGGAGCCCCTCTGGCATCAGAGCTTCTCCCTGAAGCCCCTTCCCGTAGCCACAAGGCAGCCTTTTAACCACTCTGGAGCCCTCTTTCATGCCTTGAACCAAATGGAAATAATCAAGCTTTTTGCAGGTGGAAAAAGAAAAAGCATGTTTGAAACTCAAACAGTATAAGGAGAAATAAATAGATATATGAATTCATGTCCTTTTTACATATGAATTGCTCTCACTGTATCTGTATGAAATAAGTTTGTCCCCCTACTAGACTGGTTCTCAAATTTTGCTGCTTGTTTGAATTACCTAAAGAGCTTTTTTAAAACAAAAAACAAAAAAACTAGTGTCTGGGTTCCCGCCCCAGAGATTTTGATTTAATAGGTCTAGGAGGAGCCTGGGCACGGAGAGCTAAGTAGAGTTCCCCAGGTGATTCTAATGTGCAGCAAATTTGTGAACTGCCTTCTTGGCTTCAATCCAGCTAGTGATCAGATATTAAATCTAAGACACATGGGCTATTGCGTGAGCTCTGTTGCTCCGTGTATTCCATTTTCTTCCTCCTGGAATATTCGTACCAGGGAAAAGGATGAACAGTTGTGTAACTTTGCTGAAATGGACTGACGTTTTCAATTAGCTTGAAGGCGGGGCGGGGGTGAATGCAATAATGCATATAGCCCTAGGTGAGTGGCTAGAAGCTTTTTCAATTGAGTCCACTCTACTGTTCATGGTAATACTTGTCCTCCTAATGCAGCTGTAAACTTTGTAAGCCCACAGGTAGAGCGCATCACAAAATATTCACCCCTCCCCACTGGCCCACTCTCAAACTCCACTCCCTTCCCCAATACTCAAATGTATATCAGTGCGCTCTAGAGCAAAATAAATATATTGACCTTCAATTCTTCTCCTTTGCAGCTTCTCTCTTATCAGGAGATGCCAGCACTTAGTCCAAGGACAAATGCTTGCCTCTTGGTAAGTAATGTAGACCAAGCCTCCAAGAGACAAATAGCCTTTAGGGAGCGGAGAGAAAGAGTCTTTCAAAAAGGTTGATGGCCTTTTCCAGTCATCTCATCTTAGAGATCAAATATCCAAGATAAAAATGGTTAAAAAGAAGAAGAAAGGAAAGAAAGAAGAAAATATAACTTTCTTAGCACATTATAATAAGGCAATTTTCCTAAAAAAAAAAAAAACAACACACCTTAAATTCTCTTTCCTAAACAAAATGTGCTATCCCATCTTTAGACTATTCCTCTTACTTCCTATATTATTCATGATGCTTAATTCCTCAAATAGCACATGGCTGAAAACAGAAGCTAACCTCTTGTTCAGAGTGAACTAAATCTTTTCCTAGAGCCTGCATTCAATGTACAATTTGGGGTTGGCCAATACAAATATTTTTTCTGAAATAAGTTGCAGTATTATGCCTTTTCAATATATTGTTAACACAATATAATTAATATAGTTACTATAATCAATATAGTTAATATAACTACAACATACATGATATGATGCCACTTTGGTGATTTCCTTCATCCATGTAATTTTGAAATTTGACAGTATATTTTTTTTATATTCTAATGAGCTTAATAATACCTTTGCAGGGATACAAAAATAAAATAAATCTGTAATATTCATGTGTGGTTTGCCCCTGGGGTGGATTATCATAATGGCGGGTGGGATATTTGAGCCTTTTCCCAAGTCATTAAAAAACCTCCGGCAAGCAGCCCCTGGTCCTCTCCAGGGGGTGGGAGGAAAGGATCTTTAATCATAATAATCCTGGGGGGAAAAATCTCGGAAATAAGACATCTGCTTCTGTGCCTGTTGTTTTGCAGAAGAGCAACGATTGCTTTAGCAGCTTCCATTGCCATATGTGTACAATAAGTAAATGAACATAAAATTGAACGAACACATAAAAGAAGGATAAACCCACCCAGCTTAACAAATCCACTCTCTCACCTGCTGTGCCCTGAAACATGAAAAAAAGAATCACTGGATCATAAGGATTAATAAAATAACAGTCTCTGTTAACAATACTGACAGGCGGTACTAAGGATCATTTGTCTGATGTGGGGACCGCAGCTTAGCTGCTTAATTCTTAAGCCTGCCCTCTTTTATCACTTTTCTCCTAATCAGGCAATAAATATCACCTATACATTTGCCTTAGAAAAAATTAAAATTAAATTTTAATTAAAATTAAATTTAAAATGTTTGTAGTCCAAACATTTCATTTTGTTTTCTGTCCAGCTGGAAATGAAATACATGACTGAGCTTTCTTCATCATTCAGATAGCCAATTTGGAAAATATCAGGGCTGTGAATCTCAGTGCAGTAAGATCAGAAAATTTTATATTGGTCTTTCCAAACCACTAATAATTAACCAATATTTTGTATAATGCTAAAATCTTAGACTTTATCTGATATTTAAAAATTTCTGAAAACATTAGCAATTTTTCATCATCACATTTCTCATGCCTCAAACCTAGGTACTATTGAGAGTCCTTAATAATTCTTGATGAATAAATGTTTGTTAATTCTCACTGCGGCAGCAAAGTCAGACTACTGATAAAAAAAAAAAAAAGTCTTATTTTAGATTTAGTAGAACAGGATGGAAGCAGGAGATTTTTGTGTGCTAACTATGGTAATAATTAAATGTGTAAATGAAGTTTCATATATTGTTGTTGGTCATTCTGAAAAAAAAAATTAATTCCCTCAGTTTCACAAGCATTTATCCCAAAGAAAAACTGTGGGATAATATCCCAAAGAAAAGCATATCATGTGTTTCCATTCAAAGTGCTACAAGCTCAGGCAATAAATTCAAGAAGACCCAGGTTCAAGTTCATGGCTACCACTTACTGTCTATGTGACTTTGGGCAAGTAATTTAACCAAGCTAGGCCTTTATTTCCTCCTTTATAAGATAATGCTCATAATAATAACCAGCCTCACATGCATACTATAAGGGTTAAATAAAAGTGAATTCAAATTGCTTAGTATAGGACCAATCATATAGCAAGTAACCAAAAAAGTGTTATTTTTTCCTTCTGAATAGACTTCTTTTCGCAATTTTTTTGTTCCCTTTAGTGTCTATCCCCTCTTCTTCAATGTCATCTATATTCCTGCATTCAACTAGTTGCTCTTACTTTCTTGTTGAAAAACTACATTCTGCCCATCTCTAATGACTCATTCCTTTTATGGCCCTTTTTTCTTACTGCCTCTCAACTACCATAAATACAAGGCAAATTTACTTAGAAGCTAATGAAGCTTAACTTCAGGGTTCCACAACACTACGGGTTCCTTTTTAGGTCCTAGGAAGAGCTCTAAAATTAGTTCATGTAGTCATGTTTTTGAAAAATTTTCTGAAGTGATATCTTTTAACTTCAATCAGATAAGACCAGTGCTTCCTTCTTTTCCAATTTTCCCTCCACCATATTCCCCTATGTTGAGTCACACTGGAATGGCCACAGACTTTTTTGAAACCTGGCTATGAAGTTAGAGTTGAGGCCATTATGTGATTTTCAGACACTACTATAAGTAATTGACTAGATGCTGTCCCATTATAGGAATGACTTCCAGTACCCTTATTACCTACTCTACACCTCCTTAACTAGCATGAGACACAAAAGCACAAGAACAAAAACCATATTACAATACAGCCACATCCTACAGGTCATAGCTCTCAAAGTATGTGCATTGGAAGAAGAAAAAAGAACTGAAAAGTATAAAGCCAGAAGCTATTCTCTGGAAAATTATTTCAATCATCAGGCATGTAAAATGTAAGTCAAAGGTTCAGTTCTCATCAACGCTTAGTCAAAACAGAAATTTTCTTCTGTCAAGAATATACTCTGTCAATGACAGAGAATGTATGTGAGTGTTTGTAATGGAATTGTATGAAAAGTATTTTATCACAATTCCTGTAATGTACAAACCTATAGCAATACTGAAATCATAATGCCTTTATTATAGTAAGTATTTCTGAGGAAGTAATCCATAGAGTTTTCTCAAATTTAACAACGAAAATTAATGTGAAATTATCAATAATAAGTTGTGAAGTTGAAATAAACTTTTCTAAATTATTAATAACTAAAAGCAAATTCTAATCAACCAAATTAAAAGAAATCTGTGCACAGCTCAGTAGCTGAGGCATATAGGCTTAATTGTCCTGCAGCATGTGGGATCTTAGTTTCCCAACCAGGGACTGAACTCTTCTCTGCATTGGAAGGTGGATGCTTAATCACTGGGCCACCCGGTAAGTCCCTCATAGCATTTTAAAAATGTTAATTTGAAGGTTTGCTATTTCTTGGTAGGATTAAAATTTTTGAAGCAAAACAAGGTTTCTAGTGAGAAAAAAAAAAATAAGCAAATAAAATGGCCAGCATTCAATCAAAAATTTCTAGACACACCAAGAGATAGAATTATATGACTAAAATCCTAAGAGAGGAATGTGTGTGTGTGTGTGTGTGTGTGTGTGTGTGTGTGTGTGTGTGTGTGTGTGCATGCATGTGCACGTGCGCAAGGACCCCACGGACTGTAGACCACCAGGCTCCTCTGTCCATGGGATTTTCCAGGCAAGGACACTGGAGTGGGTTGCCATTTCCTTCTCCAGGGGACCTTCCCAATTTAGGGATTGAACTCGTGTTTCCCCTCTCCTGCACTGGCAGGCATATTCTTTACCACAGAGACACCTGGGAAGTTCAAGAGAAGAACAGCCAACATAAAAATATTTATATAAGATATCATGCATCTTTATCAGGAAAATACTTTAAAATCATCAGAATCAATATCATATTTTATTTATTTACATATTTTATTTACATATAGATATTTATACTTATATTTATAGAACTTAAAGCCCTGGCTAAGGCAGTGATGATAGCAGAGGGAATATGAAGAAATGGTGATATTCAAGACCTGCTTTGTCAATCTAATGTCTGACTGTATACATACATGGGATGGATAGAAAGAAAAAAATCAAAGTTGACTTTAGAGGTTCTGGTGAAGATGGGTTTGCCATCATCCCAAAGTCTAGGATACTCAAATGGAAGTCATGGTCAAAGGAAAAGATAATCAGTGAGAAAGCAAAACTCCAAGTCTCTCCATCTCCTTATACCCACTTTGTTTTTCTGCTCATATATGTAGCAGCATTTCATTCAAGGGGAAAGTCTTTAATCTGATTGGTTGAATTAAATAAGGCACATTTACAGTGGGTAGTTTATCTGCAATTTAGAAGGCCATGCTCACAATCTCCTGCCTCATATACCCTGGAACAACCTGGCCATTCCTCCAGAGTTTCCACTCCAAAGAGCAGACCAGAGATGACGTTAGCCCAGAACTGAAAGCTTGGCATGAGATGGTGTCAGCCCCACTTAGAACTCTGGCATTTTATACCCCAATCCAGCTTTCCAGAAAGTTCTATGTGGAATCCTGGGAGTGAACACAGCGATAATAATGTGATTCTGTTTTTCATTTTGTTTTCTTCTTGCTTAAACTTTCCCTAGCCACTCTTAACAAATAAACTTTGAGACATTCCTGGGCCACTCACTAACTTTGATCTATTTAATGTCATGCAGATTCCCAAGAAAATTATTAACAATAAGGAGGGCAATTTGGAACATGATGAGTTTTAGATGCCTGAAATATACAGGTAATTGACTCCAGTAAGTAGCAAATTATTTGTATCTCAAATATGCCAGTAAAATAGCAGAGTAAGCTCAATTTAATGTAATCCTCTTAGTGGAGACACACGTAAATTCTGGGTGAATTTTTAGAAAGTTAAAAGCACACAGCTGAGATTAAAATAAAGGAACACATACATGTTTCAGAAAGTAATAGAAAAATTAAGGTCTGGAACTATAAATATAACATTACCTCAAAGTCAGGAATTTAGATTTAGTTTGGAAGAATATTGAGAAGCTGGTACAAATGTCCTAAAAAAATTTCATCCATTAAGAGGGGAAGTGGAGGTGGTGAGGAAGACTGATATCTGTTTAAGACCTTCGGGTAGAGAAAACATGAACACTTCTGAAAAGCAGGCCTGTCCTTCCCAGACTTGCGATGGCCAGGTTGTCACTAATCTATAAGGCCTTGTATGAATCAGAAACTGCAAGGAGAGCAATTCAAAGAAAATAAGGTGTAGGATGAGTATGGCAATAGATCCTAAGATCCCATCAGAAACAAAATTAAAACCACCCTACAGGGAAAGTTTAACAAACCAGAGCAGACAGCATCTTAACCAGGATGGAATAATAATCCTGAGGATGTTACTTTATTTAAATAATATTCAGTGCATTTCCATAGCCAGGCCATTGTGAAGGATTCTAAAACATAACAAACAATTTATTTACATCTTATATATCCCACCATTCAGAGCAAACTTCATTTAGGAAAAACACTAGTGGAATTGGATAGCACTATGGAGAAAATTAAAGGTGTTTGCCAGGAAAAAAAAATGAAACTAAGAAATATAATGTCTAATTTTTAATTATCCTGTATTTTATTTAAATCTTTTGGAAACCCAAATAGAGAAAACCTATGTGGTGCTTGCTTCGGCAGCACATATACTGAAATTGGAACGATACAGAGAAGATTAGCATGGCCCCTGCGCAAGGATGACACGTAAATTTGTGAAGCGTTCCATATTTTTATATACACCATGGAATATTACTCAGCCATTAAAAAGAATTTATTTGAATCAGTTCTAATGAGATGGATGAAACTGGAGCCCATTATACAGAGTGAAGTAAGCCAGAAAGATAAAGACCAATACAGTATATTGGTATATATATACACACATATATGTGGAATTTAGAAAGATGGTAATGATAACCCTATATGCAAAACAGAAAAAGAGACACAGATGTACAGAACAGACTTTTGGACTCTGTGGGAGAAGGCGAGGGTGGGATGTTTAGAGAGAACAGCATTGAAACATGTATATTATCAAGGGTGAAACAGATCATCAGCTCAGGTTGGATGCATGAGACAAGCGCTCGAGGCTGGTGCACTGGGAAGACCCAGAGGGATCGGGTGGAGAGGGAGGCGGGAGAGGGGATCGGGATGGGGAATACATGTAAATCCATGGCTGATTCACGTCAATGTATGGCAAAAACCACTATAATATTGTAAAGTAATTAGCCTCCAACTAATAAAAATAAATGGAAAAAAAAAAGAAAATTACTATGGAGGGCCTAAAATTTCTGAAATCAGTGGCAAACTCAGAATATATCATTAAAGAAATACATATGTGTTCACATAAAATAGCATTATACTTCCTCTAAAATTATCAGCAAGAGTATAAATAGAGCCAGTCCCAAAAGTTAATAGGTAAAGGTAAAATAATCACAAATGCTCCCTGGGTGATCAATCCCTTACATTTTTCTGGCATGTAAAAGTGAGCCATGCCACAATAGAGAAAATTTGAGACATCATTGAACTAGAAAATATAGCCTGAACTGAACCATAATGACCCTTCCCACAGTTGCCAGAACTTCTAAGAGAAAACTGAATAACTATGCATTCATTTGATGGAACTGAAGATACTCTAACCACATATGAGGGTTCAATCCCTGGGTCAGGAAGATCCCCTGGAGGAGGGCATGGCAACCCACTCCAGTATTCTTGCCTGGAGAATCCCATGGACAGAGGAGAGGAGCCTGGTGGGCTACAGTTACGTCATAAAATAGCTTTCTATCACCATCTGGATTCATTGAACTCATCATAGTTCTAATACAGTTAAAGTTAAGTCTTCAAGTTTTAGCCTGACAAACATGGACACTTCAGAACACTGTACCAATGGCCAAAAAACTGAAGTTCAGAGGCAAGACACTTTCAGTTCTGTCTTGACACTAACCAGCCTTTGTACAGAGCATGAATCACTTGACCTGTCTGCGTTTGTTTTCTCATCTGTACAATGAAGAAATTGAACTAGATGATCTCAGAACATCCCACCTCAGCTCTGTAGATATAATACTTCAATCTACTCAAATATTTACCTATCCCACTTAATAAATGCTTTCTAAAATAAAATTAAAAAAAAAAACCTATGTGAACGTGGAGATTGAGAGATTTATAAATTTTGTCTATAAAACCTTTATATATCTCTTTTAATGAAATTCCTAAAGAGGTACAAATGTATCTAGTGTTAGGGTTAATAAGTCTGAGAGAATTTCAGTTGTTAACTATTCTTGGTCAGCTATTAAGACCTTTCAGGAGTATCTTGATTTTCACGACATCATCCAATTGAAACAGGATATTTTGCAGAAAGTCCTGGTCCTCTTTTGGCTTGTTTTTGTGTTCATGTTTTTGTTTTGTCATATTGACTGGTACATTAAGTGACCTACTGCATACTTTCTCATTCATGCATGCTTTCATTCAAAGAATATTTATTCAGTTGAAGTACATTTATAGTTAAGACTCAATAAATAATGTTTAGATAAATGAATGTATTTTTTGTCGAAGTAAGTGTAAGTACTAAGGAAAAAAATCACAAAATGTATGATTCCACACCTATAGAAGCTTATAATTATGTTGAGGATATAAAAAATGCTGATAAAATAGCTAATTCATTACATTAGACAGTTTCTAAGTTCAAAAGTGAATTTTTTATAAACAATCAGAGTCTAAGGAGAACAAAGAAGGAGCAGTTTATTGTGGGTTGAATATGTCAGTAAATGTACATTTGAGACGCAATTTGAGATTGACCTTAAAGAAAGAAGGGACCTAGATATATGAAGCCTGGCATACTGCATGCAGTCCATGGGGTCGCAAAGAGTTGGACATGACTGAGCAACAAGATACATGAACTGGGAACAAAAACTTCATGGAAGTAGCATGCACACAGTGTGGCCAATGTTTATATTTCTTCTTAAAGATAGTCATAGATAACCAAAATGTAACTGTTGCCATGGGTCCATTCTCGGTGTCCAAACAAAACAGCAAATCCTATCTCCGTAACACTACTGAAAAATACAGTCTTTCACAAAGAGATTCTGAAGGAAAGGGGGAGGAAAAAACTTGCATCCCATACCACACAAGAAAACTTATTTAATTATTTGTTTAATTTTCTCCATCTGCAAATCTCTCCCTCTCGCTGCACATCTCTCTTCTCCACTATCTAGCCACACTCTAACAGCCATCTTTCCTGACCTTTCCATATCTCCTCATCCTAGTTTCATTATGCCATCATTTATACATCTCACATGTCTCCGGGATGCATCCCCATCACATTACACAAAGACAAACATAAGACACTTCTCAGGATCCCATTTCTTTGAAACAAGAGGTGATGTGGAGTGATTATAAATAACATGAGACAAAGAACAGTGACTTAAAATGTAATTTTCCCTGTTTGAAGATGAATAAAGGGGACTTTGGGAAACTATAAAATATAGACAAAATCACTGAAGATTATTTATTTTCAGTGAACAAAATAAAACATAATAATAAGGCTAAACTCTGACGTGTAACGTTCAAAAGTTGCTTTCACACAACTTCACTATTGGGATGTTTGATAACCACATCTTTCCTTCTTATTTTCTTCTTTCCTTGCAGACACATACACTGGCGCCAATCTTCCAAATAATAAGAATCTTCACATAAATCCCTTGCCAGGTAAGATTAAGGTATAACAACCCAAACAGATTTTTGAATAAGATGGTTTGATTGAAAGCAAAGGAAAAGAGCTGGGTTTCACTTTTTCAACAGTCACATAATGAGTAATGTGGGAAGTGGCTTCAAAAGCCCCTCTTCATGAAGGGCTAAGGTTAAGACGAGGACTTTTGAGGCCGGAAGAGCACAGCAATCCACATATTTTCAAAAGCAGCCCTTTGGATCTGAGAGATGGATTTTTCCCACTATTTTTTCAGCAATTCAACTGGTGTCTATATTAAATGACCTAGGAGAATACAGCGTGGCCAAGAAGGCTTAGATTTCCTTAGCCCCGAATCAGATACTCTCAATTTACTGTTCACTCAAATTAAAAAGATAATTTTACAAGAGGAAACTGTATACAACTAAGTGTACTTTTACTTCAACCCTTTATCTGAAAATTTTGTTTTGTTTTCAATTCTCCACTGAAGCGCCTACATTAATATATTTTTAAGAACAGTCCGTTAAGTTGAAGCATTCATTCAGTACATTCATTTACTATCATTTGGAAAAGCCAAGTTCATTTCTACATAGCCACAGCAGTGTATTCTGAACTGAATGATACTTGGCAGTTCTTTACTCAGATACTGACTCAATTCGAAGGCAGAACAAGGATTTCTACCTAATCAGGGAAAGAAAGGTTGCTGAGCCTATGTAGCTATTTTAGGTCTCTTATCCATCACATTAACAAACTGAAGACTAAAAACCATTTGATCATATCAATAGGTGCAGAAAAGGTTTTGAAAAAATTCAATATCCATTCATGGTAGAAACTCTCCAAAAGAGGGATAGAGGGAATATACTTCAACATAATAAAGGCTACAGTGACAAGTTAGTATATTTAATGATGAAAAGCTGAAAGCATTTCCCCTAAGATCAGGAACAAGATAAGGATGCCCACTCTCACAAATTTTATTCAACATAGTTTTAGAAGTCCTAGCCACAGCAATCAGACAAGAAAAAATATATATATAAAAGGAATCCAAATTACAAAAGAAGAAGTAGAAGTGTTACTGTTTGCAGATGGCATGATACATAGAGAACCCTAAAAACACCTTCAAAAACTACTGGAGCTCATGAATGAATCTGGTGAACTTGCAGGTACAAAATTAATATACAGAAATCTATGGCATTTCTATACACTAAAAATGAACTATAAGAAAACAAAGTTAAAGAAACAATCACATTTACAATTGCATAAAAAAGAAAGGGGCTTCTCAGGTGGTGCTACCAGTAAAGAACCCACCTGCCAATTCAAGAGTTATGAGACACACGACTTTGATCCCTGGGTCATAAAGATCCCCTGGAGTATGATGTAGCTGCTGCTGCTAAGTCACTTCAGCCGTGTCCGACTCTGTGCAACCCCACAGACAGCAGTTCACCAGGCTCCCCCATCCCTGGGATTCTCCAGGCAAGAATACTGGAGTGGGTTGCCATTTCCTTCTCCGATGCATGAAAGTGAAAAATGAAAGTGAAGTCGCTCAGTCATGTCCGACTCTTAGCGACCCCACGGACTGCAGCCCACCAGGCTCCTCCGTCCATGGCACTTTCCAGGTAAGAGCACTGGAGTGGGCTGCCACTGCCTTCTCCTATGATATGGCAGCCAACTCCAATATTCTTTCCTGGAAAATTCCATGGACAGAGGAGCCTGGGAGGCTATAGTTCATGGGGCCACAAAGAGCTGGACACAACTGAGTGACTGAGCACACACACACAAAGAATAAAATATCTAAGAATAAACTTGCCTACATAGGTAAAAGACCTGCATCCAGGAAGCTATAAGACACTGATGATATTAAAGATGACAGATAGCTGAAAAGATATACCATTATGGTCATGGATTGGAAGAATTATTGTTAAAATGGACATCCTGCCCAGGGAAACCTATGTACTTATGGTAATTAATCTATGACAAAGGAGGCAAGAATATACAATGGAGAAAAGTCTGGGCTTCCTTAGGGATAGTTTGTTTCCTTAAGTGGAACATACTTTCCTACGTCTTGATACGTGTCATATGATTTGTTGAAAATTTGGCATTCAAGTATTATTATAAGGTGATATCTATGGGAATCAGATTATCTCACTTTCCCAGGGTGTTCTGTGCTTTTGACTGTTGAAGCCTATATTAATCTATTAAGGACCGTTCCAAAATATTTTTGCAGTGACTGTATTCCTAATCATATGTAGTCACTGAAATCTCTGTTCCTTTAGCCCACATTTAGCTAATGTTTTGACAGATATTTCCTTGAATTCCTGGACCTAAAGCAAACAAAAACAAATATACACATGCACATCCACGTGTACACTCAAAACTACACACTCTCCCCATTTTGCTGATTGCTAGATCACTCCTTCAGTAGCTGACTTGCACTGAGTTTATGGCTTAGCCCAGGGTAAAAGCTTAGAGTCTTCACTGATGTTTTCTGAGCATGCATCTTATTGTAAGTATGCATGTGGCTTTCTTAATTTTTCTGTATACATGGGTACTGTTTGTATGTTCTAATTCACAAAGAATCTCCCCCAGCTTTTGCTCCTGGATCTTATGTGGTCTATTGTACTTCAATATATAATCTTTTGTCCTAGTCATCTGTGCTTTGTTAGTTCACCTTTTACTTTTTTGGAACAATGACTTCTGCTTTTCCAGACTGTGTTCCATATTAGGCAAAACAGATATAAGCATCTTTGTCAGTCTTTCAGGTAGCTCTAAGACAGGCTAGATTAGATACACATCATAATTTGAGAGTAGGGTCTCTCTGCTCCCTCTTGAACCAGGATTGATGGTCCCATACTAGGAACATAGTCTGTTGCTGTTTTAAGATTATCATTGCATTAAGAATCCACTTCTTTAAGACCATCACAACACTGAGAATGGATTGGGCAAGGGCAACTATCACAAAGCTTTCCTGTCATTTTTGAACCACCTCTTTCTGGATTCAATATGCATCTGGTTGTTGTAAACCTTTGGCTGATTTCTTTTTTTAAGATAAACTCAAAGAACCTGCCCCCCACCAACACCCACACACACATACCCAGAAACAGTATAATCAAGCTCTCAGAAGCCAAAAGACAAATAGAGGATCTTGAAAGGAGAAAGAAATGTGTTACAAAGAAGGGGATCTCCAATAAGATTAATAGCTAATTTCTTATTTTAAACCATGGGAGCCAGAGGCCAGACATTTAAAGTACTGAAAGAAAAACAAACAAAAAAAACAAAAAACAGAAACTGTTGACCAAGAATTCTATATTTGGCAAAAATGTTTTCAAAACTTAAGGGGAAATTAACACATTCTCACATAAACAAGAGCAGAGGGAGTTTGTTACAACTTCCAACAAGTACCCTATTAGAAGTGCCAAACTGAATCCTTCAGGTTGAAATTAAAGGACACTAGACAGTAACTCAAAGCTGTTTAAAGAAATAGAGATCTCTAGTAAAGATAAATACATGGGCAAATATTAAAGCCACTATCATGTTATTGGATTGCAATGCCACTTTTTATTTCTTACATGATTTAAAAAACAAATGCATAAAGTAAGTATAAATCAATGTTATTGGGCTCACAAAGTATAAAGGTGTAATTTGTAACAACAATAAAGAGGGAGAATGGAACTGTATGCTACTGAAGTTTAAATTGGTTTCAATTCAAATTATATTGTTTTAACTTTGGAATGGTAAATAATGACACAATTAAGTTCTTCCTCATTAGTAAATTTTGAGAAGTGAATTAAGCTCTCCAATAAAAAGATAAACATTGATAAACAAAGTTAAAAAAAAATCATGATGCAGTTATATGCTGTCTACAAAAAACTCATTTGACCCAAAAACACAAGTTGGTTGATAGTTACGGCATGGGATAAAATATTCCACATAATTATAGCCAAAAAAGGAAAAAAAAAAAAGCAGTATCTGGAATGGCTATGCTAATATCACACAAAATAAACTTTAAATCAAAACTGTCACAAGAGGCAAAAGGCATTATATAGTGACAAGTTCATTCCATCAAAAAGATATAACAACTATAAAAAATGTACCAAACAAGCCCCAAATACATAAAGCAAACATTAACAGAATTGAAGGAAAAAATAGATAGTTCTAAAATAATAGTTGGAGATCAACACCTTGCTTTCAGTAATGTATAACACATCTAGACAGAAGATCAATAGAGAGCTGGGGGACTAAATAACAAAATTAACCACCTAAACCTAACAGAGATGTATAGATCACTCCACTCAATAAAAGAAGAATACACATCTTTTTCAGGTACACATGAAACATTCTTCAGTATAGACCATACATTAGGCCACAATACAAGTACCAAAACATTTTAAGAAACTGAAATCATACAAAGTATCTTTAGCCACAGTGAAAGGAAGGTTATAATAGAAATTAATAACAAAATCATTGGTAGCCATTTCCCATCATGCTTGCTACACATGATCTAAAGCAATGAAGGGGAAAATATAACATTTAGAAAAATGGGAAAGAGGATATATCATTGGCACAGAGTTTGTGCTTTTCCCATGGTCAGGGATAGAAGCCTGCACACCAAAACTAGACAGTAGCCCCTACTCAGTGCAACTTTGTTGTGCAAATTCAATCCCTGGTCTGGGAAGATCACATATGCCACAGAGCAACTAAGCCCATGTGCTGCAAATACTGAGGCCACAGGCCACAGCTACTTAAGCCTGCAAGCCCTAGAGTCCATGCTCTGCAACAGAAGAAGCCACGGCAATGTGAAGCCTGCACACCAAAACTAGAGCATAGCCCCACTCGCTGCAGCTAGAGAAAGCCCACTAACAGCAATGAAGACCCAGCACAGCCAAAAGTAAAATTAATTTCAAATATAAAAATAAAGTATATGAATACACACATACACATATGCACACACATACCTACCATACATTTCACTTTTCCAAAATCAATTCAGGGATATGCACATTTATTGTATATTAGAAGTAAGGCCAGAAATGACTGTAACACTCTGTTTACAAGATACAGAAAAGAGACACAAATATGGAAATTACTAACAATAAGAATGGGAAAGAAAGACTGTAACAAGGAATTTAAATGTCATTTTGTTTCCTAGTTATGATATTGAAGATTGAACTTGCAACTTAAGATGACGAGGCCATAAAAAGATGTTCTAGTTTCCTAGAGCTGTCATGACAAAATACCACAGACTGAGTTAAATGACATAAATGTATCTACTCACAGGTCTAGAGGCTAGAAGTCTGATAAGTTGTCAACATGTGCATGTCTGGTCCTAATAGTTTCAGAAATTATATCGGGACAGGATGCAGTTGGATATTTTTAGTGAAATTCCCACACAAGGAAGGAAATTAGGTCCAGAAACTTCAGCCATGTTTCCATGAAGAAGGCCAACAAAAGAACAAGAAACTGTCATCCTTTTGGTTCAGTGATCTTTCCTACAGCACTACAAGAATCAATTTTAAGAAGCTTAGTGTTTTTCAAACATTTACCAAAGGACTCTGCAGGGTCCTCTAATTATATCTAAGAGACTTAGTTTCACATTCCAGTCCACATAAGACCAGGAGTTCCAATTGTTCTTTTGAGGAAATCAAGTGAAAATCACAGCTGGTAATTTAGGATAGTTTCTACAGGGCCCAGACAAAACCAAATACATAATCGTTGTTAATTGCACCTTTGAAAATGAATAATCAGGTATCAAAGAGGTGTATAAATTGGGAGAAACTATGATAAAAAAGAAACATGGATCACAAATATCTAATTAATGTTCAATTATTTATGAGTTTACCTTTGGTTAAGCTAATTTCGGTTCTTCTATACAATTTCCAGTTCATCTCCAGAAAGAGACCAGAAAAATCAGCTTTCAATACAAGATTTACTGTGCCCCTCTAATTAAAAGTCTATAGTGACTTCTACATACATTCTACCAATCTTGCCATGAGCAAAAAATAGCCATTATATTTTGTCTTGAATTAGATACTCAACCATATTTCACTCAGCTCACATTATTGGAAGGGGACGATAGAGGATGAGATGGTTGGATGGCATCCCCGACTCGATGGACGTTGAGTTTCAGCAAACTCTGGGAGATAGTGAAGGACAGGGAAGCCTGGTTTTCTGCAGTTCATAGGGTCACAAAGAGTTGAATGTGACTTAGCGACTGAACAACAACATTCTATTGGAAGCACTGTGAAGGCAGATTCTATAGTCTTGTCTTGTATCCTCTACAAAATCAAATCAAGGGACTCACACATAGTTAGAGCTGGAAAATATTTGTTCAGGGTTCATATTTTTAGCCTTTACCACCAAGACTTATCTCTAGAGTCTCCAAAGCAGACTTTCTTGCCTTCCATTTTCATATTAACTAGGAATTTGAAGGGAAGAACTGGAAGTAGCCATAGTCTTCTAGTGGCTGGAGCAGCCAGCAGAAATAAATCATCTGTGGAGATATTGCTTCTTTCAAAAGATACAAAAAGAGGAAGTCCTAGAGTCTGAAACATTTTTGCATAATTAAATTTCATAAAGAGATCTCTCTGATGGTCCAGCGGCTAAGACTCCCTCCCAATGCATGGAGCCCAGGTTTGGTACCTGGTCAGGGAACTAGATCCCACACACCATAACTAAGAGTTTGCATGTCACAACTAAAGATCCTGCATACTACAACAAAAATAAATTTAAAAAATAAATAAAATAAAATTCCAAAAGAACCTAGAAATCCAGATGTAGAACAGTGACATATTAAATAAGCTGCTATAGTCATGCAATAAAAACATGTACAGACATTAAGAAGAATGAGATATTCTTTTCTATGAGATATTATTTTCTCTTGTCACTGAACTCATAAGTGCTTTAAAAACACTGTTCAATAATTGTTTTTATTTAACATTATATCAGGCACCTTCATCTTGTCTGGCATTTATTGCCTATGTTACTAAAGTTTTATTATTTACCTCTTTCTCTTATATAATTACTTCTTATTATGGAAGTATTCATATATCCCTATAATTACTTATTTTAAATTAGAAATGAATATTGATTTTTACAAAGTATCTTTAGAGGATATTTCAAATGATTGTATAGTTTTGTTCTCTTTTGACCTTGTTATATGGTAAATTATACTGTTATTTTATATTATGCTATTTATTATATCTTGTAATATGTTTACTATATCACATTTATTATATTATAATTAAAAGTAGCATTTTGGTTCAAAAATAGAAGAAATATCCAGTGGAACAGGATGCATCTTAAATTAAATTTAGATTCAAGAGCATAAAGGAATTGAGATGATAATAAAATTGACATTTTTGGATCAGTAGCAAAAATCATTAACCTATGATGTGAGCGCTAAACTATATTGTAAGTGCATGGTTCTTTTCCTCTCATCTATAACATGAGTGTCAATACAGAGCTCTGTTTCCAAGCAGTCTTTGCATGGTTTCTGTCCGGGTCCCATCACTGACCATCCACACAAACCTGCAAATGTTACCTTACTTTCCTGGGTATTAAGAGTATTACCTAAGAAATGGAAGCAAAACAGAACCTTCTCCCAGGAAGAATAGAAGGTTTAAAGGAGCAAATAATATAAACAACTTAGGACAACGCTGAGTACAAGAAGGATCAATATAGGTACTTATCAATTTTTTAAAAAGACAAATGAGAGAAATAAAATGTGGGTGATTTAAATTTATATATTAAACATATAAATGTTTAATTAAACTGACATTAAACTACTTTTTCATTCATTGACCTAACTTGGTCATGCTTTTTCTCATTCTAGTGAACTGAGGTAGCTGATATAATAGTTTAAAAATTTGCTTTTATATTCACAAGTTAAGTTTGACCTATAAATTTCATTTTCCTTACTGTGCTATCCTATTTTCAGTAGCAAGATTATATAGACTTTGTAAGATGAATAAAGGATCATCTTTCTTTTGTGACTCTTTACAAGTTTTTTCTTTATTAATATTGATGTTATCTGTTGGTAGAAATTTGATAGAATTCACTTCCCAAATGATCTGATATTTTCTTCGTAAAAGATTCTAAACTATTGACTTAATTCCTTTACTGGTTAAAGAACTCCAGTTATATACTTCCTCTTGTGTCAGTTTTGGTAAACTTTAGGAACTACATAAATATTCAAATTTACTGGCATTTCACATATTCTCTTTGACTCCTCTGTTAGAACATTTTCCAGATTCTTTCTGTAGCTTATTTGTTTTTCGTAATCAAAGTGATTGTTTTTAAATCTTTTCAAAGAATATCATTTTGACCTACTAAATCCCCTGAATTTTATACGTTTTTTCTGTTTTACTAAGTTCTGCTCATGCCTCTATTTTGTTCCTACATTCTCAGGGTCTATTGTTTTACTCTTCCGATGTCAGTTAAAACACTTGGTCATTAATTAAAACAAATCCTTTTGGTTATAAATACTTCAACATTTCTTAAGATTTCAGCTTAGTGTTAGTATCTAAGGGTCAGCTCCTCCACATTGTTGCTGGTCTAAGGCTGAGCTCTTCCTTAGCAATGAATATATCAACTTCCTCCCTGCTAGACTTTCTGTTTTGCTATTTCTCACTTTTCTTTGGAGAGAAGCCCTTACATATTTATAAAGTTGTTGCTTAGTTGCTCAGTCATGTCTGACTCTTTTGCAACTCCATGGACTGTAGCCTGCCAGGTTCCTCTGTCCATGGGATTTTCCAGGTAAAAATACTGGAGTGGGTGGCTACTTCCTTCTCCAGGGGATCTTTCAGATCCAGGGGTCAAACCTGCAGTCGCATGCATTGACAGGAGGATTCTTTACCATTGAGCCACCAGGGAAGCCCCAATTGTAGAGTTAGTAAGTCTTTAAAACAACGTGTATTTTTAAAGGTCAGTCTACTTATACAATTAGGCAGAATATCTGATCTGCCGTATTTTAAAAAAACAGCATAATTTCACTCTTTGCCATAATTAATCTGTTTTAAACAATCTTTGAGTTTTTACCTTTATCAATGACATGTATTTTTAATTTTTTACAAAAGGTTCTACCCAGTCTTATAAAATATCCTTAAGTTCTAGTTTTATGTATATTTATTTTCTGCCTTGCACTTGGTAATTTCAACATCCAATGGATGGCCTTGGGAATCTAACTCTAGTATTGACTGCTTTTGCTGATTCTCTCACATTGTAGCAGAGTTCCTGATTATTGTGTAAATTTAGCTTATGAGCTCATGTTTAGCTAAACTTTATCTGTGGGACCCTTTAGGCCAGGGTTGAAGGTCTACCTCTCCAGAAAGGATTTAGTTTTGTGTTTGGAATGCTACCCCTTTGGAAGCACTTTAATTTTTTGGCTTCTATTTGCAAAACTACAAACAAATTTACAACCCAAACACTGTGAACACAGGTCTGGGGTTCAAAATTTTCAGGATTGCCTACTTGTTTCCTGCCTAGAGCAGAGGCCAAGAGAATTTGGTCTTAGTCTCCCTTTCCTCATAGATACTTTTTCTCCTGGCACACCCCTTCATTACAGGTGAAGTGAGAGACGGGTTTAGTTCTAACTTCCCATCTAGTAGGGATGGACTCCTATCTCCTGCCTCCCATGTGGTCACAACCATTAAAACTGAGTCTCTAAGTCAGTAAACTATGGCTTGTGTCTCAAATCCAGAGAGCTGCCTATTTTTTACAGCTTATGAGCTATGGATAATTTTCATGTTTTTAAGTGGTAACATTTTAATGGTTATATAAGTACCTAATATATATGTATGTGGGCTTCCCTGGATCAGATGGTAAAGAATCTACCTACAAGCAGAAGATCCAGGTCCGATCCCTGGAAAAGGAAATGGCAAACCACTCCAGTATTCTTGCCTGGAGAATCCCCATGGGCAGAGGAGCCTGGCGGGCTTCAGTCCGTGGGGTCACAAAAGAGTCAGACATGACTGAGCAACAACGCACAGCACAGCACCTAAATAATATCCCCATTTTTGCCTCTTTGGTCCACAGAGCCTTAAATATTTGCTATTTGGCTCCATAAAGTGAGGTTTGCCAGCTTGTGTTCCAGGCTATCAACATCTTAAATCCACTCTTAGTGTAACTTTAATGCTCACAGCTATGCACCACCCTTCATTCGTGGGTCATGCAAATTTCTATCACACACCTCCAAAATCAGCCATGCACTTGAAAACAAGTTTTTTACATTTAACTTAGCATACCTAAGTGTTTTCTTTTAGGAGAGTTTTTCAAGTACTCTTGCCCCCCATATGCTTCATAGCCTCATTTATAATGGCAAAAATTAAAACATCATTCAACAAAGGGGAATTGTTCATAGCAATTACAGAAACACATGCGGTAGAAAACTATAGAGTTATTGAAACAGTGAGACATAACTATTTTTATTCTTAGAGAACTATGTTTATTTTAATCTCTTCTGTTCAAATAAGTATATTTCTGTATTTATATACACATAATTTGTGTGACATTTATATAAACATATGAAACATACATACATTTATATACATATATGAAAACAAGATTTATATTTATATAAATGCACAGAAATATATATATATATACACACACACACTGAATTGAAAACTGGTATTATACATATATATCATATATAAATGTGTATATGTACATGTGTAAAAAAATAGTTGAGAGATATGCAAGTATGATTTAGATAAGGTTAAAAATTTTTAAAGTAGTTATGTGTAGGTAGTAAGATTATAGCCCATTTGATTTAAAATATTGTTTATTTTACATCAGTTGTTACGATGAACAGATTCCTACATAATAAAATTTTAAGTATCATACATACTTGTATGCATAACGTAATGCACATGTTCTATAATTTAAAAATATAAATATGTTTATAAATGTATATATCCATATTATAAAATTGTCTTATAATACATTATATTATATTGTATAGAATATATTAAACATATCATTATAGTGACTGTATATTTATATGTGCCCCGTCAGTCAGGCATGTCCAATTCTTTGCAATCTCATGGTCTGTGACCCACCAGGCTCCTCTGTCCATGGAATTCTCCAGGCAGAATACTGGAGTGGGTAGCCATTCCCTTCTCCAAGGGATCTTCCTGACTCAGGGATCAAATCACATCTCTTGCATCTCCTTTACCTACATTCTTTACCACTGCACCATCTGGGAAGCCTGAATATTTATATATTTGATATAATCATTTTATAGTCAGTTATATTATATATCACATTCATATCATGAATATATTATATTAATAGTATATATTATATACTTGTATATGTTATACATAAATATGTAATATTTATGTATAACATATGATTGTTATACATCAATGATTATGTATAACATATGATTGTTATACATCAACATAAATATTAATATATTACATTTATATAGCAATATGTTTATTGATAATATTAGCATGTCTATATAATATTTAATAAATATATAGCTAATGCTCTCTAAAGTCATCTGCTACATGAGGTAGAATGAGACCAGGAATACAACCAAAGCAAATTCTAAAACTTTCAGATTACTTATATTCATTTATATCTCATTTTCCTAGAATCCACATCTGGCTATTAAAGAGCACACATAGAAAAATCACCAAAAAAGTGCCCAGGTGGACATAGAATCATTTATTTATTGGAACCCCAGAGGAAATACAGTGATATACAGTCCCCTGTCAAAGAGCCAAAAGCAAAGCTTGAAGCACCCAGTAAAAGTCAATTCAAACAAAAAGCTTTTACACTTAATCTTGAAAAAGGTACATTCCCAAGATACCCCCTATATCAACCACCAACGCTCACTTGGCAATAAAAACAAATCAAAACAAAACAATATCATTCACATAACAACAAGAAATCTAAAACAATACTTGTTTTACTAAAAGAAAAAGGTAACTACTTAGTATATTTTCTGCTTGAAAGAAAGGAGTGGGGAGTGGGCACAAGACCTGACAGAAAAGATAAAAGGAAAGAAAAAGGAAAATAAAAAATTCCAGTTATTCAAGCAAGCCATCTTCAGCATCCATTTCATCCCAAGACCACCAAGCCCAAAGTATTGGGCAGGTCATCATCTTTCCATTTCTGAAAGTTGTGTTTGAAACTGTTTACCTAAGATAGGACTCAAACCCACATGGCAGGGACTCCGTGCTATGCTTAGTCACTCAGTTGTATCCAACTTGGACTTGAGCCTGGCCAAAACCCACAGTGCCTGGTTTCAAGAACTAATGAAGCTCAGGTTCCTGATGTCTCTCTGCAAAAAAATTCAGTGAGAGACACAGCGTTAGGTTAAGAGGTAGATTTGTTCAGATTCAGAAAGAAGCACAGTCCACAGTGTGTGCCATCGCAGAGGAGATACGCGGTGGCCATGAAATGTGGTGTGGTTAGTTTTCCTGAGCTGGGGGATTTCATATTGTAATGAGTTAGAGGATCATTCCAACAATTGAGGAACCACCCACTCATTGGTCTTTTGATTCAGTTCAGTTCAGTCACACCATCTATTATATAGCAAAGGGACTCAGCTATACATAAACATATATCCTCTCTTTTGTGGTTTTCCTTCCCATTTAGGTCATCAAAAAGTGGTCAAGTTGAGTTCCCTGTGCTATAGAGTATGATCTCATTAGTTGCCTATTTTATCAGTTCAGTTCAACTCAGTTGATTAGTCATGTCTGACTCTTTGCAACCCCATGGACTGCAGTATGCCAGGTTTCCCTGTCCATTGACACTCCCGGAGTTTACTTGAACTCATCTCCATTGAGCTAGTGATGCCATCCAACCATCTCGTCCTCTGTCATACCCTTCTCCTCCTGCCTCCAATCTTTCCCAGCATCAGGGTCTTTCCCAAAGAGTCAGTTCTTCACATCAGTTGGCCAAAGTATTGGAGTTTCAGCTTCAGCATCAGTCCTCCCAATGAATATTCAGGACTGCTTTCTTTTAGGATGGACTGGTTGAATCTCCTTGCAGTCCAAGGGACTCTTAAGAGTCTTCTCCAACACCACAGTTCAAAAGCATCAATTCTTCAGTGCTCAGCTTTCTTTATAGTCCAACTCACGTCCATACATGACTACTGGAAAAACTATAGCTTTGACTAGATGGACCTTTGTTGGCAAAGTAAGGTCTCTGCTTTTTAATAAGCTGTCTAGATTGGTCATAACTTTTCTTTCAAGGAGCAAGTGTCTTTTAATTTCATGGCTGCAGTCACCATCTGCAGTGATTTTGGAGCCTAAGAAAATAAAGTCTGACACTGTTTCCATTGTTTCCCCATCTATTTGCCATGAATGATGGGACCAGATGCCATGATCTTATTTTTCTGAATGTTGAGTTTTAAGCCAACTGTTTCACTCTCCTCTTTCACTTTCATCAAGAAGCTCTTTAGTTCTTCTTGGTTTTCTGCCGTAAGGGTGGTGTCATCTGCATATCTGAGCTTATTGATATTCTCCAGACAATCTTGATTCCAGCATGTGCTTCATCCAGTCCAGCATTTCTAATGATGTACTTTGCATATAAGTTAAATAAGCAGGGTGACAATAGACAGCCTTGACTTACTCCTTTCCTGATTTGGAACCAGTCTGTTGTTCCATGTCCAGTTCTAACCATTGCTTCTTGACCTGCATACAGATTTCTCAGGAAGCAGGTCAGGTTGTCTGGTATTCCCATCTCTTGAAGAATTTTTCAGTTTGTTGTGATCCACATAAAGGCTTTGGCATAGTCAATAAAGCAAAAATAGATGTTTTTCTGGAACTCTCTTGCTTTCTTGATGATCCAACAGATGTTGGCAGTTTGATCGCTGGTTCCTCTGCCTTTTCTAAAACCACCTTGAACATCTGGATGTTCACTGTTCACTTACTGTTGAAGCCTGACTTGGAGAATTTGAGCATTACTTTGCTAGCATGTGAGATGAGTGCAACTGTGCAGTAGTTTGAGCATTCTTTGGCATTGCCTTTCCTTGAGATTGGAATGCAAACGGACTTTTTCCAGTCCTGTGGCCACTGCTGAGTTTTCCAGATTTGCTGGCATATTGAGTGCAGCACTTTCACAGCATCATCTTTTAGGACTTGAAATAGCTCAACTGGAATTCCATTACCTCCACTAGCTTTGTTCATAGTGATGCTTCCTAAGGCCCACTTGACTTCACATTCTAGGATGTCTGTCTCTAGGTGAATGATCACACCATCATGATTATCTGGGTCGTGAAGATCTTTTTTGTATAGTTCTTCTGTGTATTCTTGCCACCTCTTCTTAATATCTTCTGCTTCTCTTAAGTCCATACCTTTTCTGTCCTTTATTGTGCCCATCTTTGCATGAATATTTCCCTGGGTATCTCTAATTTTCTTGAAGAGATCTCTAGTCTTTCCCATTCTATTGTTTTCCTCTATCTTTGCACTGATCACTGAGGAAGGCGTTCTCATCTCTCCTTGCTTTTCTTTGGAACTCTGCATTCAAATGGGTATGTCTTTCCTTTTCTCCTTTGCCTTTCACTTCTCTTCTTTTCTCAGCTGTTTGTAAGGCCTCCTCAGACAGCCATTTTGCCTTTTTGCATCTCTTTTTCTTGGGGATGGTCTGGATCACTGCCTCCTCTACAATGTCATGAATCTCTGTCCATAGTTCTTCAGGCTCTCTGTCTGTCAGATCTAATCCCTTGAATCTATTTGTCACTTCCACTGTAAAGTCATAGTCTTTCGACAGTGCCTTGGAACTGTCCTGTTACCTCTGGGTGTGTCATTTAGCTTGCAGATTGAGAATCAAGGTTTAGTTGAAATTGACTTCTCTGTCATCTTGGACCCATTTGATTTTAATCAGTTTATGTTATGCCCTTGGGCTATGTCATTCTTTCAAAAGTTGTACCCTGCCCCCTTAGCTCTTGCGTCTTGCTCTTTTCCTGAGCCTTGTCCAGGCTCACAATTTGCCTCTAAAATCTTCCTTGAGGGAAAACCAGAAAATAGCCGGCCCTTGGAAGGGAAACACTGTATAATATTCAGTCCTTCTAGATATTCAGGCCTTCATCTTCCATGTTTCCTACAACACGTGCAACAACAGCATCTCTCAGTGAACCCACTAGGGCGGCTGTCAGGCACATAATGTCTGCTAGAAGTCCATCTGTTGGTGGCATCACTTCAAGGACAACTGGGCTTCCAAGGATAATGTTTGCCACTTTGGGAGTTATCCCTGCAGGCCGTTTGGGCCCCAATCTTTACCACCCTTCTCCTAAAGTTACAAATACATCCCCAGATCCAATCTTCACTTCACTTTTATGGACCATCTAGTCTGTTGCCTCTTAGAAATTTGTTCTTAATCCACTCACTAACTCCTACAACCAGGACCCTGCCCCCTTGTAGGCAACATAGTTCCACCCAGCTTATTATTAAAATACTCTCAATGCACCTAACAGGACCAGATAGCCCACTCCTTTGTCATTACTTCTGTTATTACCTAAAGTAGGTCTATGGCAATGAAATGTTTACCATTGGAAACACTTTATGGAGGTGTTGAAACTGCTCTTATGGAGGACTAGGGGAGGAAATCAGTGACTTCCATTCTGTCAGAGCAATAAGAGGATAAGGCTTATGGCTGTGTCACCAGGTTCCCAGTGTCAGGGCATAGACTTGGATTGCTTTACATCATGATATGTATTCCCATCCACGGTGAACAAACCAGCAATGAGCTAAGATTATAACCCCTTTATCCTACCCAGTACTGGTCACGCTGGAGACCTTGGGGATGCCCAACTCCAGCCAGGGGTCCCAAGAGGTCCACCTGCTTCTACCTGCCTAGAGGTCTGGTCCTCAGGAGGTTGTCATGCCTCAACCTGCTCTGGGATCCACCAATCCGGGGGTCCCAGCAGGTTGACATGGCTCGACCTGCCCAGGGATTCGATCTCCAGGAGGTTGTCACGTCTCATCCTGCTTGGGAATCCACCAGTCTGGGGGTCCTGGGAGGTCAACATGCCTCAACCTGCCCAGGGACCCAATTCTCAGGAGGCCGACCTGCCTTGACCTGCCCGGGGATTCAATCTCCAGGAGGCTGTCACACCTCAGACTACCTGGGGATCTGTACCCTGACCCTGGGACCCCTGGCTCTCAGGTTGCAACAGTACTGGGTAGGATAAGCTTCAGAAAGACTCGCCCCTAAGGAAGTCCACCCATGGAAATAGCAGGAAGCATATTAGTTGTGGGACTGTGCCTGGTCTCAGCAATAACTCAGGACCCCAATGAGAACCCCACTGCCTACTGGAAAGGCTTAAAGAGTCCCTTTAAAAGTTTACCATTCTGGACTTAGAGCCCTATGAGGTGCAAGTGATTTTAAAGGACAAATTCCTGTCCCAATGTGCATCAGACATCAGGATAAAGTTATAACAGCTACAGCAGCAGAACCCTGCTGCCTCTTTAGATGTGATGGTCCAGACAGCCACCAATACCTTTCATAACAGAGAACAGGAGAGGGAAGCCAAGACCCAGGAAAGGAAGAAAAGAAAACAGAGAAGACATGCCCAGATGCTAGCTGCCCTCCAAGGAAGCCCTATGGCAAACCCCGAAGCCTTAAAGGACAAGGCAGGAGGCAAATGCTTTATCTGTAGACAGGCAGGACATTGGGCCAAAGAATGTCCAAACTGTGACAAGTCTCCTAAAACTTGCTACAAATGCCATCAACTGGGACACTGGGCAGAACTCTGCTCTTGGGACCCAGGAGCCTTAAGGTCAAGCACCCAGCCTTCCCTCATGATGGTTCAACAGACTTGAAGTGGCCCATTCCAGCCAGCCCGCCTGTTACAGATAACCATCACATGGCTATAGCCAAGGGTGCAGCTGGATATGGCGGGTAGGTCTGAGAATTTCTCGGTTGACACAGGCTACCTACTCTTTTTTGACCTACTCCGGAGCCTTCTCCTCCCAAACCTGTACCATTTTGGGTACTATAGGAAAAACAATTACAAAAAGATTCACCTGAGTACTTCTTTGTTTCTGGGATGAACAAATATTTTCCCACCAGTTTCTGGTGGTCCCTGAGTGTCCTACTCCCTTATTGGGAAGAGATTTTTTCCTGCCTTCAAAATCTTGAAGCTATTGCATTCCTGACAGTAGATGCTTTAAAACTCTCTCTTGGCAGCAAATTATTTTTATCAGCCACCAAGCCAAACACCTGAATAGGAGAGACCATTTATGAATGTTTGATCAAGGGATCCTCAGATATCAAGTAGTGCTAATGGAAAATCCAGGCCTGACTATATTCCCTTGTGAGGTTTTTAACCCAGCCACACCCCTGCCTACCCCTGAGCTCTCTCTCCCCTTTCACTGTTGCCTCTAAGAGTGAGGGCTTTCAAGAAGATCATATGGGGTGGTTCCAATAGGAGGGACTCTTTTTTCTGCCTGGGAACCTCCAATGGAAGTTGGTTAACTCCTTACATGCCACCACTTAATTAGGGGAGAAGGCCCTCCAGAGATTACTAGAAAGGTCCTTCAGAGGAACAGGCCTCCAAACAACTATATGGCAAGTGGTCTCCTCTAGTCCCACTTGCCAACTAAACCTCCCAAGGAGCTCGAAGACCCCAGCTGGCCCAGCCCATCCAGTGGTGTGGGACCCACCCAGGAGAGGACTGGAAAATGGACTTCACCCAGATGCAAGTTTCTCAAGGGTAAAAATACGTATTAGTCATGATGGATACATTCACAGGATGGATTGAAGGTTTTCCTACCTGGTTTGAGAAGGCTGAGGAGGTGGTAAAAAAAACTGCTCCATTAAACCTTTCTGAGATTTGGTCTGCCCAGGTATTACAAAGTAACAATGGGACACCATTTACTTTTAAGGTCACCCAAGGGGTCTCTAAAGCATTGGGCATTACTTATTATCTCCATTGTACCTAGAGGCCTCAGTCTTTAGGAAAAGTAGAAAGAGTTAACCAATTCTTAAAACCAGCGATAAAAAAGATAACCCAGGAGACCTCCCTGAGATGGAAGGAGGCTTTGCCAATAACTCTCCTCTGCACCTGTATTGCCCCTAAGGAACAGGTTGGTCTTAGTCCTTATGAGAAGCTATATGGGAGATCTTTTGCTTATGGCAATGACCTCTTCCTAGATCCAGAGGCTCAGACCCTCCAGTCTTATACCATGGCCATTGGGCAATTCCAACAAGATATACACTTGTGGGGTGTCAACCAAGACCCAAAAGATTCTAAAGAGCTACCACTATATGCTCCAGGGACTCAAGTTCTAATTAAAGTCTGGAAATATGGGTCCCCAAAGGCTCAACTCCAGCTCACATGGAAGGGCCCCTACCCTGTAATACTTTCTACCCCCACATCAGTCAAGGTACCAGGACACGACTCCTGGATTCACTACTCATGAGTCAAGCCGTGGAAGAAAACAGGAGAGGACACTCAATACACCTGTGAGCCCCTGGGAGCGCTCAGATACCGACTGAGGACTACAAATGAGTGCCATTCTAATGAACACCCTCAAAATTAAGTTTCTGGGGATAAGCTTTCTCAGGATAGCTCTAAAGAGCCAACACAGCTTGGCAGGTGTTGTACTCCAAAACAGACAGGAGATAGATCTCCTGATCCATGAACAAGGAGGAACTTGAGCCATCTTGAATGAGGTGTGTTGTTCTGGGTAAAAACCTCCAGCTAAGTTAAAGAAAGTCTCACAGTCCTCAAGAAAAACATTCAGATCCTACAGAATCTCAAAGAATGAGCTGGAAAGTTCTCAAGGTGGCTAAAATCGCTCTTTGGGGGATCCTTCTCCTAGCAAGGGGGGATTTAGAGTTGGCTAATGCCCTTACTAATCCCTGTCATCACCATATTGATGCTGCTTATGATTGCTCCATGTATTATCAATTGTTTAACCCATTTTGTCTCTTCCCAGGTCAACAAGCTACAACATGCAGTGCCAATTCAACAAGGATATATAAAACTACACCCGACCACAGAAATATCACCCACCCTTAGACAGACACGACTATAGGGACTCTGAGGCCTAAGACTAGCAAGAGAGGAAGGCCCAGTACCCCTCGCAGTCCCAGTTTAGCCAGGAAGTAGCCAGGGAGACCTCGACGCACCTATTCCTAAAGAATCGGGCCTTTCATCTCTTGATGGGGGAATGTTAGGTAGGTAGAATAGAAAAAAGGAGTCCAAAATGACAGTGGCTAAAAGACAAAAAAGGGAGAAGTCCACGAAAATGGAACAAAGGAAGGTCCAAGGACTGGAGTGAGAACCTCAGGTGAAACAAACAGCCCTCCTGGCTAGTCCAATTTACATAGGACAGGCTCAGGGGGAGGAGAAAAAAGCATATAAAAAGAGGAGCCAAAATTGAGTCCCACTCTTCTTTTGGGTTGGCCCACCCTCACAGCTTGAGCTTGTATTTTCCTTTGCTTGCCAAATAAAACTGAGCTGTAACCACACTGTAACACTGGTCTGCTGTTTCAAATTTTTGCTGCAGCGAGACAGAACCAAGGAAATTACACGCTCCCCCGACATATGGATTTGCCTATGCTGGACATTTTTTATAAACGGAACCATATACTATGTGGCCTTTTGTGTATGACTTTTTTCATTTAGTTTCATCCATAAAGTAGCATGTATCAGTAATCCATTCACTTTTATGGCTTCAATTCCCTGATCCTGTTTTCTTCTTACTGTTTGAATACAAAATGTAAAATATGTTAAGGATGAAGCTCTGTTTTAGTTGCACATCTGCTAGGCCAATTCATTTAAAGAAGATAAAAATGGAGATACTGTTGTGAAATGATGATCATTGAGAAACCTCACCCAATTTGATAATGAAAAGTTTGGGAAATGTTGCAGAAAATTATTTGTTTTATACTAAAAATCTTTTAAACAAGGATTCAGGAAATTGTATTTTTCTTGCAGGTAACTTAAATGAGTCAGATGAAAATAATCACCCTTGAAAGCAAATTTTGAAAGGATTCTATTTATTCTTAATAGGAGAACAAGAGTACGGGTCGTTCATATCCAATACAAACCCCCTGTCCAAACACTGCTTATCATTCCAGCTACCACTATCGAATTATATTTCTTTAGAGTAAGGCAGCTTAATTCCTGCATATTACTTTTTAAAATTCATCTATCAAACAAGAGATGTTGATGTTTAAATGCAGTTCAAATATGAGATATAAAGAAAAAGAATCCTATGTCTCTTGCCAGAACATTGTCAGCTCTGGGGTGGTTTTCTAGCTGAAAGACACTTTTATTGCTAAAGGATAGAGGCTGTTTAAGAGGGCTGAGAGCCAAAATTTTTTAAGTACTTGTGTATGTTAAGTGCTAAGCTATTTCATACTTTGTATCAGTCAAGGCTCACCATTTTACATATGTGAAAAGCAAAGTTCAAAGTGTTTTAGCAGCTTACTAAAAGGCACGCAACCAATAAATCTGAACAAGAATTCAATCCTAAACCTGTCACACTGAAGTTTGAGTTAATACTTGAGATTAGAAGAAATAGCACAAAATTAAAAGTTCATAGATATTTTTTATTTCATACTCTCTCACTAACACTCTTTAGAGATCAATCATTTCATTTATATGGGCCTTAGTTTTCACAGCTATAAAAGTTGGAAGCTTGACTACATGATCTCTTTTAAGTATTCCAAAAGGTTCCATTAAATTGGACGCCTACAGTATAACTGCCCTTGCAATATATGTATGCTGCCACCACGTGGCAGTAGAGAGTACTAGTTACTTCTCTTTTCAGAGTGGGGAGTGCATTTTGACAGTAGACTTACCCATCAAAAATAGAACATGTTAATACAACTATAAAATAATCAGGTATTATTTCACATAAAGCAAAAGCTTCACACTGTGTCTATGCATTGTATCAGAATCACGTGTAGAGACTTTTAAACATAGAGGAAATCCAGTCCCCACTGAATGAGAATCTTCAGAGGTAGGTCTTGGGTATCCGGATTTTATTCATTCTTTTGCTTCCACAGGTGATTCTGACATACAGACAGTCTTAAGGTAAACAGAAAGAAAGTGTAAAAGCCCCTGACACTAACTGTTGACATTTTATAACTAACCTTTAGCCTGATATACACACATACATACACGTACACATAAACAGATACACGTACATTTAAGGACATACCTTGTTTTATTGTATTTCATAGCATTGTGTTTGTTATAAATTAAAAATTTGTGGCCACCTGTGTTAAGCAAGTTTATCCACATTATTTTCCAACAGCATTTGCTCACTTCATTTCTATGTCACAATCTGGTAATTCTCTCAATAGTTCAAACTTTTTCATTATTATTATTTTTGCCATGGTGATCTGTGATCAGTGATCTTTGGTGTTACTATTAAAAAAAAAAAAAAACTCGACTTGCTGAAGACTCAGATGATGGCTTTTAGCAACAAAGTATTTTTAAATTAAGGTATCACATTGCTTTTTAGACATAATGCTATGCACACTTAATAGACTACAATATAGTGTAAACATAACTCATATGGAAAGCAGAAAAACTGTGTTAACTCATTTTCTTGGGATACTCTTTTTATTTTGGTGGTCTGGGACCAAAATCATGATTTCTCTGAGGTGTGCCTTTATATGGCTTTGTAGATATAACCTTACCTAAGCTCATCAAATATAACTCATTCTAAACAACATGTAACTCTTTTTTTCTCCCAATTTTAGCCTCCTTCTTTTAAGGTCATCCTCTGAATACTCTAATTTGCCACCATTGAAATGTCCCATAATAGAAAAGTAAAAAAAAAAATTATATACCCACACATACACCTTCAATTATCCAAACAATAGCTTTTTGGTTTAATAACTTTCTAAAAGGAGCATTGCAAAAATACCCACTCTAACTTAAAGCAATACTGTTTTCATTGTCATTTCATTTTGGTTTTAAGCATTTATACATTTTTCCTGATTTCCTCTTTAACTCAAGGGTCATTGTATATGATTCTTAAATTTGTTTTTAATAATCATATACACAAAATTTTGCTACTGGTTTTATGCATATGACATTATCATAGGAGACTCTATCTTATATGATGTTATTGTTTCTTTAGAATAATGTATTTATTCTTTCTGAAAATTTTTGTGAAATTCTCATGACTTCAAAAAATGTGTTGTTGTTGTTTTTGTTTGTTTTATATGAAGTTCTTCCTAAATCATTTAGTGTGAACTTATTAATAGCATTACTTAAACTTTTCTCTCTCCTTGATTTTTTCTGCTTGACCTATATGATTTTAAGAAACTTGCAGTAAAATAGTAATCTTTTATTTTAAAAATTTTTAGTCTTCAATTTTACATTTCTAGCAGCTGTTTTATCATATATTTACAGTCTATTTTAGATACCTATATGTTCAGAATTGTTATATATTCTTGATCTATCATTTGTTTTACTAGTATATATAACCACTTTAAGTTTTAGGATGAATTTTATCATGAATTCTATTTTTTATAGTTTTAAATCACTCACATTAGATTTCTTACAGTTCATATTGATTATCTTTTAAAACTTTTATTATCAATCTTTTTCCTATTAAAGAATAAATCAAACAGAAAAAAATGTTGTCCAATTTTTTTGTATTTTTAATCCAGTCTTCTGGTATTTGAATTCAACTTATTTATAAGTTAAATATATACTGCAGTTAACTTTATATTAGGATTTATCTTGACTATTTAACTTTCTATTTTCTATTTCTTATACTTTCATTTTTTTCTGCTTTTTTGTCTCCTCTTATGTGGTCTTTCATTGTATAGATTATTTTATTTGAAAGTTATATAGTGCATTATAGTTTTTTCTTCTAGCAGTTAAATGTAATTCACAAAGACCCATGCTTAAAGTCATTTCTATTATGTTTTTCAGATAAAAAAATGAACTAAAATGATTTTTCCTTTCTCTGGGTTTCCCTTACCTATTCATATACCCTCTCTTCTCACTAAAAATTTTATAGCATAGTACTGAATTAATTAATTTAGTTAGACATATTTTTTGTAACAAGTGTTTTCAAAGAAGGTCTTTATATGGTAACCATTATGATGCTTTGTTTGTCTGATATCTTCATTGTGATTTCATCTTTAAATGATAATTTAGCAGGATATAAAATTCTAGGATCACATTTATTTTCCTTCAAAGGTTTGAAATTATTACTCCATTCTCTTTTGGCCTGCATTTGTGATCAAGAAACCTGATGTCCATATGACACCTATTGATTTATAGTTCATCTATTATTTTTCTTTTTCTGGACTTTTTGAATATTTCTTTGAAATGTTCTTAATTTTTCTTACAAATTTATTGTGTTGTTTTCCCCTCTTTCCTATCCCATTTGGACCACTTAATGGTTTTAATGCAGGACCCTTTCATGTTATTCACCAATGTTGTTCCTGTTTCAAATTATGAGTAGATTCCCATATTATTTTTTAAGCATTCAGCATGCTGATTTTCTAATCTGGCATTGATTATTATTGACTTGCATGCTCAGTCACTAAGTCATGTTTGACTCTCTGCAACTCCATGGACTATAGGCCACTAGGCTCCTCTGTCCATGGGATTTTCCAGGTAAGACTACTGGAGTGGGTTGCCATTTCCTCATCCAGGGGATCTTCCCCATCCAGGGATCTAACCTGCATTTCTTGCATCTCCTACATTGATAGGTGAATTCTTTACCACTGCACTATGGGCCCATATGTATTATTTCAGTACAAGTTTATAGCATTCAGGCTCCTCAGACAGCTTGATGTATCTCCTAAAACTTATATTCTCCTGCAGTCATAAGCAGGATCATCACACATGACTATGCCAACTGAACATTGCATAAACATGCCTGGTCAAGGGGACTTGGGGACTTGACATGCACCTGTACTCCATTACCAAGTCAATGCCCTGGCACAGGACTGATCCTCCAAGAAACTGAAGTGAACTTTCTTTACCCCAAAGTGCCATCTACTTGTCAAGTCACACTATATGATGCTGTCTTTTCCTAACTCTTGGGTCTAGAGTAAGTGCCTATCTCTAAGTTTTCTGTCTAGACATGTTGTTTTTAACAGTTTGTCCATGTTGTAGATAGTATGTTTTTCTAAATTTTCATTGAGAAAGGATGTTTTTTTTTCTAACTTGGGCTTCCCTGATAGCTCAGTTGGTCAGGAATCTGCCTGCAATGCAGGAAACCCTGGTTCAATTACTGGGTCGGGAAGATCTGCTGGAGAAGGGATAGGCTACCTGCTCCAGGATTCCTGGGCTTCCCTTGTGGCTCAGCTGGTAAAGAATCTGCCTGCAATGTGGGAGACCTGGGTTCGATCCCTGGGTTGGGAAGATCCCCTGGAGAAGAAGGTAAGTCTACCCATTCCAGTAGTCTGGCCTGGAGAATTCTATAGATTGTATAGTCCATGGGGTCCCAAAGGGTTGGACACCATTGAGTGACTTTCACTTTCAGTTTCTTTCATACAAATATAACTTTTGCACAGGGTTCCCATCATGGTTAGCCTGGGACATTCCCAGTTTATACCTATCAATCCAAGGTAGTTATTAATTGCTCCCCTTTCACTGTCAAAATGTCCCAACTTGGATGATAAATGAAGTGGTCATTCTATTTGTAGGTTCCCTATAAGAAGCCTTGAATGTTACCTCTACTTGGTAGATTGCCGATGTGTACTCAGGAAGGGGCTAAAGCCTGGCTCTATTTTGTGACTTTCTCAGTGACTTAAAGGGAGATCTGCCAGAGTGGATGGGTCCTGGAGCAAAGATCATGGTTTGAGTTTACCTATTTGTTGCCAAACTCCAAATAAGTGTGCAACTCTGCCTTTCAGCATATCTCCTTTCTGAGCTTCTTGAACACAGCTCTCCTTCAAGGGCTTTTCACTTCCAATCATTCAGAATCTAAGCAGGTATAGGACTGGGAGGCCCCACTGAAACACTGGTCATGAGACATTCAGAATCTAGGGGAAAAAAGTAGAATGTAACTATGAAGACTCAGGCAGCTTATTGAGACATAAGCTAGACTTTAATACTGCCCTAGAGTTGCCGACCAACCAAGGTATGCTTGGGTGGCTGCTGCTTTTTGCTTTCTTAAAGCAACTTCACTCCAGAGTTTTCTCCTGACTGGTGTTTCAATGGGGGCTCCCAGTCCTATACCTACTCAGGCTCCTTCTTCCATCCTATGCCAGGTCACAACCACCTCCATTTCCCCAGGAGTTTCTGTAGGGGCTTACACTCATTTTTCAGCTCTATGTGTGTTTCTCTGTTTTTCTGTCATTGCCAGAGTTGGATTTACTGGAGACAACCAGCATCATAGGTCAGTGCTCCAAAACCCAAACCCCTCTGATTATTTTCATAGTACTGTTGACTTCAAACAACAACCCACAGATAATCGCTACAGGGCCAGAAACAAGAGAAAATATGGACTGCTACACAACATATACCCAAATATTTATAATTAAATAGCTGCCCAAATCTGTTAAGTATTTTTTATATCCTCTTGTCGTGAGAGATATGCCTTAATAAAAACTTGGAAGTTCTGGTTACAATTTTGATACAGGGGGAGCCAGTCCTCATCGGTGACCTCTCACCCATGGCCCACCCAACAGAGGCTACATACTTGGTATGGTACAGTGCAAAATAAGAATGTTTAGGCCCATTACTAACAAAGTATAAAAAAAGTCAGAGTCTTTAAAGATATTTAAACATGAAGTTTCCCCCTTTCTTCTGCAGTCTTTCTCTTTCTCGACTTAACAGGGGTGTTTTGTACTTGCTATTTAAATAAAAACAAAAACTGGACTTCCTTGCTGGCTGAGTGATGAAGAGTCTACCTGCCAATGCAGGAGGCACAGGTTCAATCCCTGATCCAGGAAGATCCCACGTGCATCAGAGCGGCAAAGCCCATGAGTTACAGTTACTGAGCCTATGATCTAGGGCCTGGGAGCCAAGCTGCTGAGCCCACAAGCCACAACAAGGGAAACTGCTGCGATGAGAAGCCTGGGCCCAACAACTGGAGAACAGCGCCTGCTCTCTGCAGCTAGAGAAAGGCCTGTGCAGTAACAAAGACCCAGCACAGCCAAAAATTGATTAAAAAAGAAAAGGAAACTGAAATTTTAAATTATTGGCCTGAATGTTATGTCCTTTAAGTACATAATGCCAATTTTAAATGCAAATATCTTTATCCTGTAAAATCTTTCTATGGCACCTTATGTTGTACCGTGCCAGTTTTAAATATGACTATGAGAGCATTTTGGAGAAGGCAATGGCAACCCACTCCAGCACTCTTGTCTGGAAAATCCCTTGGATGGAGGAGCCTGGTGGGATGCAGGCCATGGGGTCGGGAAGAGTCGGACATGACTGAGCAACTTCACTTTCACTTTTCACTTTCACGCATTAGAGAAGGAAATGGCAACCCACTCCAGTGTTCTTGCCTGGAGAATCCCAGGGACAGGGGAGCCTGGTGGGCTGCCATCTATGGGGTCGCACAGAGTCAGACACAACTGAAGCAACTTAGCAGCAGCAGCAGCAGCATGAGAGCATTTAACTTTTATGCAAAATTACCTAAATTACATGATTCATTTTGTGTGTGCAAATATGTGTACACACAAAAATGAATTATATAATGAATCATATATCTTTACCACAATGGAAACACTGCACAAAATAAACTTTCTTAGTTCACTTTTTCATATATGCACATTCACCAAAAATTTCTTTTACCTTATTAACGAGTAAGGAAGGGTTAACCAGGAAAGGGGCTACCAATTGCCTTATCTTTCTCTTTCCTTTCATGTCATCACTTTCAGTGTAAGTAGCTGGCTGTTAAAGAGAGGTAATACAAATAGGAACAAATAAGATAGGCTCCCTTGGTCATTCATGTTTCTTAAAACACCAATGCTTTCTGTGTTCAAAGCAAGTTGGTTCAAATGGAAAGCATGGCCTCTCAGGTCTTTAGTAATAGACCTAATATGCTTACCTACACTTGCTCTGAGTCTCACTGAGATTCAATGCATTGTGAATTCACTGAAATTCTGTGCTCATGGGGCACTAGGAATGCTGGCATACAAATAGGGTGGCAAGGAACAGTAGTGAGCATGCATATTGTGTATATCTCCTCTGCTTGTATGCATGCTCCATTGTCTTATTAGACTCCACTTTCGGAAAACAAACTCAAAGGTGGAATTATTAAGGAGTATCAAGACATCAATAGCAGAGCACTAAGCTAAACTAAGTGCAGGGTTCTTTCCTGTGACTGCACAGATTATATGCCTGTTGCCCATCTCACTTGTCTTCCTAGCCTCAATTCTATCCTGTATACCTTCACACATCAGCCCATTCAAACCATGCCCCATTCCCTGGAAACAGCTATGTGTTGGCCATCAACCCTTGTGAGGACAAATCCAGAGAAGAGGCCTGTGCAGGCACTGAAAACACAGGATTTGAGGGCAGGAAATTTCAGAGTTCCAAGCTACCTGGATCACAGTCTAAGGATAAGAGGTCTGCTCCATGTGAGGGAATCCCCTAAATCTCGTGATCTCTTTGTTCCAAGAGGCAGACCAGCATGTGAGCCTCTGAAAGCACAGGGTCTAGTGTAGGGACTACACTTGCCTGGGTCTTGGGTACTCCAGTCAATGAGCCAATACCATCTTTGTTCTCCTCATTCTCATCATAACTCATCTTATTTTAAATTTATCATGTCTCATAAGTTTCATCTCATTCTGAGATTTAGCTTTATTAGCATCATTTCCCTTTGGTCACATGGCTTTCTTTTTATCTTTTATACATGTCCTTTCTTAAATCAATCTTATTGAAGAGGTACTTGAGCAGCCACAAAAGTCTCTATAGACACCTCCTTGGTCTCTCCCATACTTATAGTATTAATGACACCATTGTCAGAATTTCATTTTCTGACGTTACTGTGAATTGACACAACTAAGTGAAAGGTCCAGAATCAGAAAATGGTATAGAACTTTATAGTCTTAAGGGATATGTGGTTCAAGTAGTTATAAGAGACTTCTAAGGAGAACAGGTAATTGGTACCATAACAAATGGTGGGTTCTGGACCTTCTGACTCTCAGTCTAATGCTCTATATTATGCTGTTTCAAAACAGAATTAATTGGTAATATCTTGATCTTTGACTTACGGTTTACAAGATCAGCCTATCCAGTGCTGAAATGCTGCTCTGAATGTGAAGTTCTAAGAGAAAAATCAGACTCAACATTAGCATTTTGATAAGTACACGAACATATGTAGTATATATGCCTATGGCAGTTATTGTTAATAAAATAAAGCCTCTTTCACTTGAAGCTTCATATTTCTTTTTCCCATTAATAAACAATGAAAATTGGGACAAAAGATAAAACCTGTAATCATCCCTGCTATATAAAACTAAAAATGTTATACAGCTCAGAATACATATCTAATATTAAAACTAAAAACAATGACAAGTTAAACATAAGTCTGCCATGTGAACCAAGCCACTTTAGTCGTGTCTGACTCTTCGGGACCTTATGGACCATAGCCTGCCAGGCTCCTCTGTCCATGGGATTCTCAAGGCAAGAATACTGGAGTGGGTTGTCGTACCCTCCTCCAAGGGATCTTCCTGACCCAGAGATTGAACCTGCATCTCTTACGTCTCCTGCATTGCCAGGCAGGTTCTTTACCACTAGCACCACCTTGGAAGCCCAAACTTAAGTCTAATATTTTGTAAACAGCCATTTCAAAAGAGGATTTGGTCAAAGTACTCATATGGGTCAACAATTTCTACAGTAATGCTGTGTAATAAGCAATCAAAATGCTCAGAAACTTACACCATAGTCACTGATTCTCATGGACGGACAGGACAGGAGGCGCCATGGTATTTGGGGGTGGCTCTGCGAGTCAAGGTTTGCAACAGGTGTGTTGTGTGTATCTTGGACCTGCACGCAAAGCAGGATTGGTTCTACTCACAGCAATGTCAAAGGTCAAGATGCAGGTAGACAAACAGATCTCTTCAGACCTAAGCTCAGTGCTGGCATATTGTCACTTCTGCTCACATGCCACGAGCCCAATAAGTCCCACGACCAAGCCCAAATTCAAGGACTAGGGAAGGGCAATCCACCCACAATGAGACCACAGGAAGAGTGTGGATGCAGCGAGGATGGAGAAATTGAAGACACTCATTGAGATAACTGCAGAACAGATGCCAATAGGAAGAAATGAGGTGACATAATTTTGGAGTCCTGCCTGAAGGTAGTAATCCTCATAAAAGATACTTGTTTTACTTATTAGCCTTTTAAAAAACTCTACTACACTGGTGTCAATACTAGACACACAGATTCAATCTCTGGTCCGGTAAGATCCCATGTGCCATGGAGCAACTAAGCCCATGCGCTATAGGGCCTGGGAAATGCAACTACTGTGCCTGTGCGCTGCAGCTCCTGAAGCCTGTACACCGAGAGACTGCTCCACAACAAGAGAAGCCACTACAAAGAGAAGTCTGTGCATCGCAATAAAGCACAGTCCCTGCTCACCACAACTAGAGAAAGCCCAAGCACAGCAGTGAAGATCCAGTACAGCCAAATAAATTAATTTTTAAAATATCTCTACTACTTGTCAATAGATTGCTCTGTGCATGTGAATATTTTTCCTCACAGGGAATCCAGTGATTCTATCATTTTATGAGAAATATGTGTCTTCAACTGCAACTGATTCACAGTTGGCTTTCCTGCAAATTGACCACTACCCAGAGGATCTTGAACAGATGTCCTGTTACCATTTAATACTATGTCCACGCTTTTTTTAGCAAGACTTGTCATCATCCATTTGTGAACTAATGTTAAAAGCATAACTGCATTGGAGATGTAAAATTTCAGGTCGTTCCTTTGGAAATAGATTTAACTCTTACGCTAAAAGTTAAAAACCAATCAAACAAACAAACAAACCACCAACAACATTGTAAAAGTGAGGTGGGGGAAAGAGATGAGTCTGACTCCAAAGAAATAATCGTTGTATTAATTATTATTTTCTTTGAAAAAGGTGATTCCTTCTCTTTTACCTTTCTTTAAATGCACACAATACGCAGCTCTTCTCTAACCAAGGTTTTAACAGTATCCTATAACAGGAAGGTATAGGGCTTTGAGGAAGACGACTGAGGGGCAGTGGGGAATAAAGAGAAGCAGCTACTTTGGAAATATTCTTAAACAAAACTAAAAGTACCGCATGAACTTGATTTCACTTTAAAAGTAAGGATTGTATAGCTTCATTTTTCTATTTTTATGTTTAAAATCCTATCTATATGGACATTTTAAGGATAGTAAGTCTTCCAGTCTTCACAATAGAAGTAGGAAATAGATTTAAGGGACTAGATCTGACAGACAGAGTGCCTGATGAACTATGGACAGAGGTTCATGATATTGTACAGGAGACAGGAATCAAGACCACCCCCAAGAAAAAGAAATGCAAAAAAGCAAAATGGCTGTCTGAGGAGGCCTTACAGATAGCTGTGAAAAGAAGAGAAGCAAAAAGCAAAAAAGAAAAGGAAAGATATACCCATTTGAATGCAGAGTTCCAAAGAATAGCAAGGAGAGATAAGAAAGCCTTCCTCAGCGATCAATGCAAAGAAATAGAGGAAAACAATAGAACGGGAAAGACTAGAGATCTCTTCAAGAAAATTAGAGATACCAAGGGAACATTTCATGCAAAGATGGGCACAATAAAGGACAGAAATGGTATGGACCTAACAGAAGCAGAAGATATTAAGAAGAGGTGGCAAGAATACACAGAAGAACCATACAAAAGAGATCTTAATGACCCAGGTAATCACAATGGTGTGATCACTCACACTCAGCTTAGAGCCAGACATCCTGGAATGTGAAGTCAGGTGGGCCTTAGGAAGCATCACTCTGAACAAAGCTAGTGGAGGTGACGGAATTCCAATTGAAATATTTCAAATCCTAAAAGATGATGCTGTGAAAGTGCTGCACTCAATATGCCAGCAAATTTGGAAAACTCAGCAGTAGCCACAGGACTGGAAAAGGTCAGTTTTCATTCCAATACCAAAGAAAGGCAATGCCAGAGAATGCTCAAACTACCACACAATTGCACTCATCTCACCTGCTAGCAAAGTAATGATCAAAATTCTCCAAGCCAGGCTTCAGCAATACATTAACTGTGAACTTCTAGATGTTCAAGCTGGTTTTAGAAAAGGCAGAGGAACTAGAGATCAAATTGCCAACATCCGCTGGATCATCAGAAAAGCAAGAGAGTTCCAGAAAAACATCTATTTCTTCTTTATTGACTGTGCCAAAGCCTTTGACTGTGTCGATCACAATAAACTGTGGAAAATTCTGAAGGAGATGGGAATACCAGACCACCTGACCTGCTTCTTGAGAAACCTGTATGCAGGTCAGGAAGCAACAGTTAGGACTGGACATGGAACAACAAACTGGTTCCAAATAGGAAAAGGAGTACGTCAAGGTTGTCTATTGTCACCCTGCTTATTTAACTTATATGCAGAGTACATCATGAGAAATGCTGGGCTGGAAGAAGCACAAGCTGGAATCTATATTGCCAGGATAAATATCAATAAGCTCAGATATGCAGATGACACCACCCTTATGGCAGAAAGTGAAGAAGATCTAAAGAGCCTCTTGATAAAAGTGAAAGAGGAGAGTAAAAGAGTTGGCTTAAAGCTCAACATTCAGAAAACTAAGATCATGGCATCTGGTTCCATCACTTCATGGCAAATAAATGGGGAAACAGTGGCTGATTTTATTTTGGGGGGCTCCAAAATCACTGCAGATGGTGATTGCAGCCATGAAATTAAAAGACGCTTCCTCCTTAGAAGGAAAGTTATGGCCAAAAACCTAAAAAGCATATTAAAAAGCAGAGACATTACTTTGCCAACGAAGGTCCGTCTAGTCAAGGCTTTGGTTTTTCCAGTAGTCATGTATGGATCGGAGGCGCCAAGATGGCGGAGGAATAGGACGGGGAGACCCCTTTCTCCCCTACAAATTCATCGAAAGAACAATTCAACGCAGAGCAAACTTCACAAAACAACTTCTGATTGCTAGCTGAGGACATCAGGTGCCCAGAAAAGCAGCCCATTGTCTTTGAAAGGAGGTAGGACAAAATATAAAAGATAAAAAGAGAGACAAAAGAGCTAGGGATGGAGACCCATCCTGGGAAGGGAGTCTTAATAGAGGAAGTTTCCAAACACCAGGAAACCCTCGCACTGGCGGGTCTGGGGGAAGTTTTTGAATCTCGGAGGGCAACCTAATTGGGAGGCGAAGAATAAATACAACCTACAGATTACGTGCCTAAAAGCAACTCCCAGCAGAAAAGTACACCAGATGCCCGCATCCGCCACCAGCAAGTGGGGGCGGAACGGAGAGGAGCGGGTGGCATTGCTGAGGGTAAGGACCAGGCCTGAGTGCCCTGGGGGCAGTCGGAGGGAGCTTTTATGAGATACTAACTTAAACTGTGGGACAGCAAAAGAGAGAGAGAAAATTAACCGGCTGGAACACACTGCCAGCTATTCGCAGAACAAAGGGCCTGAGCAAGTCCAGAGGAGCTAGCCAGCTGCGGACTGGCCCAGCCCCGCTGGAGGCAGGAGGCAGGCGGGAGGGGAAAGGGGCAGGCTTGGCCCCAAGGACTGCACCCCCTACCGCACTGCAAACAGGCCTCCAGTTTCTAATCAAAGACTTCCTGAGATTCTGGATGGTCGACATCCGACATCCGCCGGGAGGGTCGTGGCTAAACACAAGGCGCACACATCTGACTGGCACTGGCGGAAACTGAGGCTGGGTCCGCGGAGGGGAGAAGGCGCGCTGCCCCAGGGAGAGTGCACCCGTCAAGCTCCTGGCTGCCTGAGCTGCTCGGGCCGGGGAAGGCACAAAATGCAGGCACAGCCGAGTCCGCTCTTTGTGGAACACCCAAGGGCTGGAACCGCGCGCAACACAGGGCACGCTCCATATAGAGCAGCCGGGAGCCTGAGCAGCGTAGACGGGGAGAGCACACACCTGTGAGCGGGGCAAACCCAGTATGGCCGGAACACTGTGAGTGCTCCCCACACACAGCGATATCTGCCTACAGCGCCCCTCCCTCCCCACAGCAGGACTGAACTAGCAAACCTGAACAAGAGACCACCTCCGCCTGCCTGTGTCAGGGCGGAAATTAGACACTGAAGAGACCGGCAAACAGAAGCCAAATAAACAAAGGGAACCGCTTCAGAAGGGACCGGTGCAACAGATTAAAACTCCTATAGTAACACCGACTACACCGGAAGGGGCCTGTAGATATCGTGAAGTGTAAGCTGGAACGAGGAGCTATCTGAAACTGAGCCGAACCCACACTGACCGCAACAGCTCCAGAGAAATTCCTAGATATATTTTTACTTTTTTTTTTTAATTAAAAATTTTTTTTTCCTTTTTTTATTTTTTCTCTTTTATTTTCTTTTAAAATTCCCTATTACTCCCCCATTACTCCTTAACTTTCATTTTCATATATTTTTATGATTTTTTTAATTAGGAAAAATATTTTTTTCTTGTTTTTTTCTTTTTCTCTTATTTTCTTTTAAAGTCCTCTATTACTCCTCTACTACTCCTTAAGTTTCATTTTCATTTCACTATAACCTTGAAAAAAAAAAAAAAGAGAGAAGCCCTATTTTTAAACCGAACTTCATATATATTTCTAAAATTTTTTGTGTTTGTGTTTTTGTTTTTAACATTGTATTTTTAAGAGTCTAACCTCTACTCTAGATTTTTAATCTTTGTTTTTCAGTATGTGATATAAATTTTGGACATTTAAGAAGCCAATATTCAGCTCCCATTTTTACTCGAGGGTGTTGATTACTCTCTCCCACTTTTGACTCTCCGTTTTCTACCTCAGAACACGTCTGTTTCCTCCTTTCCCCTTCTCTTCCCAATCCAATTCTGTGAATCTTTGTGGGTGTCTGGGCTACAGAGAACACTCTGGAACAGACAACTGTATAGATCTGTCTCTCTCCTCTTGAGTCCCCCTTTTTCTCCTCCTGCTCATCTCTATCTCCCTCCTCCCTCTCCTCTTTTTCATGTAACTCTGTGAACCTATCTAGGTGTCCCTCATGGTGGAGAATCTTTTCACCATTAACCTAGACGTTTTATTATCAGTGCTGTATAGTTGGAGAAGTCTTGAGACTACTGAAGTAGTCATGTATGGATGTGAGAGTTGGACTATAAAGAAAGCTGAGTGCTGAAGAATTGATGCTTTTGAACTGTGGTGTTGGAGAAGACTCTTGAGAGCCCCTTGGACTGCAAGGAGATCCAACCAGTCCATCCTAAAGGAGATCAGTCCTGGGTGTTCATTGGAAGGACTGATGTTGAAGCTAAAACTCCATCACTTTGGCCACCTGATGCGAAAAGCTGCCTCATTTGAAAAGACCCTGATGCTGGGAAAGATTGAGGGTGGGAGGAGAAGGGGACGACAGAGAATGAGATGGTTGGATGGCATCACCGACTCAGTGGACATGGGTCTGGGTAGACTCTGGCAGTTTGTGATGAACAGAGAGGCCTGGTGTGCTGCGGTTCATGGGGTTGCAAAGAGCCTGACATGACTGAGTGGCTGAACTGAATTGAACTGAAGTCTTCCAGTCTATAAAGATGGGATCCTGCTACCCAAAGTGATCTATAGAATCAATGTTAACTCCATCAAAATCACAATGGCATTCTTTGCAGAAATAGAAAAAAATTCAAAAGACAGTAAATAGCCAGAGGAACCTTGAGAAAAAAGAATAAAGTTAGAGGCATCATACTTCCTGATCTCAAAATATGTTATAAAACTACAGTAATTAAAATAAAGGATATAAATGGAGGACCCAACAGAGGCAGAAGAGATTAAGAAAAGATGGCAAGAATATACAGAAGAACTGTACAAAAAAGATTTTAATGGCCCAGATGACCATGATCACTCACCTAGAACCTGAGATCCTGGAGTGTAAAGTCAAGAGGATTTTAGGAAGCATTACTACAAACAAGGCTAGTGGAGATGATGGAATCCCAGCTGAGCTATTTCAAATCCTAAAAGATTATGCTTTTAAAGTGATGCACTCAATAGGCCAGAAAATCTAGAAAACTCAGCAGTGGCCACAGGACAGGAAAAGAACAGTTTTCATTCCAATCCCAAAGAAGGACAATGCCAAAGAATGTTCAAACTACTGCACAATTGCTCTCATTTCACATACTAGCTTAAAATCCTTCAAGGTAGGCTTCAGCAGTATGTGAATTGAGAACTTCCAGATGTACAAGCTAGATTTAGAAAACACAGAAGAACCAGAGATCAAATTGCCAACATCCCTTGGATCATACAAAAAGCAAGGGAATTCCAGAAAAATATCTACTTCCGCTTGACAACACTAAAGCCTTTGACTGTGTGGATCACAAAAAACTGGAAAATTCGTAAAGAGATGAGAATACCAGACTACTTTACCTGCCTCCTAAGAAAGCTGTATGCAGGTCAAGAAGCAACAGTTAGAACCGGACATGGAACAACAGACTGGTTCCAAATTGGGAAGGGAGTACATCAAGGCTGTATATTGTCACCCTGCTTATTTGATTTATAAACAGCGTACATCACATGAAATGCCAGGCTAGATGAAGCTCAAGCAGGAATCAAGATTTCTAGGAGAAATATCAATAATCTCAGATATGCAGATGATACCACCCTAATGACAGAAAGCAAAGAGGAACTAAAGAACCTCTTGATGAAAGTGGAAGAGGAGAATGAAAAGGCAGGCTTAAAACTCAACGTTCAAAAAACTAAGATTATGGCATCCAGTCCCATCATTCCATGCAAACAGATGTGGGAACAATGGAAACAGTAACAGACTTTATTTTCTTGGGCTCCAAAATCACTGTGGACAGTGACTGCAGCCATGAAATTAAAAGATGCTTGCTCCTTGGAAGAAACCCTATGACAAACCTAGACACATATTAAAAGAGCAGAGACATTATTTTGCTGACAGAAGTCCACCTAGTCAAAGCTATGGTTTTTCCAGTAGTCATGTACGGATGTGACAGATGGACCATAAAGAAGGTTGACTGCTGAAGAATTGATGCTTTAGAACCGTGGTGCTGAAGAAGACTCTTGAGAGTCCTTTGGACAGTCAGGAGATCAAGCTAGTCAACCCTAAAGGAAATCCACCCTGAATATTCACTGGACGGACTGATGCTGAAGCTGAAGCTCCAACACTTTGGCCACCTGATGCGAACAGCCAATTCACTGGAAAAGACCTTAATTCTAGGAAAGATTTAGGGCAAGAGTAGAAAAGGGTGACAGAGGATGAGATGGTTGGATAGTATCACCGACTGAATGGACACAAATCTGAGCAAACTCCAGGAGATGGTGAAGGACAGGGAAGCCTGGCATGTTGTAGTCCATGGGGTCACAAAGAGTTGGATACAACTTAGTGACTGAACAACAGCAGTAGTAATTAAAATAATGTTACTGGCATACAGACATATAGATCAATGGAAAAGAAAAGACAGCCCAGAAATAAACCCACACATATAGTCAAACTGATCTTCAACAAGGGTATAAAGAATATGCAATGAAAAAAGGGTAATCTCTTCAACAAATGATTGAAAACTGGATATCTGCATGCAAAAGGATGAAATTGGACCTTTATCTTATACCATACGCAAAAATCAACTCAACTGATGAAAAATTTAAGTATAATACCTACAACTGTAAAACTCCTAAAAGAAAACACAGGAGAAAAGCTTCTTGACATTTGCCTTGGTAATGGTTTCTTGACTATGACATCAAAAGTACAGACAAGAAAAATAAAACTAGAAAAGTGGGATTGCATCAAATGAAAAATCTTCCATACAGCAAAAGAAATAAAAAGTCAACCCATTGCCTTTAACAGTGTTTGAAAGGATTACTCTCATGTTAAATCTTACCACAGAAATAAAAGAAAACAAATCAAACCCAAAGGGGCAGGAGGGAACTTTTAGAGGTGATGGATATGTTTACTATGATGATGGTTCCATGGATATGTGCATGTTTCCAAACTCATCAATTGTATCTGTTTAATATGTGCAATTTCTTTTTTTATTATCAATTATACCTCAGTAAAACTGTCTGAAAAATACTATGTGCACTGTTTTGATTAGACAGTAGTAAGGTGCTGGACAAATCTAAAGTCTGGTTATTTATTTTTTGGTACTTAAACTATCGCTTATATTAAATTGAATAAAATCAATAGAAGGAGAAAGTCCTAAGCCTTTTATGCAATATGGTTTCCAGTACAGGCTCAGGCCAATTATTCCTTTGACATCTGCAACTGGCATTTTAAATGATCAGAAAAAAATAGCTGCTAGTGATGTTTTTTTTCAAAGTCCGCTTGGCTGCACACCATGTCATGATCTCCCTAGAAAAGTATATCAGGAGGAATTAGATTAATTTTTAAAGGCTCTTTACCCTTGAGTTTACTGTAAGAATCCATCATTTTAACACCTCATGTTTATTAAGTAACTCCATGTTTTATATATGATGTTTATAAAATTTGGTTGTGTGAGGGGTTTATATTTGAGTCCCTGCATGGCTATATGAGACAATCAGGGTTGGAAGATGTTAACAAATTAATAAATAGTGCCCTGATGATAATAATAGAGAGATTCCGTTCTATGTTATATTTAATTTCGTCCAAATATAAAAAAAGAAAGGTATTTAATTCTACAAGCTGTAATCACAGAGAATTTTTACAGAAACATGAGATAAATCTTCAGAGAGTAACATTACACTTCAATATCACAGCTTACAAAAAAAGTCTTTCTTGATTCTTCAAGTTTAACTTAAAAGCCCCACTCTCTGTGAAACCATATTAAAATCCTTATCACTGCTGCCCTTAGTGTCTATGTTATTATAGTAATGTCCATTTCTAACCATCCTAGCCCTCAAGCAACCTGACAAGAGTTATAGAGCAGGTGTTACTATACCCATTTCATGGAAAAGGAAACTGAGTCTCAGAAACATATCAATACCTGTGGAGGGAACAGTGAATGGTAGAGGAGGGATTTGACTTGAAGCCTTAAGACCTGTGCCCAGGGTTTACATCTCTGAGAGTATTCTCACCGACTGAGCTCTGCTCCCCAGCTCCAAGGATAGTCGACTTGCACCGAGTAGGCAGCAGCAGATGTTACTGATGGGAGCAGGAATGCAGATAGCCAGCACAGAGGAAAGGTGGTTGCTTTTTCCAATGCCGGAGATGTAACAATGGGCAAACCAAGAACTAAGAATTGCCAGCAAGACACACAAGCGCGTCCTCCGAAGTATACAGCATCACCATTTTTGACATTCACCTTCTAAATGATTCCTTTTCTGTGGCCTCGGCAATTAGCTGCTTCTCATCACTGAGCAAAGGACCAGAAATGAGACAGTGGGACATGGCTCTCCGCTCTCCTTGCTCCACAGAGAGCTCTTTGCTCCGCAAGGTGATCAATAATGCTGAGGGTGGGGAGGGTACAAGAGAGACTTGTAAATACAGAAAGATACGTTCTGTCTTGAAAAGGGCTTTGGGGAGCATAATTGACTTTAAAAAGGTCCCACAAATAGAAGCAGTTATAAATTGCACATTAACCATAGGCATCAAAATTGTTTCTCACTTAATCTCAATTATAAAGACTAAGAGCCATGTTACCCCTGATAAATTATCTGCAAGGTCCAGTTTATTCAGCAGATGATACACTGTATCACATCATCCAGTGTTTCCAAGCTTAATATCTAATGGCCCTATTTTCTATCCATTAGGAAGTATGTTTCTCATTAATTGTTATATAAAGCTATTTAATTACAAATCACTTACAATTAAAAAATTGATGTTTAGTTGGCACACTAGTGATGAGATTAAAAATTTAAGGAAGAAAACCTTCTTGTATTAAGGACAGCAAGTTTTGCATAGCCAAATGATTTCATAAGGCAAGGATTTCCATTTCATTGACAGGAAGTCAATGGGGACACCTCAGTAACCTCCAGATTTGAAATGCTCTGTGGTGTATAAGATAATATAAATTGCCTCCCTTGTTGCTCTCTAATTTCAGTTTGCCAAATGATGTCATTTGTTACTTTTCAGGAAATTATTTCCCAGGAAAGATATTTCCTTATTCTGTTTTACATAATCTAAAAAAGAAAGAAAGAAAGAAATTACCGACAGGAGGAATGCAATTAGTAAGAACAGTTGAAATTAGAGATGGATTATATCCTTGCAGAAGATATCAGGAAAAAAAATGCATGCATCTTCTATGTACACAATGCAAAGTGTCAGTATATAACACATGTTGTAATTGTTAAACATATATATGTACATATATATACATATAAACATATACACATGTATGTACACATACACATATATGTACATATATGTATATACATATATGTAATATACACATGTACATATTTATATGTACACATACATATAAACATATACATATAAACATATATATGTATAGTGGGAAATGTACATATATATGTGTATATATAAATGTGTTGTTCAGAGAGAAAGAGATCAAAAGCAGGCAATTATCCATCCAGCCAGCCATCTGATAATATGTGAATGAGCAGGTACTATGTGCTAACGGAGCACAGAGAGATAGGACATGATGAAGCTAGACACTCAGTATTGTTAACAAACCTAGCTCCTCCTTCACTAGGCAATTTTAAATAGTGCAAAACAGCTGATAGATTGAAAAGTTATGTTGTTTATTTTCTTAATAGAGAAGAGGTAGTCTCCCAGAAGGCTCAAGGAGTTGAAATTTGTTGTTCATGGTGTAAAATAACAACACCAGTACTATTTGCATTGTGTTTCCACGAGGGGATTAAACACAGTGGCCTTTAGCTATAGGGTCGGGCAACACTGTTGCCTTGCCTTTCAACCATTTATAATACTGAGCATTCCTAATCTGGAATTACGGACTGTAAGAACAGGAAGACAATGTTAAGAGCTAGTACATTAAAGCAAATTTCTAATTCTGCCTAACTAGCATGAATTTACTTCATTAACTAGCAGTTACATTTCCCACGCCTTCAATTAACACTGGTTTCATTTTAAATGCTATCAGTTAAGACAAGATGTGATAAGAAAACATCATTGCCAGGCAAGCTTTCCTCAAACACAGCTGATTTATCTCTTTGGCAATTCATTAAAATGCAAAATATATTGGAATTGATTTTCAGCACTTTCAGGCAGGAATGTTTCTAATAATGTTAATTTGCAAATTTCCTCTTTTTTTTTTTTTAAGTCTCCGTGCTGCAGACGCCATGTTCAGCCAGAGGCTATTTGTATTGTGCAGACAGAAAATGAACAGGGAACATTTATTTCTCATATCTTTCTGAGAAACCTGAGGCGCATGAAGATATTTGCGCTGTAACAGGCATAGTCAATCCCCTTCACTCCCTTTAGTTGCTATATATCAACCAGCAAACTCCCAGCTAGTCCTGCTGTAGCAATTAACCTGCTAGAGCGCACTCCTGTCAGGCTCAGTAATAATAAACTCCTCCCGCACCACCACCACCCCCAAGAGAGACGCAGCTATAGATTCTGGCTGGGCAACTTCCATAGAGGCTGAATTATTCAGAATCAGCATGATTAAGAAGATGACATGGTATTACTTAAAAAGACATACTTTTTTTCCCCCGGCTGAGGTTTAAACCTATTAAGGTAGAGGCAACTGATCTTTCTTTCCCCCCTTGGTGCACAGTTCCTAAAATAGGGATTCTTGAAAGACTATTTACAATGCCTTGTCAATTTCCAAGTCTATGAATAAAAGTATAAATACCAGGAGGGAAGTGTCAGAGTCAAAACGTACAGCTCATGTAAACCTAGGAACTGGCTAAAAATAATATTTTCACCCCAAAGAGACAAAAGGAGCAGGTTCGTTTTGAGTAACTGATTGTGATTGTGTGACTGTTTAAAAGCAAAGCAAAAAAATATCCCCGTGTTTGTGTTTCAGGGGTAAGTTCCGAGTGGACCAAATTGTGATGAATTATAAATCAGAAATCCGGATACACAATCTGTCAGATAACAAGTTGTTAGACTCTGGAAATAGCATATTCTTAACAATAAACCTTGTCTTTATGAGGATGGCAGTATTATAAATGTCATAATGGATTGCAAATGAACCAGCTGTTTATATTCGACTCTAGCACATGAATGAGAGAGGAGCTAGCCAGGAAATAAAAGGAGATCGAGGAAAATTTACTGGTACCAAGTCACGGGAAAAAAAAAGCCCAAGGAACTCAATTTTTACGCATTCCCATCCAATTTACCCTTGCTGGTGACTTTTGGGGGGAAGTATAGCTTTTGAAACCAATTGTATTATTCCACTTTAAGATGCCTTCTAGTATATTCAATAGACCCATCACAGTTATATGTTCCTTTTTCAGTCTCAAGCCGCCCTCACCATATGAGATTCGTTATTGTCAGAGGACTTTCAGAGAAGGATTTGAATGCAATTTCAAAGGCCAGACAGAGCAGCTTTCAAAACACTGCAAGCTTAGGAGAGCAGGGTTAGTAGCCCAGAAAGGGTGAGATGCTGGCTTTCTGCTTCTCATTTCACTCATTTCACTTCAAGCTAAAGCCCCTTTTGATCCCAACCAGGGGAAATCGAGGCAGTATGGTACTATTAAGTGAACCAGCCCACCTACCGGAAGCTCTGAGAATGGCCACTTTCTTTAAGTGCATCATTGTCAGCATTATCTACATTAGCAAGTGCAGATGGGCTATTCCCATTGAAAACAGAAACACCTTCCTTTTCTATGTAGGATTAAATCTAGGTCTACCTGGGAGATTTCAACAAATGGCTAGGCCATTTGTGGTTACTTGTTAGCAGATGGCCATTTTCTGCATGTCAGGCTATGAATTATATCTGTTTGTTATGCAAAGATCTTATTTCAAGTTTCACATCCTCCTTTCTCAGCCAGAACTAAAATCCAGCAAAGGGATGCAGAGAAGGGGTACAACTCAACTTTACAAATTAACAGTGTTGCTTTATGGGGCATTACAGCTACTCTATTTAAAACTCCAATCCAGAAGATCACGTTACTAATCGTTATGTTTGCATTTTCAGATAAGGCACCTTGCCCTTGGTTTATAGGTCTCTTATCACTATAATATTCATGGATGCTGGCTTTTCATTAAACCAGAACTCTAAGTAACTCAAAGTATATATTTTACTGCTACAGGAACCAGTAGTCAAAGAAAATTCTGTATTTTAAATTTATTTTTAAAGCTTGGATAGTTTGTTTCATTGCCAGTGATGTCATGGAGTACTGTCCTACAAAGATGACCAAATTTTCTCCCAAAACATCTCTTGATTTTCGCAGATGTAAGAGTCAGAGATTTTGACTTTGTCAGAAACCCTTGGAGCTCTGTGATATGTAATCATTAGTCATTTTCCTAAAGCATAATTTTATGCACATGCATGGTGAATCTGAAATGCAGAGCCAAGTCACGAAGTTACTGATTCCACCAAACTGACCATCTGTCTTCTCCAAATATAATACACCTTAACTTCTCTGACGTTTGCTTAGTCCCTTTTTCTGGTACTCTTTTTATTCCCACCCTGTAAATGTTGAAGTCTAAGACCTAACCTCATTTTTCACATTCCGCCTAGGTCACCTCATTCCAAGACTTCAAGCTCTAGGAGAATGTTGATAATTCTCAAATTAAAATCATCTACCTAGATCTCACTCCTGAAATTCAGAAGCATATATGCAACTACTTCTTAGGACACTGGGTATCCCACTGGGTCTTTAATCCAACATATTCAATGTGGCATTTTTGCCACCCATGGACTGTAGCCTGCCAGGCTTCTCTGTCCATGGAATTCTCCAGGCAAGAAGACTAGAGTGGGTTGCCATTCCCTTCTCCAGGGGATCTTCCCGACCCAGGGACTGAACCTGAGTCTCCTGCATTTCAGGCAGATCCTTGACCATCTGAGCCACCAGGGAAGCCCATAACAATGCTAGTTACATTTAATACAAATGTAATGTTTACAAGCATAATCTTTACCAAAACCCTATCAGGGAGGAGACTATTATATTCTCAGTTTTACTGACGAGGAAACTGGGGCTTGAAGAAGTTGACTGTCCAGGTCATGTGGTTATAAGGAGCTATGATTTGGACCTAAGTCCCCCTGATCAGTGGCTGTTCAGTCACTCAGTCCTGTCTGACTCTTTGTGACCCCAGAGACTGCAGCACGCCAGGCTTCCCTGTCCTTCACCATCTCCCGGAGCTTGCTCAAACTCACATCCATTGAGTAGGGGATACCATCCAACCATCTCGTCCTCTGTTGTGCCCTTCTCCTCCTGTCCTCAATCTTTCCCAGCAACAGGGTCTTTTCTGCTATCAATCATTGCCCAGCCTGGATTTTTTTTTTCTTTCGTTTAGATGATTCATCCTAGTGGTCCTTTCCCATTTCAGTTCTATAATGACTTTTTCAGAGATGCCTTTTCTGATCCTACAGAGAAACTTGGGTTTCCACAAATGTAAAACGCCCTTTTTTCTTTTAGAAAGTCTGTAATTATGTATTTTATTTTCAATCTTCTCAATAGTCTGAGAAATACATAGGGCAGATAAATTGGAGAAAGCAAAGGTAGATAGATGAGAGAGAGAATAGTAGATGAGAGAGAGAATAATCTAGAAAGAGAGAACAAGTGTGAAGGTGCCAGTAGGGAAAACAACAAAATTAAAGTTTCATCTTCAAGTAACAAAAGTATTATTTTTTTAATGAGAGCAAAAACAATTCAAGTGAGGAGGGGCAAGGGGCAAGACTTAAAGACTTTAAAAAATGTATACTAAGAACAAAACAAGATTTTTTTTTAATGGGGAATGAAAACACAGTTCATTTATTTAATAATCCCTGGTCAATGATAGCCAAAGCTGACCTTGGAGACTGAAGGTCCAAATGCATGGAGGATGTCAGTAAGGAAGGAAGAAAACTGGCAAACTGTGATCTCTTTACTTATATATTAAAAGGCCAAGTACTCCAGGGCACCCCGTATAAGTAGGATATTTAGAGAATAAGACTTATTTTAAATAAATAAATAATTTTAATTAGTAGAATTTTTAGGGCACTTTTAAATTTGCAGAACAATAGGTACATAAATTTCCCATATGTTTTCTGCTCACATACACACACAGCCTCCCTTACCATCAACATCAGGAATCTGAGAGTGGTACATTATTACAACAGATGAATCTACATTGACACATCATTATCACCCAAAGTCCATGGTTTAGATTATAGTATCTCTGGTGACTCAGTGGTAAAATATCTGCCTGCAGTGCAGGAGACTTAGGCTCAATCCTTGAATCGGGAAGATCCCCTGGAGAAGGAAATGGCAACCCACTCCAGCATTCTTGCTTGGAAAATTTCAAGGACAGAGGAGCCTGGAGAGCTACAGTCCATGGAGTCACAGAGTCAGATATGACTTAGTTACCCAACAACAACAACAACAATCACATAAAGTAGATTCACTGTCCTGAAAATTCTGTGTTCCACCTATTAGTACTTCCCTCTCCTCCAACCTTTGACAAACTTTTTGCCGTCTCCTTAGCTTTGCCTTTCACAGAATGTTGCATAGTTGAAATCATACCAAATGCAACCTTTTCAGATTGGCTTCTTTCACTTTTATAATATTCATTAAGTTTCCTCCTTGTCTTTTTCTATCTTGATGGCTCATTTCTTTTTAGTGGCAAATAATATTCCATTGTCTGGATACACCACAGTTTATTTATCCATTCACCTACTAAAGGATAGTCTGGTTGCTTCCAAGTTCTGGCAATTCTGAACAAAGCTGTTATAAACATACATGTGCAGGTTTTTGTATGAACATAAGTTTTCAGTTCATTTGGGAGAATACCAAGAAGCATAATTGCTGAATGGTATGTAAGACTATGTTTATAAGAAACTGCCGTCTCCCAAAGCAACTGTACTGTTTTGTAATCCCACCTGCAAAGAAAGAGCATTCTCACAGCTACACATCCTGTTGCTCCATGCCCTCACCAACATTTGGTGTTGTCATTGTTCTGGATTTTGGCCATCGTAACTGATATGTAATGGTATCTCATTACTGTTTTAACTTAAAAGTCCCTAATGACATGTAATATTGAGCATCTTTTGTCTGCTTCTTGGCCATCTGTATATGTTCTTTGGTGAGGCATCTAAGTCTTGCTTATTTTTTAGATTGAGTTATTCTTATTCTTACTGTTGAGTTTTAAGAGTTCTTTGTATATTTTAGATAACATACTTTATTAGATATGTCTTTTGCAGATATTTTCTCCTAGTCTGTCTCATCTTCCTACTATATGTTATGTTCTTATAGTTCTTAAAATATGTTCCTGAATTCCCACTATATACTAAGTTTTCATAGAACTTGGAATGCATGCGTAGAGCATTCTGATTCCAAAGAATAATTATTGGAACAAGTTTTCTTTGAGAGCTGACAGTGTGTAAGGCACTGTGTATGGTGGTAAGTGCTGTAAGATTGCATGTCTATTGGTTCGCTTCTGTCCTCAAGAAATTTATAGTCATCGTGATAGTAGGGAAGACAGGCCCACAAACCCACAAAGCCATTCCAAATGGCTTTTCATTAACAGAGAAAAACTTAAAAAAAAAAAAATCCAACCCCATTGTCTTTGTTTCTATCTCCCTGGGCCCAAAGTCAGTGCTCATTTCTCTTTCCTTAAAGTTTCATCACCCTAAAGATACCCTTCCTGGTGAGATTTCAGCATTCCTATAGTCTCCTATGAATTCCATGGACAGAATAGCCTGGTAAGCTACAGTCCATAGGGTTGCAAAGAGTCAGACACAGCTGAAGCAACTTAGCACGCAAACACAGTCTCCTGTCTTTCTGAGAAGTCACCCCTGCTACTCTGAGCACATTCTTTTTCTTTTTTCTTTTTTTATTCCTGAGCGACTTTCCAACACCATTCCTCATAACCATGAACTTTGGCCCATAACTGTGCAGGTCCAGTTCTAGAAGGGTTAAAGGAGAGATTACCATCACAGGTGGCAGTTATCTGGGAAGACTCCACAGAAGAGAAATTCAAGCTGAAACTTGAGATGAATAGGACATGGCAAGAAGGGGAAAATAAGATGTCAGAGAGGTGAAAAGTTACCAGGGAGAGGAAAAAGGCTCAGGGACTGTCTAGTAAACCTACCAAACTGGGCCGAGCAGGAGATGCAAACAGGAGAAGGGTGTGGACAGAGCTTCAGAGTTAACCCAGATGTATAACAACACTTTCCTTTACATGCTCCAGAGTGACTTCTTCTTCTGATGGACGGTCATGTCATCATAGATAGCTAACAGCTATTGAGTACTGGTGAGGAGCCAGGCGCTGTTCTACAGAGTTATGTATTGAGCTGCAAAGGCTGGTCTTTTTTTTTTTTTTTTAAGGCTGGTCTCTTAACAGGGAGTCTGACTCTAGAGCTCTACCTCGCAACTACTGCATTCCATATCAACTTCCTCAACAGAGCTTTACAACAACCCCTTCCCCCTCTCTCTCTCTTTTTTTATTAATTGAAGGATAATTGTTTTACGGAATTTTGTTGTTTTCTGTCAAACCTCAATATGAATCAGCCATAGGTATACCTATATCCCCTCCTTTTTGAAACTCCCTCCCACCTCCCTCCCCATCCCCCCACCCCTCTAGGTTGATACAGAGCCCCTGTTTGAGTTTCCTGAGCTGTACAGCAAATTCCTGTTGGCTACCTATTTTACATATGGTAATGTAAATTTCCATGTTACTCTTTCCATACATCTCACCCTCTCCTCCTCTCTCCCCATGTTCATAAGTCTATTCTCCATGTCTGTTTCTCCACTGCAGCCCTGGATATAAGTCCTTCAAGTACCATTCTTCTAAGATTCCATATATAAGCACTGGAAGATGATATTTATCTTTCTCTTTCTGACTCACTTCACTCTGTATACAGAGTTTTATATATAGGTTTTAGGTTCATCCACCTCATCAGAACTGACTCAAATGTGTTCCTTTTTATGGCTGAATAATATTCCATTGTGTATATGTGCCACAACTTCTGCATCCATTTATCTGTCAATGGACATCTAGGTTGCTTCCATGTTCTAGCTATTGTAAATAGTGCTGCAATGAACAATGGGATACATGTCTCTCTTTCAATTTTGGTTTCCTCAGGGTATATGCCTAGGAGTGGGATTGCTGGGTCATATGGTGGTTTTATTCCTAGTTTTTTAAGGAATTTCCATACCATCTTCCATAGTGACTGTATCAACTTACATTCCCACCAACAGTGCAAGAGCATTCCCTTTTCTCCACACCCTCTCCAGCATTTATTGTTTGTAGACTTTTTGATGAGGGCCATTCTGACTGGTGTGAGGTGATATCTTATTGTAGTTTTGATTTGCATTTCTCTAATAATGAGTGATAATGAGCATCTTTTCATGTATTTGTTAGCCATCTGTAGGTCTTCTTTGGAGAAATGTCTGTTTAGGTCTTTTTCCCACTTTTTGATTGGGTTGTTTGTCTTTTTGGCCTTGAGTTGTATGAGCCGCTTATATATTTTGGGAATTAATCCTTTTTCAGTTGTTTCATTTGCTATTATTTTCTCCCATTCTGAGGGTTGTCTTTTCACCTTGCTTATAGTTTCCTTTGCTGTGCAAAAACTTTTAAGTTTAATCAGGTCCCACTTGTTTACTTTTGTTTTTATTTCCATTACTCTAGGAGGTGGGTCATAGAGGATCTCGCTTTGATTTATGTCATTGAGTGTTCTGCCTATGTTTTCCTCTAAGAATTTTATAGTTTCTAGTCTTACATTTAGGTCTTTAATCCATTTTGAGTTCATCTTTGTGTATGGTGTTAGGAAGTGTTCTAATTTCATTCTTTTACAGGTAGCTGTTCAGTTTTCCCAGCACCATTTATTGAAGAGACTATCTTTGCCACATTGTATATTCTTGCCTCATTTGTCAAAAATAAGGTACCCATAGGTGCAAGGGTTTATTTCTGGGCTTTCTATCTTGTTCCACTGGTCAATATTTCTGTTTCTGTGACAGTACCACTCTGTCTTGATGACTGTAGCTTTGTAGTATCATCTGAAGTCAGGGAGGTTGATTCCTCCAGCTCTATTCTTCTGTCTCAGGACTGCTTTGGCTATTTGGGGCCCTTTGTGTTTCCATACAAATTGTGAAATTTTTTGTTCTAGTTCTTTGAAAAATGCTATTGGTAATTTTATAGGGATCATATTGAATCTGTAGATCGTGTTTGGTAGTATAGTCATTTTCATAATACTGATTCTTCCTACCCAGGAACGTGGAATATCTCTCCATCTGTTTATGTTGTCTTTGATTTCTTTCATTAGTGTCTTATAATTTTCTGTGTACAGTTCGTTTGTCTCCTTAGCTAAGTTTATTCCTATCTCTTTTTTAAAAAAATCAATACAGTTTTATTTTACTTATGTATTTGGCCACACCAACAGCAAGCGGGATCTTAGCTCCCTGCCCAAGGATCAAACCTTTGCAGTGGAAGAACAAAACCTCAACCACTGGACCACCAGGGAAGTCCCCCCACCTCTCTTTTCAACAATAACAGTGCCAGTGATGGATATGTTGAATTCCACTATTTTCCCCTTTTCTGAGATCTTATTACAAAGTCAGTTACTGAAACAGGCACATTTGAGCAGGTTGGACAATTAAACTATACATTTACAGCAGTGTTTCACTGCTAATGTAGCAAATTACCAATTACCAACGGAGACACCAGGGAAGCCCGTAAAGAAAAAAAAAAAACTTAGTAGCATAAAACAACTCAAATTTATGATCTTACTGCACTGTAGGTCTGAGGTTCAACACAGGTTTCACTGGGCTAGGCTAAAACTGGGGTGTCAGTGGGGCTATGTTCCTTTCTGGAGGCTCCAGAGGAGAACTGACTCCCTTGCCTTATTCCAGCTTACTCCTTGGCTCCTGGACCTATGATCCACCATTAAAGCCAGTGATGGCAGGCTTCTCCTGCGGGTCCTTCTTCTCTGGTATCATGTTGAACTTGCTTCTTTCATCCTATCTTTCTTTGACTCTCCCTTCTTCTATCTCACTCTTCCACTTTAAAGAATCATTCTGATTACCCTGGATCTACCCAGGAAATCCAGGATAAACTTCCTATTTTACACTAAAATGTTAGCAATCCTAATTCCCCTTTGTCTTAATATATTCACAGGTTCTGGGGATTAGGATGTGGACATCTTTCCTGGGGGGGATGGCATGGGGTGAAAACGACTATGCCTACCATAGTGTTCCACAATATTAGTTATTTGCTAGTATTTTAAGCAGAGCAAGAACATAAGGAAACATGAAGCCATTAGTTATGAAATGATTAATTACTGAGTTAATAAAATCTTCCCGATATTTCCTAACTGTCTTGCTCCCACTTTATTCAACAACAATAGTGTTTTTGTTTGTTTGCTTTTGTGTTTTTAGCAGCTCAAATGTATGAAGTCTATTCAAAGTATTAGGACTCATAGAAACAAAATCTTTTCACACTCATAGGGGGCCTAGAATTTATACAAGTATTAATTAAATTACAGAGATAATTGTACCTAGGATAAAGCGTGGGGGAAAAACAAACATGTAACTTGGAAGCAGAGGGCTATTTAACCTCAACAGAAGGACATCTACTGGTGACAAGCACAGAACATACACTGAACATTCATCCCTGTTTTGCCAAGGGAATGGGTTGCCCATTCATCTGACAAAACAGTTGAGATGAAGTTTTTTGAGAAAACTTCTTTACCACAAACAATAGAATGCAAACTCTGTGGTCAGACTTGAGTTCTAATCCCTTCTTGTTCTTGCCTTACAAGTTGAGTGACCTTGGGCAAAATTAACTAATGTCTAAGAAGTTAGTCCTGTTCCTTCCTCTGATTATGAGGATTAAGAGCTACCAACTTCAAAGCAGAGCGTAACTACTAAAGCCTTACAGGTAAGGATCTTCAAAAGCTTCATGGGCTATTCTGTAAATCACAAACATTTGCATATTGTTTCCATTACTTCTGTGACTGAATGTGTTTATAAATTTCTCAATTTTTATATATGGTGCTGCTGCTATATAACTATTATCAAAATGACCTCCAGAAATACATATCAATTTCACTCCCAACTGCAATGTAGGATGATGCCCATAACCTTAACAAACTTGCCAAGACTCCTTATCATTTAAAGATTGCCAGTTGAGCTGCCTAGATAAAGTATGTAAAATTGTTTTCATTTGAATTTTTGTGACAATAGATTTTTAAATAATTTTTGTGTGAAACTATACTGACCACTTGATTTCTTCTTGTGAATTGCTCATTAAATTCTTTACCCATTTTTAATTTGTATCTTTAAAGTTTCCTCACAGATTTGAAAGGATTCCAAATAAAAAGACCATTGTCTTCTATGGCCTTAATTTTTCTAATTCAAGTTTTTCTCTGTATTTTATTTATGTGTCTAAGGATATCCTTGAAAGACAATTCCTGAATTTTCTCTGTCCTCTGTGGCGGAAATCAATTTAAAAATACCATCTGCCTGTGATTTCCTGTGGCTAGTAAATTTCCTAATAATATTAGCATGTATATTTCATTATTCATCAAACAATTCATTTGAATCTCTAGTAATTAGTTGACTTTTTTAAGAAACCACAACTGTTTTCAGAAAATACACTTTCTTCTTTACATTCTTCTCACTCCTTAGGTACCAAACCTGCTTGCATTTGTGCTCCCTGACTTGTTTTCACCAATCAATTTCCATTCTTTTTTAATTGCATATTTCACTAGGCTTGCCTTTATTTAGCAAATGTTACCTTAAGCTTATTATTACAGCACCTCCATCTGTTTAATGATGTCAACAGCCTTCCAGTCACCTCAGCTCTTCTAATCTCCCTCCTCACAGCCCCCTCACTGAATGAAAAGCAACGGGCTTTTTGTTGGAAGCTTTGAATGAATAATTCATTGGGGAAAAATCGTCAGTGTTGTGAATGTTTGGAAGACAAAGCACTTCCCTTGTCAGTCACGATGGCCTGGGTAGGGCTAAGTACTGATCAGGGTGTGTTCGCTGAGCACTGCTGATGGCAAGCTGCTGAGACTGCCAGCTGAGTTAATCCCGTTCATCCTTCTTTGTCTTTTGTGACAGCAAGATTAAGATTGGAGGTCTTATTCAGGTGTTGCAGCTAGACTCGATTTCATTCAGCTGTTTCAAGCCTTCTTTTAAGTTACCAGTGGATTCCCATCATCATCCCCTCAAGCCCAGGCAAAATCCTGAGCTAGAGTAACGTTCTCCTGGGGCATCTCAAGGTAGAGAGAGGAGAGAGTGTGGCCTTTCACCTCAGAGACTCTTGGGTTTGCATTTGATATCAGCCACTGGTGAACTCAAACAGTCGGATACAACTGAAGTGACTTCGCATACACATGCAGTGATGAACTAGGTAGCTGAGATGAGTTACATAACCTTGATGAGCCTCAGTTCCCTTATCTGGAAGTGATCAGATTGTGACAACACGGATTGTGTGTGTGTGTGGATAGATTCTGAAAGGAAGTATTTTATGGGAGCACCCAGCACTATGCCTGGATGATGGCAGGATTTTAGTTAATGTTCATGTCCTTTAAATTAGTTCCTTCTTCCCTACTGTCTCCATGATCTCCTTTCCATCCTCTATCCTATTCAACTTATACAGGCATATGGGACTTCCCTGCTGGTCCAGTGGTTAAAAATCCACCTGCCAATGCAGGGGAGGTTTAATCCTTGGTCTGGGAAGACCCCACATGCCATGGAGCCACTAAGCCTGGGAGCCACAACTACTGAGCATATGCACCTAGAGCCCATACTCTGCAAAAAGAGAAGCTACCACAATGAGAAGCCCACACATCGCAAGTAGAACGTAGCCCCCGCTCCCCACAACGAGAGAAGGCCTGCAGGCAGTAACAAAGATCCAGCACAGCCATAAATAAATAATATATACACAGGCATATTTTGGAGATACTGTAGGCTTGGCTACAGACCATTGCAATAAATACTGCTATAAAGTGAGTCACACAATTTTTCTGGTTTCCCAATATGTATAAAACCTTTGTTTATACTATTATGTGATCTATTAAGTGTATAATAGTATTAGATCTGTTAAAAATGTACATACCTTAATTAAAAAGTACTTTATTGCCCCCAACGTGCTAACCATCACCTGGGCCTTCAGTGAGTCATAATCTTTTTGCTGGTGGAGGATCTTGCCAATGTTGATGGTTGCTGACTGAGGAGTGTGGTGATTGCTAAAGGTTGGGGTGACTGTGGCGATTTCCTAAAATAAGACAATGGTGAAGTTTGCCATGTGGATTGGTTCTTCGTTTCATTTGACGGCTTAGAGGCCAGTGTAGGATTACTAATTGGCCTAATTTCAATGTTGTTGTATCTCAGGGATAGAGAAGTTTGAGGAGAGGGAGAGAGAGAGGGAATGGCTAGTCAGTGGAACAATCAGAATACGCACAGCACTTATCTATTAAGTTCGTCTTGTTATATGGGTATCGTTGAGCATCAATAGTAATATCAAAGATCACTCATCCCAGATCACCATGACAAATATAATAATAATGAAAAGTCTGAAATATTGCAAGAATTACAAAAATATGAGAGAGACAAGTGAACAAATGCTGTTGGAAAAATGGCACCAAGAGACTAGCTCTAGGCAAGGTTGCCACAAACCTTCTATGTGTAAAAAATGTAATAAAGCAAAGCATAATACAAAGTATATTTGTATGAAATGCTGGATGAGCATACTATTTTTCTTGTCCAACAACATTCAATGTTTCCCTATTTTCATGAGATAAAATCCACTCTCCCCAGCATGACCCCAATCAGCTGCCCTCTCCCTAACTACCCAATGTGCCTAGTGGACTATCCACATGGAAATAGTCTTCATTTTTCTTGAATCATCTCATGTTACTTCAGTTTCCAGGCCCAGAATCTCCTGCTTCATACCTGGGTTGTCCTCTCTTCTGTGAAACTGCAAAAATTGCATCCCTCATTTAAGATGTGTGCTGTGTGCTGTGGTTAGTCGCTCAGTCATGTCCGACTCTTTGCGACCCCATGGACTGCAGCCCGCCAGGCTCCTCCGTCCAAGGGGATTCTCCAGGCAAGAATATTGGAGTGGGTTTCCATGCCCTCCTGCAGGGGATCTTCCCAACCCAGGGATCGAACCCAGGTCTCCCGCATCGACTCTTTGCAACCCCATGAACCACAGCACGCCAGACCTTCCTATCCATCACCAACTCCCGGAGTCCACCCAAACCCATGTCCATTGAGTCAGTGATACCATCCAGCCATCTCAGCCTCTGTCATCCCCTTCTACTCCTGCCCTCAATCTTTCCCAGTATCAGGGTCTTTTCAAATGAGGCAGCTCTTCGCATCAGGTGGCCAAAGTTTTGGAGTTTCAGCTTCAACATCAGTCCTTCCAATGAACACCCAGGACTGATCTCCTTTAGGATGAACTGGTTGGATCTTCTTTCAGTCCAAGGGACTCTCAAGAGTCTTCTCCAACATCACAGTTCAAAAGGATCAATTCTCCTGCATTTAGCTTTCTTCACAGTCCAACTCTCACATCCATACATGACCACTGGAAAAAGCATAGCCTTGACTAGATGGACCTTTGTTGGCAAAGTAATGTCTCTGCTTTTTAATATGCTGTCTAGGTTGGTCATAACTTTCCTCCCAAGGAGGAAGCATCTTTTAATTTCATGGCTGCAGTCACTATCTGCAGTGATTTTGGAGCCCAGAAAAATAAAGTCAGCCATGGTTTCCCCATCTATTTGCCATGAAGTGATGGGACCGGATGCCATGATCTTAGTTTTCCGTATGTTGAGCTTTAAGCCAACTCTTTCACTCTCCTCTTTCACTTTCATCAAGAGGCTCTTTAGTTCTTCACTTTCTGCCATAAGTGTGGAGTCATCTGCATATCTGAGCTTATTGATATTTATCCTGGCAATCTTGATTCCAGCTTGTGCTTCCCCCAGCCCAGCGTTTTTCATGATGTACTCTGCATATAAGGTAAATAAGCAGGGTGACAATAGACAGCCTTGATGTATTCCTTTTCCTATTTGGAACCAGTCTGTTGTTCCATGTCCAGTTCTTTTTTTTTTTTCCATGTCCAGTTCTAACTGTTGCTTCCTGACCCGCATACAGATTTCTCAAGAGGCAGGTCAGGTGGTTTGGTATTCCCATCCCTTTCAGAATTTTCCACAGTTTATTGTGATCGACACAGTCAAAGGCTTTGGCATAGTCAATAGAGCAGAAATAGATGTTCTTCTGGAACTCTCTTGCTTTTTCGATGATCCAGCAGATGTTGGCAATTTGATCTCTGGTTCCTCTGCCTTTTCTAAAACCAGCTTGAATATCTGGAAGTTCACGTTCACATATTGCTGAAGCCTGGCTTGGAGAATTTTAAGCATTACTTTACTAGCATGTGAGATGAGTGCAATTGTGCAGTAGTTTGAGCATTCTTTGGCATTGCCTTTCTTTGGTATTGGAATGAAAACTGACCTTTTCCAGTCCTGTGGCCACTGCTGAGTTTTCCAAATTTGCTGACATATTGAGTGCAGCACTTTCACAGCATCATCTTTTAGGATTTGAAATAGCTCAATTGGAATTCCATCACCTCCACTAGTTTTGTTTGGAGTGATGCTTCCTAAGGCCCACTTGACTTCACATTCCAGGATGTCTGGCTCTAGATGAGTGATCACACCATCGTGATTATCTGGGTCATGAAGATCTTTTTTGTCCACTCCACCTCCCTGATTAATTCCTCCAACCCTTTTCCTCCTCTTTCCACCTTCTGAAGAAAGTAGAATCAAGAGGGATTATGTAAAGGTCCCTCCAGAGGCTAGTAACCTCAGCTGTGGCATCTGGAATCCAGCCTGTTTGACCAGCTCTGTCTATAAGACATCCTCTCAAAGGTTACCTGGTAACTCACCTAGGCTCTGTTAACCCTCTTCTTCCTGGCTTGGCAGGGACTCTGTTCTGCATCTTGTCTTATCCTATAACTTGCATTCCTTTTCTCCCCTAGGGGGCATGTCTTGTCTTAACTGGTGATGACTGAAACTGCCAGGCAGCCAGCCACAGATCATAAAAGCCTTAAGGGATTTTTCTCCTGCAGTTTCTACTTGACATCCATTGATTTTTCAGGAAGTGCCCCAGCACTTTTTATGCCTCCCTTGGGAGGAAAATCTGGAGTCCTAGCATAGAATGTATGATCTGGTCAGCCGGCCCATGCCAACAATGAATATACTTATGGATTGGGTTCATACCCAACAGAGCCTATGCCCCCATCAGAAGAACTCAAAACCAATGATGCCAACAAGTGCCTGCAGGAAAAATAACCTAGGAACCCATATGAGAACAAGACTATTGTATTTTAACATACTCCTTAAAGCAAAAAATTAGATTAAAACTAAAGAGGAATGTTATTTGAGACACATGACTGGTCATATCTTCCACTTATGGACACTACGCATATAAACTGTGTGTGCATGTGTGTGTCTTTGATATCTGTCACTACAGAACTGATGGCAGAGAGGCCCAATATTCTAATGAAGAGGGCAAATACAGATGCTTTGATTTTTCTCCTGAGTGCTTTGTGATGACAGCAACAATGGTAACTACCACTAACAAGAGAATGCATAGTGTCACACTTGGCATGCAATATCTCATTTAATCAGCTAAACAACCTATAAAACAAGGAAATACTACCTTTGTTTTACAGAAGAGAGTTGTGTGCCTGAGCAAAACACTAAACCTCTTGAGCAGTTGCCCAATGTCACCCAGAGGAGGAAGAGCAGAGATTCGGTCTGATTGCAAATTCCAGCTTTCCTCACCATGCAGTAGCGCTGACTTGTGGCAGTTCAAGAATATACTACTGCCAAGCTTACTCTTCCCAAATTGTTCAAAATACAAGGCTATTACAGTGTAGCTAATCAATGGGAACAATGACTCTGCATTTGACATCTCGGGAAAAATGACCTTTTTGGACCTTATTTTAAAAAAGGTGTACCTGGAACTCATCAGAGACCTCCTGGCTGTCTAGAGGCAGGATTCTGGAATCTCTGTTAGAACACCTCCCCAGTCAGTTCTGATGAAACATGCCTGGCTTTGCTTAATGGCACATGCCTGGGAACCACATCTTAGATTCTAAACATTTGGTCAGTACCGCATCCGTTGCAAATGGTCCAGCACAGAGTAGCCACTCAGGGAATTGCTGCTGAACTGAACTGTTGAGCCATCAGTCTCTATAGTGATATGTCCCCCAAGAGGATAATGATGAGCACACCTGAGAATCTGTATGCTTATCAAGAAGCAACAGTTATAACTGGACATGGACCAACAGACTGATTCCAAATAGGGAAAGGAGTACATCAAGGTTGTATACTGTCACCCTTATTTAACTTATATGCAGAGTACATCATGTGAAATGCTAGCTGGATGAAGCACAAGCAGGAATCAAGATTGCCGGGAGAAATATTAATAACCTCAGATATGCAGATGGCACCACTGTTATGGCAGAAAGTGAAGAAAAACCAAAGAGCATCTTGATGAAAGTGAAAGAGGAAAGTGAAAAAGTTGGCTTAAAACTCAACATTCAGAAAACTAAGATCATGGCATCCAGTTCTATCACTTCATGGCAAATAGATGGGGAAATAATGGAAGCAGTGAGAGACTTTATTTTTGGGGTTCCAAAATCACTGCAGATGGTGACTGCAGCCACGAAATAAAAAGATGCTTACTCCTTGGAAGAAAAGCTATGACCAACCTAGACAGCACATTACAAAGCAGAGACATTACTTTGCCAACAAAGGTCCATCTAGTCAAAGCTGTGGTTCTTCTAGTAGTCACGTATGGATGTGAGAGTTGGACTATAGAGAAAGCTGAGCACCAAAGAATTGATGATTTTGAACTGTGGTGTTGGACAAGACTCCTGAGATTCCCTTGGACTGCAAAAGAGATCCAACCACTCAATCCTAAAGGAAATCAGTTCTGAATAGTCATTGGAAGGACTGATGCTGAAGCCCCAATACTTTGGTGACCTAATGCAAAGAACTGACTCATTGGAAAAAAAAAAAAAAAACAACCCTGATGCTGGGAAAGATTGAAGCCAGGAGGAGAAGGGGATGACAGAGGAGGAGATGGCTGAATGGCATCACCAACTTGATGGACATGAGTTTGAGCAAGCTTTGGGAGTTGGTGATGGACAGGGAAGCCTTGCGTGCTGCAGTCCATGGGGTCGCAAAGAGTGGGACACAACTGAGTGACTGAACTGACTGACTGAGCACCATTTTTCCTCCACCATATTGCAGGGACATCCCCTCAGCCCCATGAGGCAGCTCAATCTTTAGGGCTTGGGAGACGCAGTTAGGCAAGGGGTAGTGAAGTCTCTTTTGGCAGAGCTTTGCATTAAGCAGAAAGGTTACAGTCAAGGTAGGCATTTCCTTCCTAGGACAACATGGGTATCTATCATTAAGGTTTATAGGTATTTGTGTATGTCATTACCATTACTGGTTTTCTCCTGGGTCCTGGGGAGAATCAAGCTGAATGCCTATAAAATACAACAAGCTCCTAAGAGAAAGATGCTCTCTAAAGATATAGTATTACTATAAATTTCAACCACTTCCCCCAGCCTGAAAACGCTGTCCTGGTGAGAATGATCACTTAGCAGTCATTGGCTCATTTCCTAAGCTAGTAGGAAGCCAACCTAACTCCCAGGCTTGGCAAAAATGAAGGCATGAGTTCGCTGGGAGAAAGAGCAGGGAAAATAGCTAACAAAGTGACAATAATCTATTTTTCAAATCAATATCAGTTACAAATACAGCTTTACCAATAGTTGCTGTAAAAACAGTAAAAGCACGGGCTCATAAAACTCTATTATCTGTTCATAAATGGAATACCATCTTCTTCAATTTATTTCATTTTCTGTGCTGCAATGACCCAATGCTACCAGGCACATGACAGCATCAGGGAGACTGATTCTCCTCTTTACTCCTCAAGAACGATCAGTCATCTTGATCACCATCAGATTTTCACAGTAGCTGGCTATTTGAACCAGGACAGTTCCCTTGGAGTTAATCTTTTAAACTGAAAGCCAAAATCCCCTTACTCATCTTGTGCTTATGAGAGTAGTCTCTGAACTGCTCATAATCTTGGAAAGGTGCCATCTTTTAGCCTGCAGATAAATACAGCTCTGCACCAGTTTCTGGTTATTTTATACCCAGTTGGGATGTGATGCCTAAGTAAGTGACATTCCAGTGGATACCTCTGTAGACAGAAGAAGGGAGTATAAATTGTATAGCCACTTTGAATGTAATGATGCAATGTGATCAATCTACATATATACCACGAAATATTACTCATATAAAATGGGATGGAATTGGGTCATTTGCAGAGATGTGGATGGACCTAGAGTCTGTCGTACAGAATTAAGTAAGTTAGAAAAAGACAAACAAATATCGTATATTAACACATATATGTGGAATCTGAACCTAGGATACATACGAACCTATTTGTAGGGCAGGCAAAGAGATGCAGACGTAGAGAACAGAGATGTGGACACAGAGCGGGAAAGGGAGGTTGGGACAAATTGGTATATCAGGATTAGGACTGACCTACGTACATTACCATGTTTAAATAAGCTAGTTAGTTGGAACCTGCTTAATAGCACAGGGAACTCAGCTCCATGCTCTGTGATGACCTAGATGGATGGTACTGGAGTGGATGGGAGGGTGGTCCAAGAGAGATGGGCTATATACACATACAGCTAATTCACTTTGTTGGACAGCAGAAACTGACATAACATTGTAAAACAACTGTACTCCAATAAAAAAGGACTTGGAAATATTAATAGCATATCCTTTATGTTATACATATATACATATTTAAATGATCATTATAAATAATAGAAAATATTTAAATGCATAAACATCATGCAAATATGTACTATGTATATGCAAATACCAAATGTACTTTTATACTAGTCTACTGGTGACCCTGTCCTATTCTTTGAATTCTACGCTGACAATTCTCTGTCCTCTTTTCTAATTCTTTATTCTGATAGCGACCTGCCTTCTCAACATCTCTTGCATGACCAATAGACATCTCAAAGCTAAACTATAGATGTTCCCAGCCAAACCTGCTCTTCCCTCAAACTTCTCTATCTCTAATGGGACCTCCATTCAACAATTTGTTCAGCCCGAAGTCTCTTCTCTTTTTCTCACAGTAACCAAGACATTCCATTGTTTCCACCTTCAAAATAGATCAAGAATCCAGACTCACTCGATCACTTATATCACCCCTGCTCCTTAAAACCACCGTCTCCTTGGAGGTCTGAAGAGAACTGTGACTAGGGTTACATATTAGGCAATCACCAGCAAATTGTTGGAGAAGGCAATGGCACCCCACTCCTCCTGGAAAATCCCACGGACGGAGGAGCCAGGTAGGTTGCAGTCCATGGGGTCGCTAAGAGTCAAACATGACTGAGCAACTTCACTTTCACTTTTCACTTTCATGAACTGGAGAAGGAAATGGCAACCTACTCCAGTGTTCTTACCGGGAGAATCCCAGAGATGGGGGAGCCTGGTGGACTGCCGTCTATGGGGTCGCACAGAGTTGGACACAACTGAAGCGACTTAGCAGCAGCAAATTGTTTGATCTGAAAGACTTAAAGATGGATGAGCTCACCTAGAGAGAGAATAAGGAACGTGAAAACAATATAACCCAAGAAAAAGCTGAACAGAACCTGAACACTGAGAGCTCAGATATAGAAGGTAGAAACTGAGAAAGTTAGAAGGAAAGCTCTTGCTTTTTAGAGGTGAGGCCATGTCAGATTAACAAAGGAGGCAGAGCTGAGTAGGTGCAGGTGGGGAACACTACTTAACCTTCCTCTAGGTTGTCCCAGAAACTTCTCATTATATGAATAGTGCATGGGCCTGGGATCACTGTGAGAGAGGACTTGAGCCTCATCCAGAGAAGGGGTTCAACCCCATGTATTACCTCAGATTCAGTAGAGCCAGGCCATGTTTGTTTTTTGTGGAACAAAAGGAAGAGGGTCAGGCCTTCACCAGTCTGGCTCAAGTTTCAGAAGGCTGAGGGGAAACCCCAACCTAGGGTGGAGATCTTTCTCAGTCCTGTCCCAAGGCAGCAGCCCCCTTGACCATCACAGGACTCAAGTTCCTATTAGATGGGCCAGGCTACTGCTCAAGAGGCTGCACTGGAAAGGAAGAAAATGGACTTCTGGAGAGAAATTCAATGAGAGTGATGGCGGGGTAGGGCTGCCAAACTTTAAGCTAACCTCAATCCTATCCCAAGTTACCCCAAACCTCAAGCTTACCTAAATGTAAGATCAGAAACTATACATGCATGATTTTTATAGTTTCTAGTCTTACATTTTATAGCTGCATAAGGTAAGCTTACCCACCTCAAGCTACCCCAAGCCTCAGTCCTGCAATACCTTGGATCCACCAGGTGAGACTCTGTCATCTTCATGATGGATGAAGGGAGGAAGAGATCACAAAGGGAGACAAGGGTGTAAGCCACTGAGAGCTGGCAGTTCTAGGCGCAAAACAGTGAGTCACCGGCCCCCAGAGAAGAAAGGATAGGCAGCACAGAGGAAAACCCTCTTTCTACTCCTCTGTCTACATCACAGATTCCCAGAGGGAATTCTTTAAGAAAGGATTCCTGAGGAAAACTGGATTTCCTCTCATCAAAATGGTAAAACACTCAGGCCCATTTAGACTGGAAACAGACATACATTTATAAGAATGTCCTGGGATATATCTATCATATTTATTTTTAAACTGTCTTTAAAAAGCATGAACCACATTTATTATGAACAAAAAAAGACATTAAAAGGAAATGATCATGTTTTTTGCACTTATTTCTCTATATTTCTGAAAGATTTACTTACATTTATATTACAAATCTCATGTAGGGTAGTTGGCAAATATCCCGTTTCGTTGACTAAAAAATGGAATACTGGAGAGATTAATGAACCTTCTAAAGGTCAAAATTTTAAACACTAAATCCTGTGGGTAATTTTTCCCTATGCATAAGTTCCCTATCTCCACAGGTTAAGCAATTGGCACATTATAACTTCTGCTTTTGTCCTGGATTCTCAGTGGGTAAAGACTGCACAGGCTGATTTTGGACTAATTATTCAGATATTAAAAATGGCATCTGGCATGATTTCAGGTAAAATGCAGTTTTACAGTGATTATTTGCCTTCTTCTTACTTAAAGCTTCTCTGCACCTCGTGTTCAGTTGTTCTTTCTTGAAAATACACAAGAAATGACATCTCTCTTTTCCTAAATTCCTGAGTGGGAAACTTTTTTGGTCAACAAATACTTAGGGGTAGTAAAGTTTTTAAATACTTTAACTATAGCTGTGGGAGATGACCAAAGTGTTATGACACATCACTCAAGTAAAGATTATACTGCTCTATACAGGAGGTTTGCAAATTTCTATACATTATTCTCTGCAAAATCTAAGGATGACCTCAATTTAAAATCTTGTAACATTTTACTTATATTAAAAATGATCCCTTTAGCTGAGTATTTTCTTTTGCAGAGATTGTATATTTTAAAATACTGTTTAGAGTTTCAGTCACTAAGTTATGTACAACTCTTTGCAACCCCATGGACTGCAGCACGCCAGGCTTCCCTGTCCTTCACTATCTCCCGGAGTTTGCACAAACTCATGTCCATTGAATCAGTGATTCCATTCAATCATCTCATCCTCTGTCACCCCCTTCTCCTCCTGCCCTCAATCCTTCCTAGCATCGAGGTCTTTTACAATGAGTCGGCCCTTCACATCAGGTGGACAAGGTATTGGAGCTTCAGCATCAGCCCTTCCAATTAACATTCAGGGTTGATTTTCTTCAGAATTGACTAGTTTGATCTCCCTGCTGTTCAAGGGACTCTCAATACTCTTCTTCAGCACGACAACTTGGAAGCCTCAATCCTTCAGTGCTCAGCCTTCTTTATGGTCCAACTCTCACGTCCATACATGACTATTGGAAAAACCATAGCTTTGAATATATGAAATTTTGTCAGCAAAGTAATGTCTCTGCTTTTTAATATGCTGTCTAGCTTTGTCATAGTTTTTCTTCCAAGAAGCAAGTGTCTTTGAATTTCATGGCTGCAGTTACTCTCCACAGTGATTTTGGAGCCCAAGAAAAGAAAATCTGTCACTGTTTCCATTGTTTCCCTATCTATTTGCTATGAAGTGATAGGACCAGATGCCGTGATCTTAAGTGTTTTTGAATGTTGAGTTTTAAGCCAGCTTTTCCACTCTCCTCTTTCATCCTCATCAAGAGACTCTTAAGATCCTCTTCACTTTCTGTCATTATAGTGGCATCATCTGCATATCTGAGGTTGTTGATATTTCTCCTGGCAAGTTTAATTCCAGCTTCAACTGCTTCATCCAGCCCAGCATTGTGCATGATATGCTCTACGTACAAGTTAAATGAGCAGGGTGACAATATACAGCCTCGATGTTCTCCTTTCCCAATTTGAAACCGGTGTGTTGTTCTGGTACTTTGAATATTCTTTGGGATTGGAATGAAAAATGAACAATTCTAGTCCTGTGGCCACTGCTGAGTTTTCCAAATTTGCTGACGTATTGAATGCAGCACTTTAACAGCATCATCTTCTAGGATTTTAAATAGCTCAGTTGGAATTCTATCACCTCTACTAGCTTTGTTCTTAGTAATGCTTCCTAAAGCCCAGAATGCTTTGACTTCACACTCCAGGATGTCTGGCTCTAGGGTAGTGATCACACCATCATGGTTATCCAGGTCATTAAGACCTTTTTTGTATAATTCTTCTGTGTATTCTTGCCACCTCTCCTTAATCTCATCTGCTTCTGTTAGGTCCTTGCTGTTTCTGTCCTTTATTGTGCCCATCTTTGCATGAAATGCTTCCTTGGAAAGTCCAATTTTCTTGATAATATCTCTAGTCTTTCCTATTCTATTGTTTTCCTCTATTTCTTTGCATCGTTCACTTAAGAAGGCTTTCTGATCTCTCCTTGATCTTCTCTGGAACTCTGCATTCAGTTGTGTATACCTTTCCATTTCCCCTTTGCCTTTTGCTTCTCTTCTTTTCTCAGCTATTTGTAAGACCTCCTCAGACAACCAGTTTGCCTTCTTGTATTTCTTTCTCTTGGGGATGGTTTTGGTCACTGCCTCCTATACAAGGTTGTGAACATGTGTTATAAACCTCTGTACATAGTTCTTCAGATCCTTTGTCTACCAAATCTAATCTCTTGAATCTATTTGTCACTTCCAGTGTATAATCACAAGGGATTTGATTTAGGTCATATCTGAATGGTCTAGTGGTTTTCCCTACTTTCTTTAAGCCTGAATTTTGCAATAAGGAGCTGATGATCTGAGCCACAGTCAACCCCTAGTCTTGCTTTTTCTGACAGTATAGAGCTTAGAGCTTCTCCATCTTTGGCTGCAAAGAATATAATCAATCTGATTTTGGTATTGACCACGTGGTGATGTCCATGTGTAGAGTTATCTCTTGTGTTGTTGGAAGAGGGTGTTTGCTATGACCAGTGTGCTCTCTTGGCAAAACTCTGCGAGACTTTGCCCTGCTTTATTTTGTATTATAAAGTCAAACTCGCCTGTTACTCCAGGTATCTCTTGACTTCCTACATTTGCATTCCAATCTCCTATGATGAAAAGGACATCTATTTTTGGTGTCGGTTCTAGAAATTGTTTTAGGTATTCACAGAACCCTTTAACTTCATCTTTTTTGGCATTAGTGGTTGGGGCATAGGCTTGGATTACTGTGACGTTGAGTTGTTTGCCTTGGAAACAAACCAAGATCATTCTGACATTTTTGAGATGGCATCCAAGTACTGCATTTCAGACTCTTTTGTTAACTATGAGGGCTACTCCATTTCTTCTATGGGATTCTTGCCCACAGTAGTAGATATAATGGTCATTTGAATTAAATCCACCCATTCCTGTGCATTTTAGTTTACCAATTTGTAAAATGTTGATGTTGCCATCTCCTGCTCGACCACATCCAATCTACCTTTATTCATGGAACTAACGTTCCAGTTCCTATGCAACATTATTCTTTACAGAATCAGACTTTACTTTCACCACCAAGCACATCCACAAGTGAGAGTCATTTCTGCTTTGGCCCAGCCTCTTCATTCTTTATGGAGCTATTTTTCTACTTTTTCCCAGCAGCATATTGAACACCTATCGACCTAAGGAGCTCATCTTCCAGTGTCATATCTTTCTGCCTTTTCATACTGTTCCTGGGTTCCTTGAGGCAACCCAGCCCTAGAGTCTACAGGCTCAATGGCAGGGCAGTTGGCAACCTCCAAGAGGACTTATGCCAACAGGCGCCTCCCAGGACTGCTGATGCCAGTTTAGAGTATGAGCACATAATTACATTTTAAAAGATATAGTTTCTGAAATACAACAGCAATTGCTGCTCTTTTTGAACAATATAATAAATGCTTAGTTGTAGTTGTTTAAAAAACATATAACTGATAACATTTTACAACAGATAAAATTTTATAACAAAATCACAGATGTTTGCACCATTGGGGGCTCAGTCGTATCTGACTCTTTGCGACCCCATGGACTAAACAGTCCACGGAATTCTCCAGGCTAGAATACTGGAGTGGGTAGCCTTCCCCTTCTCCAAGGGATCTTCCTAACCCAGGGATTGAACTCAGGTCTCCCACATTGCAGGCAGATTCTTTAGTAACTGAGCCACAGGGAAGCCATTGGGGGCTTACTTATATAAACCTATCCATTTTGCTAAAATTCATGTTTGACATGTAATTTACATTAGTAAATATAGTTAAAATATCAATTCTTTCATTTTTAATTGACTTATCTATTTTCCTTCCAAGCCCAACATAGGGGGTAGGGTCAGGCAGGAAAAAAAAAAAAAGGACAATTAATTATAAACAGCAGATACTAAACTGTCAGTTATTAAACAGTTTTATAATGATAATACCAGAGAACAAAATATATTTTTACAAATATTTCCTTCTCTCTTATCCTTTCTCTTTTTTTAAAGATAAGCCTAGCAAGTGCCAGTAATTACTCTCACAGGAACAATCAGAGAAACAAAATTGTGCTATTAAGAGCTGAGAAGCAAGAAATGTTTTTTAAAAAAACACTTAAATGAGTAACGTTTCCTATCGAGTTATGGTTTTGCCAAGTAAATGACTCTCTTGACTAATTCTCAAGCATAAGCCTGAAACAAGCAAAAGTAATTGTTGAAGTTTCTGACTCAGGGAAAACATGTATGTAATGGTATGTCTACTCTCCTTCCATGATGAGCACATGGACAAATGGTCTTCACTTAATTAGTCTGGGGGAGAAGCCAAGGAAGGAGGGGTTAGTAGCTAGCACAGAAGAGCAATTAGGTAATAATGTGATGGGGAGGATCAGAATCGATTCAGGAAATTCACTTTGCTACTTCATAGTGAGAGAGGCCAATGAGGGTAGGATGGTAAGTCTGCCAAAAATAGAAGAATCAAAGTCTAATGAACTTTTCAAGTTGAAGACTTGATGGTCACTGAATTCAATAATCTTCCATTTAAACAGACAGATATTTTAAGACTGAGAAGTGACGAGGCTCGCTGACAATAGACAACTGGTGAGGGAGAAAGCCCAGATTTGTACCAGAAAGTTCTGCTCTTCTTTAAGAATTCCTTCTACTATTTTCCCAACTGCCTCTTTTCAAGGTGGATCCAGATGGTAATGGAATATACCTGGGCTCTAGTTTGTTTTGTTTTGCTATGGGACATTTGGAAAGGATGGGGAGACTTTAACGACCAAGAAAGACTAAAACTCTGGCTTAGATGAGTGTGAAGATATTAAGTGCCCTCTAGCCAGATAAAGTTGATGTAGTGGAGAAGGGTGGGGAAGGCAGGGGCTGGATACTCATACAGAAACAAAAGAGAGGGCTGGCTATCAGGAAGTAATGGCTGTTTGTGAGAAAAGTCTAAAAGAAGGTCTTGGGACAAGAGCTTTGCATGTCAGGTGCAGGTAGGTAGGGGCTGAAGTTCATAAGGGGAGAAGATGGGTTTTGTTAATAAGGTTCACTGATTTCTGTCATGTGGTCACGTAGGGACTTCCCAAACACATTGACCTGGGAAGTTTTCCACTTCTGCTGAGGTTTAAAAGTACCCCACACTCTGAACAGGGCTTTCCACTCTGGTCCAGTATTTTTGACTCACTATCAGAAAGCAACAATTGACACATTCAAACCATCAAAGGGAAAATAAGCAGTTTTGTTTTGCTTTTTTTTTTTTTTTTACAGAACTGTCTGGACATGTGAGGGCTTCTTCTTTCTCCTTTTCTACATATAACTTTTATTATATTCCAAGTTTCTTAAGCCACTATTTCTTTTTAAAAATTCTGGCCAATTAATAATGAGTTTGTCATGTAGATGATTCCATTTAATCAATGAGGTCATCAGAAACACTGAATCTAATATCGCTCATTAAAATTCTCACCATTCTAAACCACTGATAGTTTCTAAAAATGTTAGATGAGCAGCAACCAGGATAACAATCACTAATGGCAACATAACTAACTCCCCGAGTCTCGGCCACACCTGAACGCTTAAGGCTGAAGCTCAAACACATCAGTTTAAGCTCACAAATTGAATGAGAGGCAGGGGGCTGAACTTTTTCACAGATATGGAACCCAGTTCACATCAGCCACTGAGGTTTCCCAACCCCATGTGTTTTCCCAGCTTCGAGAAGAGAGAATCCTGCTTGAGTGTTGTGCCTCCGTTATTTACTGCCAGTGCCTCCATTTCACTGTGTTCATCCTGGACTGTAACTCATCACCAACTGTGTTTCTCCAGGTTAAGAGAAAAGAAGACTGGTACACAATTTTGTCGGTGGCGACAGAAAAGGCTTTTACATAATCTTGCAGGCTGTTAGTATTAGTTTAATACAATGCCATTATCCCTTATCCACAATTGTTACAAAAACACTGAAAATTAAAAGTTCTTTTTTTTAATAAGTGGCATACTTATTTAGTGGCAAAACCTGATTTGAACTGATATGACCCTATTTGGAGCCTCTTTACCTCATTTAATATGAATATCTCTGCTTTTATCTTGTAGAAACCTTAAGGTTTGATTAGAGAGAATTGTCCTAGATCCCACCGAGGGTCACTGCAAATTATATGCAATATATGCATCTCTATAAAATATGAAAAAAAAATCTGAATTCCAAAACTCAACTGGCCAAGTTAATTTTAGAGAAATTGAAAGTCACTGTCATGTCCAACTCTTTGGGATCCCATGGACTATACAGTCCATGGAATTCTCCAGACCAGACTACTGGAGTGGGTAGACTTTCCTTTCTCCAGGGGATCTTCCCAACCCGGGGATCAAACCCAGGTCTTCTGCATTGCAGGCAGTTTCTTTACCAGTTGAGCCACAAGGGAAGCCCAAGAATACTGGAGTGGGTAGTCTATCTCTTCTCCTGTGGATCTTCCAGACCCAGGAATCGAACCAGGGTCTCCTGAACTGCTGGCGGATTCTTAACCAACAGAGCTATCAGGGAAACCACTTTGTTTTTTTTTTTTTTTTAGATAAGGCATTGGAAACCTGAAAAAGTAATGGATTGGTCAAAAGTTTTTTTCAGGTTTTTCTGCAAAATGTTATGGGGAAAAAAAACCTAGAGAAAGATTTGGCCAACCCAATAAAATCCAGGTATCTCCTAAGCACACTGGCTTCCCAGCTGGCTCAGTGGTAAAGAATCTGCCTGCCAATGCAGGAGACACAGAAGTCTCGATTCCTGGATCAGGAAGGTTCTCTGGAGTGGGAAATGGCAACCTGCTCCAGTATTCTTGCTGAAAAATCCCATGGACAGAGGAGTCTGGTGGGCTACAGTCCATGGGATTGCAGAGAGTCAGACATGACTGAGAGCACATACATACATACACCTAATAAGCCTATAAAAAGTGAATTTTAAAACTACCTTTATTATTATTTTTTTAATATATTGTAGTGGTTTTTGCCATACATTGACATGAATCAGCCATGGATTTACATGTGTTCCCCTTCCCGATCCCCCCTCCCACTTCCCTCTCCATCCCATCCCTCTGGGTCTTCCCAGTGCACCAGCCCTGAGCACTTGTCTCATGCATCCAACCTGGGCTGGTGATCTGTTTCACCCTTGATAGTATGTTTCAATGCTATTCTCTCAGAACATCCCACCCTCGCCTTCTCCCACAGAGTCTAAAAGTCTGTTCTGTACATCTGTGTCTCTTTTTCTGTTTTGCATATAGGGTAAAAACTACCTTTGTTTAAATAAACAATTCTCATTGTGTGGCCCATACATTTAAACTGTTTTTCCCATAGCAGATCCTGTTTGGGTTTTTTACCTCCTGTTATTTTAAGTTTAATATTACTTTGTATTTCAGTTGTGTACTCATGAAACGTCAGCAGATTGAGAACACTGGAGACACTGGCCAATTAGCTCTTCTGATGCCGTAAGGCCAGTGCTTTGTGGCTGATTAATGACCTGGCCACTTCTTGTGATGAGACATATTTATCCAAAGAACATTCACTATTTGGCCTCTTTGCTCAGGCAGCCAGCAAAGGACCTAACTGTGAAAAAACAAATGCTATTTATTTGACCCATGCTCATTGCACACCCCAACACCCTGTTTCTCATCCATCCCCACTGCAAACACAAAACTATGCATGGATCATACACACTCTTAAAAATAACCACTTTAAAAGAGAGAAAAAATAAAACAGTCTCACATCTCCCAATATGTGTTCTAATAATGAAATCTTTTTTGCTTCCAATGCTTTACATTTCAGAGTTTGGGCTGGAACCAGAACTCTATTTAAAATCAGCATATTAGTTTTTAGTTACCTTTCACAAGGATGGTGGTTTTATTTTTGTGAAGATGGGCACCAAATTGTGTATGTTAGGTTTCTGGACAAAGAATGTTAAGTAGATAGGATTTCTTATTGATTCTGATATTGAATTCCAAAAGGAAGAGAAAATATGAACACAACCATAACATCAAAAGGCCCTGTTTTGGCAAGAAAGACTTTTTAAAATATTTATCATGTACATGATTTTCTGTTCAGGAAGTCCGTCTTGGGTGTGTTAACTTCCAGTTAGAAAGAGAGGGCTTCTGTGGCCTGGCAATATTCAGTTTGACTTTTATTCAGTAAGACAAGAGAACCTTCTAGTACAAAATCCAAATGCACTGGCTTTTATTATCCTCATTGAAAACAGAAAAGAAAGCAGAATTTACCCTCAGTATATTTTCATTTTATAGACTGAAAACCAACCAAAGTTCATTTACAAGTGGACACTGACAGGGAAACAAGAGGGAGGTGTACCACCTACATATATTCCTCTGGGTGCATTTAAAATGTACCTCATTCAAAGGAGGACTCTTCAGAAGTCCACCAGCAATGAATATTTTTGTGTAAGTCATGAGCTCTCAAAAAACAGCTGGTTCTTATGAACTAAGTGGAAACCTCCGTGGGGAGGAGAGCAGAAACCACGAAGCCACAGGGATGTTACAACTCCCACGAATTAGTGCTACTTCAGAAAAACAACCACCAACCTTTAAACAGCTCAAGCAAAATGTCAAGTGAATCAAGTACCCAACATATGCTAAGCCAGAGTTATGAAAATGTTAACAAATAGCTACGTGTATTATTAGAGAAGAAAAGAAAACTCATTTCAATTGATGGCAGCTGGGCAAACGATTAAACACCTAAATAAACCAGACCTAAAAAGTAATTTGGCAATATGGGAGAGAATTTCATCCATCTTCCTCTTAGAATCACAGCATTTTTAGGAGTGTTTCCATTAATCCTTTAGCCATAATTGTGATTTTTTAACCTGATGTTTAGGAGTTGGTATGATTCACATGAAAAGTGAGCTAGCTAGTGTGACTGGTAAACACATTGCCTGCCTGAAGAGAATTGTGAAATGCTCTATGTGTCTGGATTTGAAAGAGGTTTGCATCCTGAATGCTCATCTCTCTATTCATCCTTCATGTAATTTCCTTTTTGCATATTTAAGCCAAGCATTTTTTCCTACTTTTCTTAGAGGTACATTAACTTAAAAGGCCTACAGAACTCAGACTATCCATGTGGGCCTGGTACACTTTACTCAATCTTAACTAGATTTTAGTATTATAATTGAAGTAGGAAATGTACATGCAAAGTAGAACAGGTAAACAGCAAAAATAAATTTCCCTCCCATTCCATAACATCCCACAGAGAGTTACTATTTAAGCATTCTTAAGTATATTTTCTGGAATTTTCTATGCAGGTTATTGTGCCCTGTTACCATCTTTGACAAAATATTTTTTTCCTCCTAATAATATATCTTAGAGTTCTATGTTAGTATATCAGTACATAAGAAGGTGCCTCATTTAAAAATAAAAAGACAGCTGCAAGGCTAAAGCCATGATATGAATATACCATGATTTATTCAATCAGTTTCCTATTAATGGGCATTTCAGAATATTTCTAGACTCATTACTAACAGCAATGGACACATATCTTTCATACACATGTTAGTCATAACCACAGGATAGATTCCTGGAAATAGAATTGCCAGGTCAAATGATATCCGAATTTAAAATCTGAAAGATATTTCTAAATTGTGCTTCAAAGAGAGTGTACCAATGTATATTCTCATTAATATTGTTTGAAATTGTTCATTTGCCCACATTTTTGTTAATACTGTGCGTTACCATTTTTGGCAATATGAAAGTTAAAATTGTATTTCACAATTTAAAAAATTATATTGAGAGAAACTGAGCATTTATTCATATGTTCCTAAGCTATTTATATTTTAATTTTGTCAAACCATTCATGTCCTGTCCCTTTTATCTAAGGGTTTAGATATTTATTTATTTTTGCCTATGGACTTATAATAGCTTTTAAATGATAAAAAGTTTCAACCTAAACACAATCATATGTGTTGCAATTTTTTTTTTCTTTAAATCAGGGTATTTTAGCTCTAAAAAATTTTTTACATAGTGAAGTTTATCAATAGTTACCATGGATCAGTGTTTAATTGCTTTTTATCAAAAGACAGAGAAACAAATGACAAAATTATTTTATGTAATTGTAAACATAAAACAAAGTTTTATCTGTCTTTCAAGAATAAAGACATTTTAGAGGGTTTTTATTTTAAAATATTGGATTTTAATTATTTTTATTGATAATATATAAGCAAATCTTAGTCCTTATTTTTGGGAGTATCAATTCCTCAAAGTCTGAAATGGGAAATTTGTTTCCACTAGCTTCCTTCTAGAAAAGTAGCAGTCGCTTAAAGGATCTTTGGGGTTCCTGGTACAGAAGGGAGACTAAGTAAGCCAGGAGGCCTTTTACCTAAGATCCCCATGGATTCTATTTGGCCCAGCTGCGGGGATCTGTTAGAATCAACAGAGCCTACAATGTTGGAGATCACAAGGCAGCCTCTCTCTCAAGGCTTGTTTTAAGGCTTAAATTGCTTGTTGCATCTTAACAAGTTGTCTTACAGCTTTCTGTTCACCTCTGATGACTTGACAGAACTGTAAACCCCTGGAGGTTCATGGCTTGCATTTGATATAGATAGACTCTTTAGATAACACCCCAGCCTATGCTGGAATTCAACTTTCTAAAACTATCCAAATAGAAAACATAATTATAATGACATAAGAAGATTCCACCACCAAAGGAAAAATGTAACTTAAGCCAATGAAATGCCAATTATATCTGACAAAATCAGTAGTGTAAGACACAGCAATTTGACATTGTCATTTGGGGGAAATGCATGTGATTCATGAGTATAACAGCAGATAAGCCCACTCCCACTTATCAAATTTGATGTACATTCCTGTTCCCCAAGTTGCCTTTTCTCCATAGATGTTTGCTGTTTAAAATGAAAACTTCTGCAAACATTTGTGAACTTGTGTAATCTGATTTCCTTTTCTAAACTCTGACTGCCTTTATATTCAGTAGCATACTAATTTGCACCCGACACTTCTTTGCTTTCATTATAGGTGCTACCTCTGAGGATTTTGTGAGAGCCTTTTAAAGGAAGAGCCATGTCATGTGCTTTATCTTCCCATTGTGAATTGCAGGCTAAACAGATCTCAGCATCATCGATTAGCTGTATTTGAATTAAATACTTGTTCACATGACTGGAATCTAGAGACCCATCATCTCAACAAAAGCTTTGAAAAGTTTATCAGAGTGACAGGACAAAAATACAACATAAGTTCAGAAAATTAATCATTCTCATCTTTAGGTCCGAAGATGATGTAACCAGGGTTTCCTGCTCCTGGAAATGTAAACCTCAAGCATTTGCAGTATTTTTAAGCAGCATGTGGGATAAACTTCTGCACAAATTACTATCAGTAGGCACAACAGGAAGCAGAAATGGGAAGATTCATTTTCCTCTATTTGACTAGTTCAAATGCGTTTCTTCTCTGCACAGAGCAATATGTGTAGTTCTCCAGCAGAAATCAGAAAATTTGAATGTCATCATCTTCATCACAGTTCAAAGGAGATATTAGAACTATACTGCTTTCTGTGTCTGTATGTATATGCTTGAATGTATCACACACATAGAGATATACATGCACGTGCATGCACTCCAACCCAGGCAAATAATTTCATTTATATTTTCCAAGCTGGCAGCTACAAGGTAATTATTTTTGGAGAGTTTTCCTGAAAGTATGTAAATCTCTCTGGCTGAGGCTAAGTTTGACCTCCACTGTGAAGGCCTTCTTGGAGTTGTTACCTCCATCTGCAGCCTAGATGCATTTTCTGGCTATCTGGACTTCTGTGTACGAGAGGGTTTAACCGTCTAGAGGCCAGACTCCTTGTGTGTGTTACTCAGCCCTTGTTACTCCTCCTGCTCCACTCTGTTCCCCACATCATGGGGAGATCCAGGTTCAGGGATGTGGGTTGAGAATGTGGTCATCAGCTCTCCATGAGGAGATTAAGAGAAGGGGCCCCACAACTGCTGGGCTCAAGCGTCTGACCCAGCAGGGAGATGCAGGACAAGCAGCTTTATGTCTGAGTTTCAGATTTCTAATCTACTATGATATCACTTCTATAATATGTTTAAACTTATGCCTGGCACAGAGTAAGTCCCCTGCAACTGTAGATATTGTTCTTTATTTCAGCCCTTTGCTGTGCAGACTTGCATCAGGGCAAAAGTGGCAGGGTTCTGGTGAAGGCCACAAGGGAACAGGCCCATCAGCTGGGTGGCACATGGGACCAATTTCTGGTTAACATAGCCTGAGACTGCAGCATCACAATTGCAGATAACTGCAGCAGAATGTGGAGAAACTGGAACACTGCTTGTAGGAATGTAAAATGGTACAACCACTTTGAAAAACACTTTGACAGTTTCTTAAATTATTAAACATAATTATACCTTACAAGCCAGCAATTCTACTCCTAGAGATGAAAATGTGAACATAAATGTCCATAATGGCGTTATTTAGAAGTAGCCAAAATGTGGAAACAACCAATCTCCATCAATTGGTGACCAGATAAACAAAATCAGTTATATTCATATTATAGATTACTATTCAACAAACTATTGATTAGATACCTGCAACATAGATGAACCTCAAAAATATTATGTTAAGTAGAAAATACTAGGGACAGAGGCCATATGTTTTATAATTCCATTTATATCAAAAGGCCAGAAAAGGCAAATCTATAAAGGTAGAAGGTAGATAACTGGTCATCTGGAAGTGGGGGATGGGAGAAAAATGACTACAAATAGGCATGAGGAATATTTTTGAGATGATGAAAATACTCTAAAATTGGATTTTGATGATAGCTGAAAAACTCTGTGTAAACTTACTAAAAATCAATGAGGTTTACACTTAAAATGAGTGAATTTTATGATATGTAAATTACACTTCAATAAAACTGTTAAAAAAAAAAAGTTTCCACAAAGAAAACTGCAGGCCCAGATGACTTCCCTGTGAATTCTACCAATAATCTGAGAAAGAAATACCACCAATATTATAAAAATTCTTACAAAGAATAGAAACATAGGAAACACTTCACAAATAATTTTTTGTAAGCCAGAAGAACTTTTATACCAAAACCAAAAATGGTATAACAAGAAGGAAAAATTATAGGCCAATTCTCTCCCTGAACATGGATACAAACTTCCTAAACCAAAAATCAGCAAACTGACTCCATAATTATGTAAAATAATAATATATTACAATCTAGATGGTCTTAGGTTGAAAAAAACCTGAAAATTGCTTCTGATAATAAAAATAATAATAATAATAATAATAATGGAACATTTTTCATGATAAAGGGAAAAAGACCTTTACACAAACTAGGAATAAAAGAAAGTTTCCTTAATTCATTAAAGGGTATCTATAAATACCTTATAGAAAACATGGCACTTAATGGTAAAATATTGAAAGCTAAGTACCTGAAATTAGGAAAGAGATGAAGAAGCCTGGCATTAATTCTATTAATACTGCTACAGATTGTACCTAATGAAATTAAAAAGAAAAGAAATAAAAGATATAACTAAAGATATAAATGAAGGAAATTTGGAAAGTTGCCATTATTTACAAATGATTGTGTATGTAGAAAAATTTGAGACTATCAAGTTAAAGAGTTAGAATTAATTCATGAATTTAGTAAGAACACTGGATAAAAATCAGTTTTATAATAAGCATCAATTATATTTCTGTATATTAGTGACTAATAATTAGTAGATGAATTGTAAGAAAGATACAATTTATAATAGCAGAATTCAAGGTACCATATGTGACAGCAAGAATAAATAGCAGAGAGCAGAATCAAATTTAATAGCACTTCAGTCATCATAATTATCAAACGAAGACTATAAAATAGCTTTTTATATTTAAGAGAATAAAAAGACTTAAAACATAAGCAAGGAGAAAAAGACTGCACCAAAAGACTAACAAAATATGAAAAAGAAACAAATGCCTATTCCAGAAGTTTTAAAATGGATATAAAAATTTTAAAGATAAATAAAAGAGCAGATTAAATAGATGAGATAGAGTACTAGAAGATGGATATAATTCTTTCCTAAACTGTAACGTAAAGAAATAAAGTGATAAAAGAGTTACAAAGCAGTGAAAAGACATGGAGAAGGATGAGGAAGGGTAGAATGGGGACTGTAACTTTTGAAGAGATAATACTCGAGCATTTTTAGTAACACTTAAAAGACACCAGTACTTGGATGTGGATATCATGAATGAATATTATAACCAATATTTTTAAGTGAAAAAGTAAATTCGCAAATACATATACTTTGATTTCACATATATAAACTTCAAATGCTTATAAACTAGATGATCTAATATTTAGGAACTCAGTCAGAGATTATAAATCTGTTGAGAAAAGCAAGAGAATGGTAGACACAATGCAGGATGGTCATTGCTTTTGAGTGATGAAGTGGAGATGGGAATGATCCACAAAGTTTTTTGTGGGGTGCATAGTATGCTACATGTGATGCTAGGTTGTGGGTACACGTGTAATAGTAATGTTATTTATCTTGATGTGCATGTGTATGTGTGCTCAGTCGTGTCTGACTTTTTGTAACCCCATAGACTGTAGCCTGCCAGCTTCCTCTGTCCATGTGATTTCCCAGGCAAGAATACTGGAGCAGGTTGTCATTTCCTCTTCCACAGAAATCTTCCCAACCCAGGGATCAAACCCACATCTCCTATAGCTCTTGCAATGGCAAGCAGATTTTTTTACCAGTGAGTGTACCCTTCCCAAATATAAGAGTAAGTTTGGACAGGTCACAGTTGCTTTTTAAATGAGAATGCATAGCCAATATTACTCAATGTACAAAATATAAATTAAAACCATAAGCAAGCATTTTGTACCTGTCAGCTTTAGATTAAAATGCTAAAATGTGATAAATACAGTCGACCAAAGTTTAGGCGAAAAGACACTAGTTATTGGCTGAAATGCAAGATAGTTCAAACATTTCATAGAGCATGTGGTAGTACTGTTTATAATCCTAAGACACTCAAAATTCATCAGTGTCCATCAGTGGGTATTAACTAAGTAAACTATGGTGATCCATACAACCTAACACTATACAGTCACTAAAAATAATGAAGTGGTAGCTCTTATATGTGCTGTTAGAGAATGACCTCCAAGAATACTGTTCAGTGAAATAAGATGCAGAAGAGTGTGATTTCCCAGTATGCTTCTATTTATATAAAAAGATAAATATGGGTAATGTATGTTTGGCAAAGCATGAAGCATTGGTAGAAGGACAGCTACACAAACAAAGGATAATGTGTAAAAATGGTTAACCCCAGGGAGTAATAGAGCAATCATTTTAGGCTGTCAACTGTACTTTCTTTTCATTATCATTCCTTTTTTTATCATATTTTTTATCATGTGCAGAAATCATCTTTCAGTTGAAAAAAGTCATTTGTATATTAAGATTCATATATGGACAGGGCTGTAACATGGCCATAATAAGTGAAATGTGTTTGTCTAAGTCACTATTAAAAAAACCTCTTTATTTGGAACTTATAACTAAAGCAATAATTCAAAATCTCAACAAAAGTGAGTTTTTGTTTTATTTTACACTACTCAAGTGTTATCATCAGGAAGAAAAATCTATTGCATGAAATTTCTCGTGCTGCCTGGGTTTATCTTGCCTGGAAATAATGGGAAAAGTGCTGTTTCAAATATTAAAAAAGAAGAAAAAGCTTTGCTGAATCTCTCCCTTGAAATGTATAAATACAAAAGCAAACAATAGAAATAATTTTAAGATACCTATTTTGGGATCCCCTCTCCAAAACCGGGTATGTTATTTAATTCCACTTTTTATCAGTTGTTCATTTGGGGTCAAACCTTCTACAGTTCCATAATGGAACTTGCCACTCTATTTTCAGAGGCGCAGATGGTGGAAAAGCGTTTCATGAGTAAACCATTTTATTTGAGTGGAACTGAATTAGCTTTTCCAACCCACAATTTCCAAATACAATGTCAGAAATGAAATACACCCTTCCGCAACCTAATGGTGTGGCTCTGGGAAAATCATGGCATCCCTCAGAAATATAGCCTCCTCTACAAATGAGAATCCCCGATGCCTTTGCTGTAGTGTTGTGAGATTAAATCCCATGGCACATTCCTTTAAAAGTACCTGCTGGCTGCCTGGCATACCTTTGAGCGTGCAGCCTGGCCTGCCTTCATAATCCCTGGGCAGCATCTAAAAATAACAATATCTGGTCCCACAGAGGCCAACTGAATCAATCTCTCTGGCCCTGGGCCTTAGCATCCACGTTTTTCAAAGCTCCCTAGGTGATTCTCATGTGCAGCTTGAGTTGAGAATCCTGGACTAACTCTAGACAAGGGCCCACCCTCTCGTCCAGCTAGCTATTTAAAAACACTGACGTTTTCATTGATTAAACACCAGTGAGGCTGTGAGAACCCACAAGCCAGCAAGTCGAACAGTCATTTGATTGTGGCAGCATATGTGCTCCCCACACATTTTTGATTCGAGAAACAAGAACTGCCTTTGCTAACCTGCTGGGATGTTACTAGCCACCTCGTGAGCCTCGAGCTGTGTGGCCAGTAAAGGTGACGTTTTAAGGGAAGGGTAAGAAGGGAAGTAAGAGGAAAAGAACTTGTATTTTAAAAGCAGAAAAGACTTAACAAATGAGCATGCCCCAGGGGTCAGTCTTTCCAGATCAGAATCAAGCATAACATGGCATATTTCTTTCCCTGCCAGTGGCAGTTACTCTCTACAATGACTACAGGTCCTTCCTCCCAGCCTTACCTGGCACTTCCAACGTTCCTTTACTTGCTCTCTCTTTCATGTACAATTAGTTTACTGATTTGATTTCACTATCTATTTGCATTAGAATCTAAATCTCATGAGAGAAGTTTTTAGCATCCCAGTTAGTTCTTATGCTGTTCAATTCTCTTCCTAAACTTCTCCAAAACAAGAGAGCTGGCCCCTAAGACAACAACTGCTTTTTATATATAGAAAAGAGATTACAGCATGTATCAAAGTACAGCACAGTAGAAAAAACACAAACTAGAGGAAAGTGAACTGTTTTGTAACAATACTTTTAAAAAAGGGCTTTCCTGAATGATAGCATTTTCCACACACTAGGGATTCTGTCCCATATTTTGCCTTAGTTTGATTACAATGCTTGTTTCCAATTCTGCTGGCTCCTCCAAAATCATCTTTCTCTGGCCATCCCCTGGCGATCACTATTACTCTGCCTGGTCTCTAATTCTCTGGTAGGCTCTGGTTCCTCACTTTAGTAATTGGAATCTGCCAGCTGTTTGTTAGCCTTCAGCGTTTTCTCCAAAACTAAGTGAACGTGTAACAATATAAGATAAAGCTTTTCCTTCTTTTATCTTTACTTTCCTTAGTATCTTACCAAAAATCTTGTTTACTCCTGGGGGCTACAACAAATTATTCTTTCCTGTTTGTTTACAAGAAAAATCACATATGTGTGTTGTGTAACTTTAAGCAGTTCAGCATGTCATTCTGAGCGAAGGGAGCCTCTGACCCTGCTCTGGAGAACTGGAGTCAGCGTCCGTGTTCACCTGAGCAGTTCACCTGCTGAGCTGTGTGCTGACTCGAGCCAGACAACTCCACCTGGATGGACCCCAGTTCTATGTCTCACTCATAAAATGCTAGGTAAGATCACGTCAAGCTCTTTTCCTCTATACGGCATGATTGTGTTATGAAACTATATTCACTAAATGTAAATTATTTAGTAAGCTTGCAGAACTTGGGCTTCCCAGCTGGCACTAGTGGTAAAGAAACTGCCTGCCAATGCAGGAGACATAAGAGACACGGGTTTGACCCCTGGGTTGGGAAGATCCTCTGGAGAGGGGAATGACAACCCACTCCAATACTCTTGTCTGGAGAATGCCATGGACAGGGGAGGTTGGCGGGCTACAGTCCATGGGGTCACAAAGAGACACGACTAAAGCAACTTAGCACACATGCAAAACTTGGTAGGGTGCTATCAGCATTAGCTTTTCCCCCACCAGTGCCTTAAAACTCTCTGTATGATAGAACTCTTCCTCCTCTAAACATCATCTCCAACAGGTCCAATAGATCTGGAAAGGTTCATTCTCTATGTTAAAACACCTAGGTACTTCAGTCTGAACCTAAATTTTAATATCAAATCCAATGGATAGCTTCTTTCCTGTTCCCCAAGTTCAAGCCTGACTTGGTGTTTGGAGACTAGAGAGACAGGAGAATTGAGACTGACTCTTCTTAGACTGTTATTCTGCCGGCAGACACCAGCCCTGATGGGTACCCATGCTCAGTATTTGTGCCCCACCAAGGCTGAGACACATTGACTATCACACCTGGCTTTTTCACTCTGCTTTGTCCCCCAGTTCCTCTGCTGGTCCTGGCCAGAGAGCTTAGTGGTGTCTTAGACAGCAAATGTCTTTTGTCTGTCCCAGTAATTACCCAAACAACGGCCCTGCTATGCAGCACACGAACTGGCTTTTGGAGATGCCCACCCACACGCCCTTCTTAGTTAAGATCACTTCAAGACATCTGAAGCCTGGCTACCTTTCAATGTCCTGTGGGAAAATACACACACAGGTTCCTCCAATCTGGGGAAGTACAGCTTCACCCACTGGGTGTGTGTGTGTGTGTGTATGTGTGTGTGTGCAATCATCACCATTCAGCCTCAGGCCTTCAGATTCTTCTAAGTAAGAGGCAGACACCAGGCCCTGGTACGTTTGGTCACTCAGTTGTGTCCGACTCTTTGTGACCCCCTGGACTGCAGCCCTCCAGGCTCCTCTGTCCATGGAATTTTCCAGGCAAGAATACTGAAGTGGGTTGCCATTCCCTTCTCCAGGGGATCTTCCTGACCTAGACATCGAATCCAGGTCTCCTGTATTGCAGGCAAATTCTTTACAGTCTGAGCCTCCAGGGATGCCCATCCAGGCCATGGGCCTCTCCTCAAGCTTCAAGGAACACAGATTAAACTCCCAAAAATGACTGTGTGTGGGGACACCTAAGAGTCTCATCAGGCTTCAAATCAGAGGGACATGCCAGTCTATCTCTTGCAGACACCATCATATTTAGTGGTGGGATCCTACTCACTTGGCATGGAAGGGAGAATTAACCCCTCCCCACCCTAAGAAAGAGAAAAGAGAGCCGGCAGTTTCCTTCAAAGGACGTTTCCTTCACCAAAGTTGCTCCTGAATGTCCGACCCTTGCTCACCAGGGCTGTGGGAGTGATGGTGGCTGAACTGGGTCCCCACTTCCTGCAGAGCCTGTGGGGTTCCGTTCAGCCGTTTTCAAGAGGGTGCTGGAAAACTCTTTCACCTGTTACTCCCCTCACAGCTGCGGAGCGTTTGCCGAAATTCCAAAATAACAAAATGTGCCATTCCCATTCGACAATATCTTGCAAACTTTCTTCTTGTATGTATTTTTAAAAATGCTTAAAGGATACTTGGGACATTAGAATTCCTCATTTTATCATTGAGCAATCTCAGGAAAATACTTATTCTAAGTCTCAGTATATTATACATAAAGTGAATAAGAAATTTACCTGACATGATAACTATGAGATTAAATGAGAGAACCTATGAGAATTCCAGGTAAACTTTTTAGTGCTATTCAAAGATTAGTTAGTATGATAAATATAACCTGAGTAAAGTGGAACTCAAAAGTAGGTATTAAAGTAGTTCAGGCTTACAAAGCGTCCTCCAGTAGGTAATATAAACACCTGAATAGAGTCTGAGGTTTATAAACACCACATACCACAACCGTCAACCGAACTCTTGGATGACTCCAAAATGTTTTGAAATTGATACATAAGAAGAAGAGGATAATAAAGAAGGGAAGAAGATGGAGAGAAGGAGAAACATTATTAAAGGAGAGAAATAACACTATAAAATTCTCATTGTGGCTACACAAAAACCTCTTCTCATGGCAAAGGATTATCAGCTCCAGTTTTCATTTCTCAAACATCTCCTCAAATCTGGCCATCAAACCTTCTCCTGCTTTAGCATAAGTGAAATGTCTTCTTTCCAAAATGCTAAAACTACCATATATGTAACTTACAGTTTTCCAGCTACTTCACACATTTGTTTTTCTCTCTCTCCAGTTACAAATAAAAACATTGAGATGAAGGCCGATCCACTTCTTCTGTGGCCCTTGCAATGCACAATAGATGGGTAAGTCTACAGGTGACAATAAGGGTATGTTTATTTGCCTTCATTCAAATCAAAGTGTGACATAGACCTAGGCTAAGAACCCTCAAGGTAAATTCATTTCTGTAGAAGATTTGATAAATTCTGTAGAAAATGCTAAGGTGCTCAAAAATATATACAGTTTGGATAAATAGCTAATATAAATGAGTACAGGTGACTGAGGTGTCATGGGAGTCTCTGAGACCCTTGGTGCTTCCAGTAAGAGTGGAAATACCATGCGATATTTTCGTACTTCTGTTTTTGTATCAGCAGTTCAAAGGAAATAACACATATTATTTATACATACACACACATATCTGCCAAATGCAGGGAACTATGTCACTATTTCTATGAAGAAATTTTTTTCAATACCAGAAAAAACTTTCTTTACTTTCAGGTTCAGTCTTGATTTGTATTAGTTTTTTCATTCTTACCTACTCTGAAGTACAGATTGTATTATTTCTGTTTGGTAAAATGTTAAGTCCTAAATGTGCAGAATAGTAAACAGTTAGAAAAAGAAGTTTAACCAAAATAAGTGCTTAAGAAATTACTCGGAATCAAGGACTATACTATTAATTTGTATTTTTTTTTTTTACCTTTTAAAGTTACAACATCCCTTCAAAATAGCTGCAACAGACCTTCAGGAAACAGGCTCACAGAAGGTAAATAATTTGCCGAATGTCAAAGAGATTTATTTCATTGGAAAGTCTGTTTATTGATCACTATTCCATTTTGCATCCCCTAACTCATAACCAGGGTGAACAAGATTTTGGCCACTAACACTCTGGCTCAGTGTTTGGAAAAATGAAGGAATTCATCCCAAAGTCATTCAACTAAAATATTCAGTCACCATGTGTGCCTCGACTTTTCTCAGTTGTTTGAGATGCAATTCACACACCATAGAAGTTACTCATTTAATGCGTATAATTCTGTGGCTGGGTTGGTATATTTACAGTTGTGCAATCATCACCGCAATTAGTTTTAGAATATTTTCAACACCACAAAAGGAAACCCTGCACCCCTCGGCTGCCACCTCCCAATTCCTCCATCCCTCCAGCTCTAGGCAACCATTCATCTGCCGTCTCCATATATTTGCCTATTTTGAACATTTCACGTATGAAAGCATACAATATGTGGCATTTGTGACTACTTCCTTCAGTCAATGTTAGGTTTCTAAGGCTCATCCCTGTTATAACATGGGCTTCCCAGGTGGCATAGTTGGTAAAGAAGCCACCTGCCAATGAAAAAGACACAAGAGACATGGGTTCAATCCCCGGGTTGGGAAGATCCCTTGGAGAAGAAAATGGCCACCCACTCCAGTATTCTTGCCTGGGAAATCCAATGGCTAGAGGAGCCTAGCAGGCTACAGTCCACAGGCCTGCAGAGTCGGAAGCAACTGAGCATGCACACACACACTATATGTTGTAGCACATACCGATGCCTCACTTATTTTCATGGCAGAATAACATTTTACTGCGTAGATATGTCCCACTCCGAATATCCATTCATCAGTTAGTGGACATTGGGCTGTTTCCACTGTTTGGCTACTATGAATGTTTATGTACAAGATTTTGTTTAGACGTATGTTTTCATTTCTCTTTGTTCTATACCCAGAAGTGAAATTGCTGGATCCTATCATGACTCTATGCTTAAGCTTTTGAAAATTGCCAGGCAGTTTTCCAAAGTGGCAGAATCATTTTTCATCCCTACCAGCAGTGTAGGAGAGTTCCAATTTCTCCACTTCCTCACCTACACTTGTTGTTATCTGACTTTCTGATGATAGCCATCACAGTAGGTGTGAAATAGTATCTCATTTTGGTTTCTATTTGCATTTCCCTGTTGGTTAATCCTAGGCTTTCATTGAAGTGCATCTTAAAATATTTATTACAGTTATTCAATTCAATGTTCAAACCCTTGCTCTTAAAGCAATTAAAAAATCAATGAGAAAACATGGACATTAATGCACTAAGCTGATATGAACGTGTGAGCATATACATATGTACATGTGTTTGGACATCTTGCATGCATACATTTCTTTACATGTAAACATTTATGTCTCCGAACTATGAAAACATGGGCTCTCAAGTTCAATTGCTTGAGGTCAAATCCAGGCACTGCCACATAGTACCTGGATGACCCAGAGCAAGGTGATTAATTGCTTTAAGTTCATTTTTTCTGTCTGTAAGCAGGGACAGTAAAAATAGCATCCATAATTTGCTGAGCATAGTGCTTCTAGATAGTTGATTTACTATAAATATTAGCTCAATATTTCTGTACTGACTCTTTACAATTCGGAGGTGTTTCATGTTCTGTGCAATCGAAAAAAAATCAATAATGAGTTTTACATATGATCTTTGCACATATTTGTTTGTAAGTACTTTAGCCCATATTTTGGTTTAGCTTTTAACAGATTCCCCATCATAGATCAGTGTTCCTCCGTACCTATATCCCCGCTTCAAAATACAACTCTAAATTCCCCACAGAAAAAGAAAAAAATAAGAAATATCTTTACTGCAAAAGAGCATCATCAATTCTCATAGCAAAATGTATCCCATTTTGATACAGTTCTAAGAGAGGTCCCAAGGTAACCAAAAGAGGAAGGAGGAAGGCCTCAGGGTCTGGGATGGTGTGTGCCCTTGGAGGGTAACAGAAGTCTCCCTCCTGTCCCCTCCAAAGCCTTCTGATTTAGTCCTTATGCTGCCCACTCATCAAACCTGGGAAGCCATAGAAATAAGCAGCATGAATTGCTAGATAATGCCCCTCACTTCCATGGAGAAGCAGGTGCACTTTCCTCAGGATAAGTGGTGTGATGACACTGATCCACTCTGACGGGCCAGCTGATCTAAAATTACTCAGCACACATCACCACTGGCTGGGGAAGCTTCTCCCAGGAGCTTATTCCACAACTCTTCAATCCCCCAGGTGCTAATTAAAATTTACTGGATAATATTTGCAAAGCTCAATGGCCCTAGTTACAGCAATTATCAGTTACTAAATGTTACTGCCAGGGATGTGGCTCAGTGACTGGCCTTTTTATTCAAGAGGATTGTCCCTCCTCCCCCCACTCCCCTGATCCTTTCCCTTCACTTCCTCAAGAATCCAAATGGGCTAAATGTCTCAACTGGCTTGAGAGGAGGAAAAAAAATAAAAAAATCACCCTACAAATATAATAAGTGTTTTTTCCTAGGACCACTAGGGGCTTCCCTGGTAGCTCAGACGGTAAAGCGTCTGCCTACAATGTGGGAGACCCAGGTTCGATACCTGGGTCGGGAAGATACCCTAGAGAAGGAAATGGCAACCCACTCCAGTATTCTTGCCTGGAAAATCCCATGGACTGCGGATCCTGGTAGGCTACAGTTCATGGGGTCACAAAGAGTCGGACACGACTGAGCGACTTCACTTTCACTTTCAGGACCACTAGGCATTGAGGGATTAGGAAATTAAACACATGATCCTGCTGTGAAAGTGAGGGGCTAGACTGGAGGCTCACCTCTGAGCCACCACCAAGGAATACTCCTGGCCCACCCGTTTACCTCTGTGATTGCATCAGCAGGTAGACCAAAAGCCCTGATCAAGACTTGCTAATCTTATCAGGTCACTGCAAATGCTTGCACTTGACACGGGAGATGGTACATCTAAACAAAGCATATCCAACCAATGCATGGAGTTGGCCACCAAAGAAGTCATAGGATCAGGGCTCAGTCAGCTGGTATCGTGATTTGGCTCTGGCTTCTACAGAGCATAGGAGGAGGCCATTATTGCAGTGACATACAGATGCATTTCCTGCATTTAACTGAGTTAAATATGTGGCTTCACTAAGCAGATGATCTGTGGCAAAACAATAGTATGGTCCAGATTCTTTTTAAATAAATGACCTTAAAATGAATAGTCAATTTTTTTTTTTACTCTCATTCAGGAAAGATGTCCGATTCAAGACTAGTTTAACTTAACCTTATTACTTGGGGCACTGACAGCTTTTGTTCTTTGCTCATATACCAAAGACAACTTTTTACCAAGACACAAGTTTCTCAATTGTTCATGTTTGTTTTTCAGACTTTTCTTCCAAGAGAACTAATATTTGGAGAACACCTATTATTTCCTAGACATTAATGCTTGGCACTTTAAACAACCAGATACATTTTTCTTTGTTTTGGCCTACCTATAACATCAGCTCTTCCTTTTCCTTTTAAAGTGAATCTATTTTCAGAAGCACAGGCAAAGATGATGGCCCAAATTTCTGATAATCAAAGATATATCAGAAGCAACATACGACAGTGGAAGAAAGACCACAGTTTGTGAGGGAGAACCCAAGGTTATTATAAAACTCTTCCCCATTCAATCTCTGTGGCCTTCTCCAAGGCATTGAACATTCTGGGCCTAGAGGCATCTCACTGGGTCAATATTAAACACTGCAGGTAAAGGAGCTCAGAGAGAGTTGGGATGCTGTACAGTTAATAAGTAGGAGGACTTATATTCCAACCAGAAGGTCAGTTGAAGTGAAATATTTAAGATCCTCACAAACACTGGCAACGCTCATGGAGATCAAACTGAAAGGTTACGGAGTTAAAAAATATGGCTGTGTACATAACGGGGCAAATGATGAGCATCAACAGTTAAATTTTTTTCTGTTCCCAATTTCATAAGGTTTTCTTCAGAACCAAGCAGGTTTAAAACTAAGTTGTAGCAGCAATTAATAATCCAGACCATCCTATTTCTTTCACTGTACAATATCATGTAACAACAAACTTTGCATCCTTTTGAAGTTTTATAGGAGGGTAAGGAGGAGAATGTAAGTTTGTTGTGCAGTATGTATAAACATTATCCTCCCTAAGCCCCCAATAAATTTCTTATAAAATAATGAAAGGATGAAACATACCTAGGAAATATTTTGTTTTTTAAAAAAAAAAAAGTTTGGGGTCAGATTTACTTGATTTTCCACTAGGTTAAAATAATTTTTGTATGTCCAGTCTACCAAACCAAATAATGAAAAAAATGTTCAAGGCAGCAATTTCATCTGCATTTTCAAAAGCTATTTCCCTGGGCTAACGTGTTGGGGAAGCAATTTGCATGAGCATTACCATCCTCAACCACATTCAATAAGTGTCAAATACTTTGAAACTTCTTGGTGCTGATCTAGAAATCATTTCAAATACATGGATACCTGAAGGATGGGAGGAAAGGACTTCAGCCAAGAGAAAGGGTGAGGAGGAACATTTCAGCACATGTCCGTGGGAAGGAGAAACCATGGCTGAAATAGACTGAAGGGGTGGGTGAGGTAGGCAGAGGTTAGATCATGCAGGACCTTACAGATTTATCCTACCGGTCAAGGTCCTAGTAGGAAACACAACTTGTTGAGACAGTTTAAGGTTTAATAGTAAGATTTTTATAACCAGGGTGCTTACAGGCAGTATTTCAGGAGTCAGCACTCAGAAAGCAGTAAGAGGAGACTTTTGCCACCCCAGGAGATAAAGGAGGAAGAGAAGTACCAGAGGCTAGTGGGAGCTGGAGCTGTGGAGGTGAGGCCACCCATACCTGCTGGCAGAGAAGAAAGGTGGAGACAGGGAGGCAGCAGGAAATACACACCTTCAAACTCTCCCTCTCTCCTCAAGCCCTGCCACGACATAGAGCAGAGCAGAGGCTAGAGGAATTAGGGGAGGAAAAATGGAAACAGAGAAAAATCAGTATACCAGACTTTTTATCTGATCCTAAGATAAACAGAAGCCTTTGAAAGATTTTAATTTATGGAGTAAAGTGGTGAAATTGACAGCTTGGGTCCTTTCTGTTAAAGGTTTTGTGAAACAGCATTCAAATGCACATTTTCTTCCATATTGATAATTGCTGGGTAGAGAGAGCAAGAGAAAGAAAGGAAGAAAAATGCTTGAGATGTTTCAGGTTTGCAGCAAATTAAAAAAAAAAAAAATAGGAAAAGACTATCAAGACAAAAGACAAATGTGGATACTCTAGCAAAAGCCACAAGTGACACTGTGAAAATCGGTGGGTGATTCATAGGACTTACTTAGAGAATGGCAATGAACTCAGTCAAAGATCATGCTGAAGATGAGAGATTTCATGTATGTTCTCCTTTTCTGAGGAGTTACTATTACAAGTCTTCATCAAAGAATTTGCTAGAGCTCGGATATTTTCTGTTTTTGTCAACTTGCGATGAGAGTTACAAAACCTACTCTTTGGGGGGAAGTTTTACTTTTCTTCACTGGGTAGTGTTGAAAGGGAAAAAAGAGACAGACTCTAAAACCATTTTGGTTCCAAGGATATAGGTTGACTTCCTGTATTGTATTAATTAGATTGCTATGGTTAATTTCTGTGCCCTATTTCCCTAAAACAATTGAGATCGAAAAGCACTCTGAGGAAAACTCTAGACCTCTCAGTAAAAACAAAAAGGAAGGAAGAATATATAGCATGTGTGTTCTATAAATGAAAGAACAGTGAAGAACCCAGAAGTTTTCTAAATCAGTGATTCTGACACTTTGCTATGTGTCATGCATTATCTAGGGAGATTGTTAACACTGTAAATTCCCAAGGGCCCCTGAAAAACAACTGAAATACAATCTCTGAGTAAGATCTAGGGTTTTGTATTTTTAAAATGTCCTCTGTGTGATTCTGATGTACAGCTATCTTTGGCAATCACCATAGATACAATTTAAGGTCCAAACCACGTTTATTTTAAAATTCCAGATAAGATTTCAGGGGAAATGCTTTCAATTTTTCCCCATTGAGGGTGATGCTTGCTGTGGGTTTGTCATATATAGCTTTTATTATGTTGAGGTATGTTCCTTCTATTCCTGCTTTTTGGAGAGTTTTAATCATAAATGAGTGTTGAATTTTGTCAAAGGCTTTCTCTGCATCTATTGAGATAATCATATGGTTTTTATCTTTCAATTTGTTAATGTGGTGTATTACATTGATTGATTTGCGGATATTAAAGAATCCTTGCATTCCTGGATAAAGCCCACTTGGTCATGATGTATGATTTTTTAATATGTTTGTTGGATTCTGTTTGCTAGAATTTTGTTAAGGATTTTTGCATCTATGTTCATCAGTGATATTGGCCTGTAGTTTTCTTTTTTTTTGTGGCATCTTTGTCTGGTTTTGGAATTAGGGTGATGGTGGCCTCATAGAATGAGTTTGGAAGCTTACCTTCCTGCAATTTTCTGGAAGAGTTTGAGTAAGATAGGTGTTAGCTCCTCTCTAAATTTTTGGTAGAATTCAGCTGTGAAGCCATCTGGTCCTGGCTTTGTTTGCTGGAAGATTTTTGATTACAGTTTCGATTTCCTTGCTTGTGATGGGTCTGTTAAGATCTTCTATTTCTTCCTGGTTCAGTTTTGGAAAGTTATACTTTTCTAAGAATTTGTCCATTTCATCCAAGTTGTCCATTTTATTGGCATAGAGCTGCTGGTAGTAGTCTCTTATGATCCTTTGTATTTCAGTGTTGTCTGTTGTGATCTCTCCATTTTCATTTCTAATTTTGTTAATTTGGTTCTTCTCTCTTTGTTTCTTAATGAGTCTTGCTAATGGTTTGTCAATTTTGTTTATTTTTTCAAAAAACCAGCTTTTAGCTTTGTTGATTTTTGCTATGGTCTCTTTAGTTTCTTTTGCATTTATTTCTGCCCTGTTTTTAAAATTTCTTTCCTTCTGCTAACCCTGGGGTTCTTCATTTCTTCCTTCTCTAATTGCTTTAGGTGTAGAGTTAGGTTATTTATTTGGTTTTTTTCTTGTTTCTTGATGTAAGCCTGTAATGCTATGAACCTTCCCCTTAGCACTGCTTTTACAGTGTCCCATAGGTTTTGGGTTGTTGTGTTTTCATTTTCATTCATTTCTATACATATTTTGATTTCTTTTTTGATTTCTTCTATGATTTGTTGGTTATTCAGAAGCGTGTTATTTAGCCTCCATATGTTTGAATTTTTAACAATTTTTTTCCTGTAATTGAGATCTAATCTTACTGCACTGTGGTCAGAAAAGATGACTGGAATGATTTCAATTTTTTTGAATTTTCCAAGACCAGATTTATGGCCCAGGATGTGATCTATTCTGGAGAAGGTTCCGTGTGCACTTGAGAAAAAGGTGAAGTTGATTGTTTTGGGGTGAAATGTCCTATAGATATCAATTAGGTCTAGCTGGTCCATTGTGTCATTTAAAGTTTGTGTTTCCTTGTTAATTTTCTGTTTAGTTGATCTATCCATAGTTGTGAGTGGGGTATTAAAGTCCCCACTATTATTGTGTTACTATTAATTTCCTCTTTCATACTCGTTAGCGTTTGCCGTACATATTGCGGTGCTCCTATGTTGGGTGCATATATATTTATAATTGTTATATCTTTTTCTTGGATTGATCCTTTGATCATTATGTAGTGTCCTTCTTTGTCTCTTTTCACATCCTTTATTTGAAAGTCTATTTTATCTGATATGAGTATTGCGACTCCTGCTTTCTTTTGGTCTCCGTTTGCGTGAAATATTTTTTTCCGGCCCTTCACTTTTAGTCTGTATGTGTCTCTTGTTTTGAGGTGGGTCTCTTGTAGACAGCATATATAGGGTCTTGTTTTTGTATCCATTCAGCCAATCTTTGTCTTTTGGTTGGGGCATTCAACCCATTTACATTTAGGGTAATTATTGATAGGTGTGGTCCCGTTGCCATTTACTTTGTTGTTTTGGGTTCACGTTTATACAACCTTTCTGCATTTCCTGTCTAGAGAAGATCCTTTAGCATTTGTTGAAGAGCTGGTTTGGTGGTGCTGAATTCTCTCAGCTTTTGCTTATCTGTAAAGCTTTTGAATTCTCCTTCATATCTGAATGAGATCCTTGCTGGATACAGTAATCTAGGTTGTAGGTTATTCTCTTTCATTACTTTCAGTACGTCCTGCCATTCCCTTCTGGCCTGGAGGGTTTCTATTGATAGATCAGCTGTTATCCTTATGGGGATCCCTTTGTGTGTTATTTGTTGTTTCTCCCTTGTTGCTTTTAATATTTGTTCTTTGTGTTTGATCTTTGTTAATTTGATTAATATCTCCACCACTACTATCAACATAGTGTTGGAAGTTTTGGCCACAGCAATCAGAGCAGAAAAAGAAGTAAAAGGAATCCAGATAGGAAAGAAGAAGGTGAACTCTCACTGTTTTGCAATGACATGATCCTCTACATAGAAAACCCTAAAGCTCTACGCAGAAAATTACTAGAGCTAATCAATGAATAATAGTAAATTGCAGGATATAAAATTAACACACAGAAAGCCCTTGCATTCCTATATACTAACAATGAAAAACAGAAAGAGAAATTAAGGAAACAATACCATTCACCATTGCAACAAAAAGAATAAAATACTTAGGAGTATATCTACCTAAAGAAACAAAAGACCTATACATAGAAAACTATAAACACTGATGAAAGAAATCAAAGAGGACACAAACAGATGGAGAAACATACCATGCTCATGGATTGGAAGACTCAATATTGTCAAAATGGCTATTCTACCCAAAGCAATCTATAGATTCAATGCAATCCCTATCAAGCTACCAACGGTATTTTTCAAGAACTAGAACAAATAATTTCACAATTTGTATGGAAATACAAAAAACCATGAATAGCCAAAGTAATCTCGAGAAAGAAGAATGGAACTGGAAGAATCAACCTGCCTGACTTCAGGCTATACTACAAAGCAACAGTCATCAAGACAGTATGGTGCTGGCACAAAGACAGAAATATAGATCAATGGAACAAAATAGAAAGCCCAGAGATAAATCCACGCACATATGGACACCTTATCGTTGACAAAGGAGGCAAGAATATACAATAGAGAAAAGACAATCTATTTAACAAGTGGTGCTGGGAAAACTGGTCAACCATTTGTAAAAGAATGAAACTAGAACACTTTCTAACACCATACACAAAAATAAACTCAAAATGGATTAAAGATCTAGATGTAAGACCAGAAACTATAAAACTCCTAGAGGAGAACATAGGCAAAACACTCTCCGACATAAACCACAGCAAAATCCTCTATGACCCACCTCCCAGAATATTGGAAATAAAAGCAAAACTAAACAAATGAAGACCTAAGAAACTTAAAAGCTTTTGCACTACAATGGAAAATTATAGTAAGGTGAAAAGACAGCCTCAGATGGGAAAAATAATGCAAATGAAAGAACAGACAAAGGATTAATCTCAAAAATATACAAGCAACTCCTGTAACTCAATTCCAGAAAAATAAATGACCCAATCAAAAAATGGGCCAAAGAACTAAACAGACATTTCTCCAAGGAAGACATACAGATGGCTAACAAACACATGAAAGATGCTCAACATCACTCATTATCAGAGAAATGCAAATCAAAACTTCAATGAGGTACCATTACACACCAGTCAGAATGGCTGCTATCCAAAAGTCTACAAGCAATAAAGCTGGAGAGCGTGTGGAGAAAAGGGAACCCTCTTACACTGTTGGTGGGAATGCAAACTAGTACAGCCACTATGGAAAACAGTGTGGAGATTTCTTAAAAAACTGGAAATAGAACTGCCATATGACCCAGCAATCCCACTTCTGGGCATACACACTGAGGAAACCAGATCTGAAAGAGACACGTGCACCCCAATGTTCATCGCAGCACTGTTTATAATAGCCAGGACATGGAAGCAACCTAGATGCCCATCAGCAGATGAATGGATAAGGAAGCTGTGGTACATATACACCATGGAATATTACTCAGCCGTTAAAAAGAATTCATTTGAATCAGTTCTAATGAGATGGATGAAACTGGAGCCCATTATACAGAGTGAAGTAAGCCAGAAAGGTAAAGAACATTACAGCATACTAACACATATATATGGAATTTAGAAAGATGGTAACGATAACCCTATATGCAAAACAGAAAAAGAGACACAGAAATACAGAACAGGCTTTTGAACTCTGTGGGAGAATGTGAGGGTGGGATATTTCAAAAGAACAGCATGTATACTATCTATGGTGAAACAGATCACCAGCCCAGGTGGGATGCATGAGACAAGTGCTCGGGCCTGGTGCACTGGGAAGACCCAGAGGAATCTGGTGGAGAGGGAGGTGGGAGGAGGGATCGGGATGGGGAATACGTGTAAATCTATGGCTGATTCATATCAATGTATGACAAAACCCACTGAAATGTTGTGAAGTAATTAGCCTCCAACTAATAAAAAATAAAAATAAATTCCAGATAAGAAAAATAGTGATAATTAAAATGTTGTTTAGCCTAATGAGTTTTCAGGTCCTTCCACTTATAGCATTCTATTACCCTGGCTATTCAGTTTCAAATTTAAATGATAAAGATGGGTTCAAACTTCTAAAATTCCTAAAACTCACTTGACCTCAATGGATTGTTTCCATGCTGTACAATACCAGTATGAACTTTTGACAACGGGCTTTTAAAAATAACATATAATACATGAATTTAAATGTGTTTCAATTTTGGGTTTTTATTATGAATATATTTTAAGTGGTTTCTGAAGTCCTCTGAGTACCTAGACTCAGAGTGGATACATGGAGACAGCTTAAGAAATAAAATGATTATTATTTACATGCCACAGAAAACTACAGTCTAGTGCTTTAGTTCAGAGGTAACTGCAATCTTTTCCAGTGAAGGCTCCAATAGAATGTCAATCATTGCCAATGATCAGTATCCTGAGGTCAACAAAAATCCTGCTCTTCAACATGGTTACTGTCTTCAAAATTCTCTCCTGGCATCAAATACTCATCTGTGTCCTGTCTCTCTAGAAGTTTTGTGTAAGAAGACCTGCTTGACTCATTCTGAAGAATTTCTCTGATTCGTATTCTAGTTCATATTACACAATTGTCTATCTCTCTTTTTTGGTTAACCAAGGACCAAAGATTCAATACTCAACTTGGAATACAAATCAGTTTCTAGAAACATCATTCTTACCCTCTGATACCTGTCCTCTATCTATAATAGCAACACTAGAAGTAGACACAAACCATCACCATTTATTTCTGTATAACTACTTCTGAGGTTTTTATTTTACAGTTTATGCAACTGTATGATTTTCACTGAAAAGCTATTAAAGCTGAGTGGATTGATTACAAGCAACTACTTTCACCCTAGTCCAGAATCCTTCAAATTGAAACCAAAACTACCTAAACTATGTTATTGCTAAACAAACAAAAAATTCGTAAACTTCTGAAGAATAGAAAACCAATAGGAATGAAAAAAGAACTAAAGACTGAATATAATTGTAATGAAAATACACAAACACAAATTAAATAAATGGTGTTGAGAATCAGAGTACTTTAGGAGGATACTGGGTGTGAAAGGATACAGGGACAGATAATGGAGCTTTAGGGAACTATCAAGTCAATTTTAAGTGAATTGAATCACTTTGTACAAATATCTTGAGAGGATAAAGTAACTGAGTTTTCTCCCAAAAGGCATCAGTGAACAGAACACTAAAACAAGAAAATTACAATTAGCTGGAGGCACAGAGAAAGATGAAAGGTGTGCTTTCAAAACCAAAAATAAGTTGCCAGCATACCATGTTCTTCAGTATTTGTATCTCTCCAAAGATTAGCTTCTCTAGTCACAAATATGCATCAATAAGAAGGTAAAAAAGAGGAGAAGGGGGCAACAGAGGATAAGATGGTTGGGTGGCATCACCAACTCAATGGACATGAGTTTAAGGAAACTCTGGGAGAGAGTGGAAGACAGGAAAGCCTGGTGTGCTGCAGTCCATGGGGTCGCAAAGAGTCAGGCACAACTTAGCAACTGAACAAGAGGAAGAAGCAGGTAAAGAGGAAATGCTTCTGAAAATATAAGCAAATAAACTACGAAGCAGAAAATATCTGAGAAAAGCCAAAGCTACCAAAGAATGAATTCCAATAAGTAGAAAACTAATACGTGGAAAAATATTTGATGGAGCAAGCTAAGACTGCAATAGATTCATGTGGATACGTTTATCATTTCTATAAAAAGAGAAGAGTATTTTATGAAAAAAAAATCTGGAGAAATTGGAAGGAAAAGTATGTTCAGAGGGTGAGATGAATAGCCAAATGAACTAAGCTGAAGAGTTAATTAGTGAGCTTAGACAATCATGCCAAAGAACTTCATAAAACGTGGCGTGAAAAGAAAAAATGAGGGAAGACACAATGAAATAAAGAGTTGCAGAGAATAGACCTATCGGACTCAAAATCTATTTAATAGTATCATGAGGGAAAGGAAAGTTAGATAATAGAGAAACTATGTAATCAGTGAAATAATTTTTAAAACTTACAGAAGAAAAGACCCAAAGATATCAACCTGGAGAATAAGTACAAATCCACAGCTAAACATATCAAATTCCACAAGCCAAGATGGAAAAAGAATGCTCCTAAAAGAGAAAGAACAGCTTCCCTACAAAAGAAAAAGAATCATATTAATATCAGGCTTTTCCTTGACCACAACACGTACTTAAAGATAATAAAACAAAAACTATGGCAAATTTCTAATAAAAATTCCATCTTAAACATAACCAATTTTTACCTGTTTTGAAAAGCACAAGCAAATGCATTATCCAGCAAGGTATTAATAATCAGTGATGATGAACAAATATTATGAAATATATTACTATATGACTGGATAAAGGGACAAGTAGCACATGGGACAACTTCTCTGAACATGATCAACAATTCTAAAGTCAGTGGCTGTAAGATTGAGAAGCTGAGCACAACTTTCAATAGACTCACAGGACTAAGATCCAAAAATGGCACTCAAGGCCTGCCTAGCAGGAGGGTCCTTGTAAGAACATAAACTTTTGAGTGGCGCTCAAGCAATATTAAACCCAGAAATAACCTGACTTCAACAGGATACAAAGTTCTGATTCAAACAATTCTAAACCATTTGGTGTCGAGGTGACTTGGGATTGTTAGTGACCTTAGAATAATAGCCAGTCAGAAGAAAAGGAAAGACTCATGGGGTTAAAAAATTATATATATATATGAAATCAGTTCAGTCGCTCAGTCATGTCAGACTCATTGCGACCCCATGAACGGCAGCACGCCAGGCCTCCCTGTCCATCACTAACTCCCAGAGTCTACCCAAATCCACGTCCATTGAGTCGGTGATGCCGTCCAACCATCTCATCTTCTGTTGTCCCCTTTTCCTCCCACCCTCAATCTTTCCCAGCATCAGGGTCTTTTCAAATGAGTCTACTCTTCGCATGAGGTGGCCAAAGTATCGGAATTTCAGCTTCAACATTAGGCCTTCCGATGAACACCCAGGACTGATCTCCTTTAGGATGGACTGGTTGGAGCTCCTTGCAGTCCAAGGGACTCTCAAGAGTCTTCTCTAACACCATACTTCAAAAGCATCAATTCTTCTGTGCTCAGATTTCTTTATAGTCCAACTCTCACATCCATACATGACCACTGGAAAAAACATAGCCTTGACTAGATGGACCTCTGTTGACAAAGTAATGTCTCTGCTTTTTAATAAGCTGTCTAGGTTGGTCATAACTTTCCTTCCAAGGAGTAAGTGTCTTTTAATTGCATGGCTGCAATCACCATCTGCAGTGATTTTGGAGCCCAGAAAAATAAAGTCAGCCACTGTTCCCACTGTTTCCCTATCTATTTGCCATGAAGTGATGGGACCAGATGCCATGATCTTAGCTTTCTGAATGTTGAGCTTTAAGCCAACTCTTTCACTCTCCTCTTTCACCTTCATCAAGAGGCTCTTCAGTTCTTCTTCACTTGCTGCCATAACGGTGGTGTCATCTGCATATCTGAGGTTATTGACATTTCTCCCGGAAATCTTGATTCCAGCTTATGCTTCCTCCAGCCCAACATTTCTCATGATGTACTCTGCATATAAGTTAAATGAGCAGAGTGACAATATACAGCCTTGATGTACTCCTTTTCCTATTTGGAACCAGTCTGTTGTTCCATGTCCATTTCTAGCTGTTGCTTCCTGACCTGCAGACAGGTTTCTCAAGAGGCAGATCAGGTGGTCTTGTATGCCCATCTCTTTCAGAATTTTTCAGTTTATTGTGATCCACACACTCAAAGGCTTTGGCATAGTCAATAAAGCAGAAATAGATGTTTTTTTGGAACTCTCTTGCTTTTTCAATGATCCAGCAGATGTTGTCAATTCGATCTCTGGTTCCTCTGCCTTTTCTAAAACCAGCTTGAACATCTGGAAGTTTACAGTTAATGTATTGCTGAAGCCTGGCTTGGAGAATTTAGATCATTACTTTGCTAGCAGGTGAGATGAGTGCAATTGTGTGGTAGTTTGAACATTCTCTGGCATTGCCTTTCTTTGGTATTGGAATGAAAACTGACCTTTTCCAGTCCTGTGGCCACTGCTGAGTTTTCCAAATTTGCTGACATATTGAGTACAGCACTTTCACAGCATCATCTTTTACGATTTGAAATAGCTCAACTGGAAGTCCATCTCCTCCACTAGCTTTGTTCAGAGTGATGCTTCCTAAGGCCCACTTGACTTCACATTCCAGGATGTCTGGCTCTAGGTGAATGTGAGTGATCACACCATTGTGATTATCTGGGTAGTGCAGGTCTTTTTTGTATAGTTCTTCTGTGTATTCTTGCCACCTCTTCTTAATATCTTCTGCTTCTGTTAGATCCATACCATTTCTGTCCTTTATTTAGCCCATCTTTGCATGAAATGTTCCCTTGGTATCTCTAATTTAGCCTCAAATTATTTCTAGTTTTTCATATATAATCTTTGGCATTTTGGGGGGAAAAAAAACAGGCAAGGGAAATATAAATCAGAACCACAATAAGACATCACTGCCTATCTGTCAGGATGGCTACTATCAACCAGACAAAAGATAAGAAGTGTGGGCAAGGATGTAGGCAAAAAGGAACTCATGTGCTGTTGGTGGAGATGTAAATTGGTTCAGCCACTATAGAAAATAGTATGGATGTCCCTCAAAAAATTTAAAGTACTGTGTCTGGCAATTTTAGTTCTGGGTATTTATCTGGATAAAACAAAAACACTAACTTAAAAAGATACCTGCACCCATAGCTGATTCATGTCAATGTATGACCAAAACCACCACACTAAATTACACTAATTACTAAAGTAATTATCCTCCAATTAAAATAAGCTAATTAAGTTTTCTAAAAAAAGACACCTGCACCCTCCATGTTCACTGCAGTACTACTTACAAGAGCCAAGACATGGAGACAACTTAAGTGTCAAATGATGGATGAATAAAGAAAATGTGATATAGGTATTAGTGAAAAAAGTGCAAGTGTCAGTCACTCAGTCATGTTCACCTCTTTGGGATCCCATGGACTGTAGGCTGCCAGGCTTCCCCATCCATTGAGGTTCTCCAGACAAGAATGATGGAGTGGGTTGCCATGCCCTCCTCCAGGGGATCTTCCTGACCCAGGGATTGGACCCAGGTCTCCTGCACTGCAGGCAGATTCTTTACCACTGAGCTACCAGGGAAGGCCCTTATTGTCTGGGTCATGTATGGATGTGAGAGCTGGACTATAAAGAAAGCTGAGTGCTAAAGAATTGATGCTTTTGAACTGTGGAGTTGGAGAAGACTCTTGAGAGTCCCTTGGACTTTAAGGAGATCCAACCAGTCCATCCTAAAGGAAATCAGTCCTGAATATTCAGTGAATGGACAGATGCTGAAGCTGAAACTCCAATACTTTGGCCACCTGATGCAAAGAACTGACTCATTTGAAAAGACCCTGATGCTGGGAATGATTAAAGGCAAGAGGAGAAGGGGATGACAGAGGATAAGATGGTTGGATGGCATCACTGACTCAATGGACATGAGTTTGAGTAAGCTCCTGGAGTTGGTGATGAACAGGCAGCCCTGGAGTTCTGTAGCCCATGGGGTTGAAAAGAGTCAGATATAACTGAGCAACTGAACTGAACTGAACTGATAGATATTAATGGAATAGCATTCTGCCATAAAAAAAGAAGCAACTCTTGCCATTTTTGAAAATACGAATGGACACTGAGGTCATTATGGTAAGTGAAATAAATCAGACACAGAAAGACTAATACCATGTGATCTCACTTTTATGTGAAATCCAAAAGCAAAAACAAAACAAACTCACGGAATGAGAGAGGTCAAACTCACAGAAAAGAGGATTGCCAGAGGCTGGGGAGCGGGAGAAATGGATGAAAGAGTTCAAAAGGTACAAACTTTCAGTTATAAGAGAACTAAGTCATGGGAATTTAATGTACAGCATGGTGACTATAGTTAAGAATATTTGAATATATTGTATTGTATATTTGAAAGCTGCTAAAAGAATAAATCTGAAAAGGTCTCATCACAAGAAAAAATATGTTGCAATTACATATAGTAACAAATGTTAACTAGACTTACTGTGGCAATCATTTTACAACATATACAAATGTTAAATCATTGTGTTGTACATCTGAAAACCAAAGTAATGTTACATGTTACCTATACCTCAAAAAATTGTTTAAAGTTGATATTTAATCTAAGAAATATTGACCTTCTCTGGTGATTCAGGGGTAAAGAATCCACCTGCAATGCAGGAGACACAGGAGATGTGGGTTCGATTCCTGGGTGGGGAAAATCCCCTAGGGCAGGACATGGCAACCCACTCCAGTTCTTGTCTGGAGAATCCATGGACAGAACAGCCTGGAGGGCTATAGTCCATAGGGTCACAAAGAGTTGGACACAACTGAGAGACTGAGCTAGCATGAATCTAAGAACTGATTAGAGTAATCAAGTAGAATATCAAAGCCAGACAAGGAAACTACAAAAAAAGAAAATTATAGGCCAAAATCGCTGATGAGCATATGTGCAAAAATCCTCCACAAAATACTAGCAAACAGAATTCAACAGCACATTAAAAGGATCATATACCATGGTCAAGTGAGATTTATCCCTAGGATGCAAGGATAATTCAACATACAAAAATCAATAAATGTGATGCGCCACTTCAACAGAATAGAGGATAAAAATTATATAATCATCTCAATGAATGTAGAAAAAATCGTCTGACAAAATTCAACATCATGTCACATTAGAAACCCTCAACAAATCAGGTATGGAAGGAACATATTGCAACAAAATGTACCCTATGTACAACAAGCCTATAGCTGACATCATACTCAATGGTGACAAGCTGAAAGTTTCCTCTAAGTTCAGGAATAAGACAAGAGTGCCTACTCTTGCCCCTTTTACTCAAAATTGTTCTGGAAACCTTAGCCAGCTCAATGGGGCAAGGAAAAGAAAGAAAAAAGCACCCAGATAAAGAAGGTAGATGTTAAATTGTCTCTATTTGTGGATGACACTATCTTATACATAGAAAACCCTAAGAACTCCACCAAGAAACTGTTAGAACTAACACATGAATCCAGCAAAGTTGCAAGACACAAAAATCAGTATTTTTTTTAAAAAGCTGTGATACTATACAGTAACAAAAAAACTATTAGAGAAATTAAGAGAACGATCCCATTTATAAAACTATCAAAAACAATAAAACACTTAAGAATAAATTCAACCAAGGGGATGAAAGACCTATAGACTGAAAACTACAGACACTAAAAACACAGAAAAACAAGATAATGATAAAATTAACTAAAATAAACTAATGGCTATCTTGAAGAGGGATGTAACATAAGATAGACTGTTGTATAGCTTACTGTTACTGCCTCTCCATGTCTCTCTTATGCTGCTATACTCTTATATAATATTCTTTTCAACACTGAGAATACACTTATTTAATCTAGGGACAATTTATATATGGCAACAGTAACATGAAGAAGATTCCCCTGCCATAAAAGTTTTTCCGGAATCAGTAGGTTAACATTCTACCATTAGAACATCACAGCCCTAGCTAATAGGTTTCTTTCTGCTTCATAATTGTGTTGTTATTGTTGTTTTTAAGCAGGAAGTCTTATTACCAAGAAATAGAGTTCTTGGCAATTTATCCATGATTGTTGGCTAGAAAATTGTATATTATTTACAGAATATACTGTCCTCTTGTGAGAAAGTTGTGGTCCACATATGTGTGTGTTTATGAGAGTGAATGCATGTTTTGGCTCTCACTACATTTGAAAAGTATTTGCAATAGTTATAAACACTAAAATTGGGGGAATTTTGTACAAGAATTCAGATTTTTATGCTTACCCTAGAATCACCAGTCATTATGGTTTCATATCTCATTTACTTCAACTCTCCCACCCTACAATTGAGCTTAGCAGTTCTTTACAAGAGGATGCATATATAGCTGCAGTCCTTGCCTTAATTTTTCCCCAAGGAGGACACACTGTAGAAAATTTCATTAAATGGCCTGGCAAAGTGGAATAGTACAGGGTTCCAACATGTTCTCCAGCAGAGGTTAACATGTAGTTTCAATTTCCATTCTGCCAGTTTATTTTCTAGTGCCATGACAGACTGAATGCTCTCAAACAAGTTCCTTCCAGCGTGGAAATGAAGGGTTTCCAATCTATGTTAATTTGCTTTTCATTTTTCTCTTAATTCAAATGAAAACAGTAATTTGATGGACTCTGTCAACAGAAAATAGCTCTGGTACCCTTTTCCCCTTTCTACTGTGGAACAAACTCCAAACGAAATAGCTCATTTTTATCAGGAAAGCCGCCTTCAGGTACATACAATTAACCATTCTTCACTCTAAGAAACTTACACCTTTTAAAAAATCTACTGCCCAGCATCTTGTAGGAAGAAAGAGGAAAGCAAGTCCAGATGAAAGAGTCAGAAAGCTGGAAATGATGACAATTATCATCAGAAGAGAGAATGGTGCTGGCTGAGGATCTATGGAACCACTCATCCCCAAGGAGATGCTCCCTGGATGTGGCTTTATCATAAGAGGGAAAGCAGGTTTCAGAGATTCTTGCTGGTCCTTTGTCCAGCAAAGATCTCTGAGTTCTTAAATTGGCGTGTTGTAGCTCTCAGTCCTGAGACCTCTTCTTTAATTATACCCATTTCTTTGTTCTAATCTCTCACCTGATTTAATCTCAGGACTCAAAATACCATCTGTACACTGTGTATCTGCAAATTTAGAATCCCAACCCACACCTTTCCAGTGAACTCAAGACTTGCACCTATGGCTCCCTACTCAACACCCACCCCCACCCCCACCCCAACTGTATGCCTAATTGGCATCTCAAATTTATCCTGTCAAAATTTAAACTCATGACCATCACTTCTAGTCCTGCTCCTGTATTTTCCCCATGTCAGTTGACACTATCTTCATCCTTCATTTCTCTTTGTCTTACATCCCATATCCTCCCATATCCATCCATCAGGAAAACCTGTTTGCTCCAAGCCAGAGGGCTGCCTTGTTGTACCTTGAACACAGTTCACAGACCTTTGCTATGTTGCTTTGTGTCTGGAAGGCTCTTCCCTGAGACATCTGTGTGCTGCCCCCTATACTTCCTCAAGTCATTGTTCAGATGTCACCTTCTCAATGAGTTCTTTCTTGACTATCTTACATAAAATGGCTATTCTCATCTCCCTATGCTCTCTATTCTCTATCCTTGATGTGTTTTTCTCTAAAGTATTTATCAATTTCTAACTTGCCATGTAATTCATTTTTAATACTTTTATTGTCTCTTTTCCTTCACAAAGAATGTTGCTTCTCTGAGGCAGGTATTTTTGCCGGACATACAGTAGATGCTCAGTAAATATTTGTTGAATGATGAACTAATCCAAAGGACTCTAATCTCAATTTGACCTAAAATTCAACATGTATCCACTGCTGTATATAGGCAACAAGGACCTACTATATACCACAGGGAACTCTGCTCAATGCTACTGAGCAGCCTGGATGGGAGGGGAGTTGTTCTGGTGTGCACTGAAACTATTACAGCATTGTTAATTGGCTACACATAAAATAAAAAGTTAAAAAAAAAAAAACAACTAGCTCTGTGACCTTGGACAAGTCATTTGATCTAGGCTTTAGTGTGTTTGGCTATAAAAGTGCAAAGACTAGATTAGAATAACTCTGAAGGAAGTAGCAGTCATGCGGGACTGGAAACAAGATCAGCTCCATTGAAGTCTCTGTGGCATTGAACTTGCTTTGATTTAAGAAGGAACCAACTGGATTACGAGCACCGGTGCCAAGTACTGAGCAGTAACTTGAGACTCTCTGTGGCATAACAGGCAACAGGGCCAAGCTGGCACCATCACATGGACAATGCTGCCCTTCGTATTTGAGCTCAAGGACTGGTTCAGAAGCTGGCAGCCTCCCCTACAGACACCAGCACCGTGGGCAGGAGAGGAGGAGACCTTGAGATATCATGGCCAAGAGAACCGTGCTCAAATATACAGGAAATACCCTCCGAGAATACACAGTCCAGCTGAGGTCGCTGAGAAACAGCTGGCCAGGTGGGGAAGGAGGAAAAAGAGGGGTACAGTTCCTGCAGTTTTCAACGGGGCTGAGCCAGAGAAATATGATTTGGGTAAAAGCATGATCTTATTTCTACTCCTCGGATGGTGTGGCCTGGGGAGACACAGGCTGAGACGCGTGACTTCTTTCATTCTACCCCACTGCTCTATTAAATTCTATTCCCTGCACCTTCAGAGCAAATCATTCCACATAACACTGTCTGCTTTCTTTGATCCATGTGGCTGGAAGGATGAACTGTCAGCTCCCCTCCCCCATCCATCCTGCCATAGCCCGAGGCACAATCAATTTCAATATGCAGGGGAAATAGACCACACAGGATCTATGGCCTCCCAACAGGGACCTGACATATTAACTGTTGTAATGCCTCTAATTCAGTCTATTTACTTTGGGGGAGGCCCATCTTCTCCTACTCATCACTTTAACCCGTACAACTGTGTCATGACTATTTAGAATGATGGGGGTGATGCTCGGGGCAGAGTCATGAGAAGCCTGACGAAGGAATAGCTACAGTGAGCCCACGTAGCTGCAGGGTAATGATGACTAATTCTGTTCACGTCCCTCACCCCTGCCTTGAAATCTTCCCTTGCCTTTTAAATTGACGTCTGTCGAAGGGAATGACTCCACGGTGTCACTGCTTGATGCATTGGCCTGGAGGAGGCACTCCTTCTTGTCAGGAAGCGAGACAAGAGAGAGGAGTAAAGAACAGCAGAGGAGGGGAGCTGGGGGCCCTCCGGGAAGATGAAAAATGAGCAGGGAGAGCAGGGGAAACCTCTTCAACCAAATGCCAGCCACTATTCTGATCTGAACACTTTTACAGCTTTCGTGACAGAAGTGGACGGTTGAGATGATCGCACCACATGTATGTCACAGCCCTAAATAGCTCAGGTCGGTGTCCTTTTCAGAAATGATTTTTATGATATGCAGTAAACAGTAGCTACATTGTGGCAGGAGACTCCATACAAGCAACCATTCTCTTTAAACTGCCTAGAACCTACAACAGGGTCTCAACCCTTGATGCATTCTTAATTAACTACAGGGAAACACAATCTTTGCATGCAATATATCTCTAGATCACCAGTGTTGAACTGATAGCCATGTTGTTAACTGTCTTTAGATAACAAATGAATGGGCATGCTTGAGGGTCACACTTGAAAATGGAAAAAAAATTTAAAAACACATAAAAAACTGCTTCTTCCACTTTAAGTTGTGTTTCAATGATTCTCTTCTATTAGAGTTTTTGTCCCTTTTACTTTTGTTTAAACTCTTGAAGACCTGTAGGTTTTAGAAAACAAGCAGATCCAAGCTCCAGCTTGGCAGAATCTTCCGTCCTCAGATAACATGGTAAAATGCCTTTAATTAATTTCACTCATCTAAGAATGTTTATGTTCATTCTCTTTTTAAAATGAATGGTCAAACATTACAATTTTCTTATTACAGGAACAAATCTCTGGGATTACCACACGCCAACCAAAAAAAAAAAAGAAAAAAAGTTCCATTAATTTTGATCCAAGAATCCACTAAAGAAAGCCATGGTTGAGAGATCTTGTTAATGTCTGGGTGATCCTTTTCTCACCTCTCACCTTGGAATAGGTTCTGGCTCAAAACCTGTTCCCCAGAAAGATCTGAAAAGGCCCCAGGGAATCTGGCCCAAGTCCCAGGTGATTCTCAGGAGGCCAGGGTGTTCCTAAGGATAACCCAAGTGGCTCACTGCCGGCCAGGTTGAGTTCTGAAATCGTGATTTGGACCCATGCCCGTCAGTCTTGGAGAAAACCCAAAGCAATAGATCTGCTTTAGAATGAGTCTGATCTTCTGCCAGCAGAGACAGCTGAGGTCAAGGGCAGGCTTTTCGAGGTCTTTTTGTCCTCAGAGGAACTCCCTGTTCTCCTTCAGTCCAGACAGAGCCTGGCCAGGGGCAGGAAGGTGTAGATAAGCAATGTTCTGCCACTGCCTGATCTGTTTAGGTGGAGGGAGTGACTTCATGCCCCTTGCCTTGTGGCTCTGACGGAGGCTGCCAATATTTATTACCATTACTGAGCCGCTTCTCTGCCTGGCACTGGGCTAGCTTAATTACAAAAAATTTAAATATAAATTATTTTACCTTTACTGTTGGTCTTTCCTGTCTAGACTGTAAACTCTTTGGGGAGGGGGCATTTGTTAGGTTTTTTGTTGTTTTTTTTTTTTGATACTGATTCTTTTCTCTAATCAGACTGTCTAGTAGTAGTAGCAACTCCATGAAAATTTAATAAACTCAAGAGGGTCCCAAAGATTCCCAAGTTCACGTAACTAGCAAAGAGCAGAGTCTAGATTCAAACCTAGGTTATGGAAATGAAAAGTGGAAAGTATCCCTCTGCATTTTACTCCCACCCTGCCCCTTCTCTGTGCAGGATCGAATAGGCCACCCTGATTTAGGCACCAAATCCTTGAAGAAGGAAAGACCTCCAAAAAAGTCAAAAAGAGTCAGTTATAAAGTTAACAGCAATTCTGACAATTATCAGTACTTCTACCACACCCAGAATGAAGCCAAAGAATTATAACATCCAAATGTTCTACTTCTTCTTTCTATAAACATGGGAGATCTGAATAGAAGGGGGAAGTCGTTGGCCAGCAAAGTTATTCCTTTTGGACTTTTGGCTTTTTCTTGAGCAGGAACACTCAGATGGATAATTACTAACATACTCACTTAATCAACTTATGTCTTACTACTTCAATAAAATGATTACCAGTAGGATTGAGTCATGTCTACAAATTCATATTGATAGTGATGAAAATACTATATTTTCTGTCTTTCTGTATAGTATACTTTCTTAGAAAGTATTTCCACATATATTTTAATTTTTTAGTATTAAAACTATAGGCAGGGATAGCATTATTATTCTTATCATATGGGTGAGAACTCCAAAGTCCAGAGAGAGAGACTACATGATTCATCTGAAGTTACATGGAGTGGGTCAAAATTCAGACCCTGACTCTAGTGTACTATTCTGTTCACATTACAACTGTTTCCCAATCCTGGTTAGATATCAGAATGATTCAGAGATTCTTACTCAGTTGGTCTGGAATCAGGCCCAGCTGATTATATTTTTGTAACAAACCTAGATATCTGTGCAGCCAGGACTGGACAGTGACCCCATGATTATTCTGTCTGTCCATGATCAGCACACTTGCCTGGGCATAAACTGGGACTTAACATTTTGTCACTCTCACAGAAGTAATCTCAATTATAACCTAATATTTGCAGAATTACTGATATAAGATATTAGTTTCACAAGGGCTATTGATTTTTCAAGACACCTTACAGGTAGTTTGCCATTCTCTAGCATTTGTAAGATGAAATTTAATTACTGAGTTTATGATCATTCTCTCCATTACTAACGACACACAGAAAAATTTCCTGAGGCAAGAAACCATGTCTAATTAACCTAAGGGTTATTTATACTAAAGGAAAGAAGACTGAAAAGCAACTTAATGAGTCCAATTATTTCCTTCAAGCCCAGGAAGGGCATTGGCAACATGCTTCGCCTAGACATAAAGCAGGCAGAACCTCCCCCCCAACCCCCCGGCCCCTCACCACTAGCCTCCTTGCAGTCTTTCCTCCAACAAACTGAAGCTCGGCTCAGAAGAGATTGAGGTGATGACTGCTAATGGTGGTGATGGTGTGGTTTTTTAATGAGACTTTCAAAAAGTAAAAAAGGATATGCAGAATTAGAGTTATTTAATGCAGAGAAGAGCCAAGATTAATAGTAGAGTACTGTTGATAGGATTAGTCAAGATAACTAGGCTATGATGCAGTAGCAATAACACAAACATCTCAAAGGCTTCGTGTTTCTCAGGCACATTATATGATCCATGAGGTTGGTGAGGAAACAGACGGATGGGCTCTGTTACAGTCGCCCTGTCATGCCCAGGGCCACCGTGTGATTATTCATCTGGGAAGTATAGCCTTCTCGGTTGCCACATTAGGGAAAGAAAATAAGATTGGAAATTGCTCTTGGGACTTTTCACTCCTTTACTCTCTAACTGACTCACATGTATAGTCATCCTTTGTCCTTCAGTGTCTACAGGGGATTGGTTCCAGGACCACCAACAGAAATTACAAATGGGTGGTGCTCAAGTTCCTTTATATAAAATAGTATATTATTTGCATATAACCTAGGCACATCCTCTCTCATACTTCAAATCATCTCTAGATTACTTATAAGACCTAACAGAATGTAAATGCTATGTAAATAGTCACTGGCAAGCAGAAAGTTCAAGTTGGATTCTAAGTACTTTCTAGAACTTGGGGGGGAATGTTTTCAATCCATGGTTGGCTGACACCTCACATATGGAATCTGTGGACATAGATGGCTGGCTGTACTGTTTTTTGGTTTTTTAAGTTTCAAAGTTGAAAAGGGAAAAAATATCTGAACAGATATGCTATTAAAGTTTTCATGAAAAGCAGAAGTTAAATTTATCTGCCCATATTAGTCTAGTTGGCTCCACAAGACATCTCTGAAGAAGAAATTTTCTGCCTTTCTTAGAAGGGAGAGCAAGTCCTTCCTCAGTCACTTATCCTTAAGAGGGGAGTCATAGAAGAGGTGGTGAAAGGACCACTGTTGACTTCTACTAGCTAAGAATAGGCTAACTGATGAAATATTTATCCTGGTGGGAAAGGTCTATGTAGTGGTCCTGGTGCCTTTCTATTTGTTTATTCATTCATTCCTCATGGATTTTTTTTTTTTTTCTTCATAGAATTAAAAAAAAAAAAAAACAGGCTTGTATTGCATGACTTATGCACAGTCATCCCTAGATTTGGTAGTCTCTGGAGTGCCCTTTCAATTCCACTAAACAGTTGGAATTAGAAGATATTTTTTTAATGAGCCAGGTTTTACACAGATGAATAAAATGCATAACCAAGAATAAACTAGGCAATGTTGAAAAGAGCATCACATTACTTTCTCCAGAATGCTGCAGGCTGCATTCTCAGGAAACTGCTTAATGAGGTGCCCTTAAGAGAAAATAAAAGCTCTTTTCCATAGTCCTTCTATTTGGCAACACTTGTTCCCAGCATCTAAGTTTCTCTTCATAGAAGTGGGCCAAGAGAAAGCAAGTAAGCCAATTTGATAACTTTGAGACAGTTTCCAAAATAGTCTACCGTTACAATGAGCAAGTCTGGGGACAGATCCTGTTACAAAGCTATTCATGGGAGCTTTTCTACCATGAAAATCAGGCTCAAGACCTTTGTCAAGGGTTGAGAATCTCATATGGAAGAAAAAAAAAAAAAGGGTTGGAAGAAATTCAATGACATTGATCAAGCTTCACTGGTGGTTCAGTAGTAAAGAATCCATCTGCTAACGCAGGACACACGGGTTCAATCCCTAGTCAGGGAAGTCCCCACAAGCCACAGAGCATGGGCCACTGCTACTGAGCGGTGGTAGCCACAGCTACTAGAGCCCAAAACCTCAACTACTGAAGCCTGAGTGCCCCTGGAGCCCATGCTCCACAACAAGAGAAGCCACTGCAATGAGAAGTCAGTGCACTGAAGCTAGAGAAAAAGCCTGCATAGCAATGAAAACCCAACACAGACAAAATAGATAAATAAAATTATGTAAAAAAAATGCCATTGGTTAACTTTTAGTTTTGAAGAAATAGTAAGACTTTGTTTTCTTATCAATCCATACTTTAAGGTAACAAAATCTATACCCTTGTAAATAAGTGAGATACTTTAAAAGTTCTGTGTCAAAATGCTAATGAATGTGGTTGCATGCAGTACCTTTAGGAATTAAGTCTTTGATTACTATAATTTATCAAGATACACTTTGAAACAATGTCACAAAGGGAAATATTTGGTGAATTTTTAAAAATTATTTCATTATTCTTATTGTTATTGAAATCCAACCAGTCAATCTTGAAGGAAATTAGTCCTGAATATTCACTGGAAGGACTTATGCTGAAGCTCCAATACTTTGGCCACCTGATGCAAAGAACTGACTCACTGGAAAAGACACTGATGCTGGGAAAGATTGAAGGCGGGAGGAGAAGGGGACGACAGAGGATAAGATGGTTGGGTGCCATCACTGACTCCATGGACATGAGTTTGAGTAAGCTCTGGGAGTTGGTGATGGACAGGGAAGCCTGGCATACTGTAATCTGTGGCGTCACAAAGAGTTGGACATGACTGAACTGAGTTGTTTTATTTTCATGTTTTGGCCATGTTGCACGACATGTGGGATCTTAGTTTCCAAACTGCATTGGGAGTACCGAGTCTTAACTACTGGACCACCAGAGAAGTCCCTGGTGAGATACTTTAAAAGACTACTCTAGGTAAAGCTATTCCATCAAGACATTTTGTTTTTAATCAGAGATAGGAAGCTTTACACAAAAATGTTCAAAACCACCTAGTTCTTGATAACAATGGTTCTCATCCCTGGCTGCACATTAAATCACTGAGGGAGCTTTTAAAATTGAGTGCTGACTGAGGGCCACCTAACCCACTTGAGTCAGCCTCTGAGGGGGAGCCCAGACACTGATACTTTTCAGTGCTTCCCTCAGCGATTCTAATGTGCAGTCAGGGTTGGCAGTCATTGCCATAGAAGGCTTAGGTCTCCACCCTGCAGCAATATTACATTCTCCAATCTTCCTGGTTTACGCGTTTTTCCCCTTTCTAAAAAGCGAAATGTATACATATCACTTCACTTCTCATAACAAAGCAAGTTTCTGGAGGGGAGATCCCAACTCCATTTCATCCTTATATTTTCATAGTTTCTAGCAAGGCACTGGCAGTCACCCTAAGTTTTGAGTGGCAGACTGTCTGATCATCTATATAAAACTAATTCCAGATTTTTAATTTCATAAACTGGAGGGGGCCTCTTTCAGTGGAGTAGCAAAGTGATGATCCATGAGGAAATGAAAAGTGAAAAGTTAAGATTAGTAATTTGGTGTCTCTTGTCCACAGAACACCTGAAATCTAATTGCAGGTGATTTTTCTGACATTTTCTTGGAGATAACAAAATAAATGCTGTAATAATTTTCTTTGAAGACATTCTATATAATGTGCCCTGTTATGACTTTATAGTTGTCTTAAAAACAGTAATCTCAGTGAGTGGAAAGGAGGTATTTAGGAGCTAGATTAAAACTTTTTTTCCTTCAAAAGCTATAACAAAAATCCACTTAATACATAGCTGTATTTTGCTACCATAAACTAAAAATGATAAATGAATTGATCAAAGTTGAACAAAATGGAAGTAATATTTACTTCTTAGTTACCCTTCAATTTAAACATCCAAGAAATCTGCTCTTTGTTTTTACCACCTTCCATATCTTGTTTAGGCAACTAACTTGTAACACAGCTCACAACTGGTAACCCTACTCAGATGAACACTAATCAATGAACCAGTTCCTTGACCAAGGCAGCTATATATTCCTCCAACACAGGAAATTACTCTTTCTTACAGACTTACGACTGAAGTGGTACCAATCCTTACTGTATTATAAATGATAGTAGTTTTGTAGTATAGTCGTTCAAACACTAGGTTATCTAAGCACTGAGTTTAAGACATCTGCCATAAGTTCACAACCTCTATCTTATTTATAATTAATTTAATATTTCTAAGACAATTCACTGTTTTTTAGTTAAATGGATTTCGGAGGAAAAGTTCAAATCACTGTCATAAATAGAAGGTGTTTTTAATAGGAGATATATAAATATTAAAATAAAATGTTTGTTCACCCTGTGAACCATCAACAGTATGAGAACCACACAATGGGACACAATGGGAAATACTGGCACAAGTAAAATTACATTCTTTGAGTATCAGTTGCATCCTATGCCAAAATTCATGCCATTGCAAAAGTGCCTGAATTTAAAAACACCTTTAAATTTTAATCCATAGTGGGTAAACTTAGATGGGGACCTCTCTGGTGGCTCAGTGGTTTAAAAAAAAAAAAAAAAAAAAAAAAAAAACACCTCCCACTGCAGAAGACACCAGTTTGATCCCTGGGGCAGGAAGATTCCCCTGGGGAAGGGAATGACGACCCACTCCAGTATACTTCCCTGGGAAATCCCATGGGCATAGGAGCCTGGCAGGCCACAGCCCATGGGGTTGCAAAAGAGTCAGACACAACTTAGCAACTAAACAACAAACAAAAAAACAAACTTAGGAAGAGGAAAAGTGTAAGCCCCTGCCAGTTTCCGGGTTCTTAAGGAGGTGAGTAGTTAAATTTTAATAAATTGTATGAAAAGGAAGACCACAGAATTCCCAATATGCTGCTTGGGAGGCATTTTACTTGAATGACCAAGCTGAATTTGTAGACCATACCATGAGCGGGGGTAAGGACTGTAAGACACCTTTTGTCACCTTACATTATAATCCAGGGCAACAGAAAGCACAGGATTGGCTTGGCTTTCTGACGTCAAGGAAAACAAATGATACAAGACTTGGCAAGTATCCAAAGTGACTTAGCAAGGAGCTTCCAGTATACTTGCTGAAACAGTAAGTATCTGAAAGGTTTCTTTCGCCACCCTCTCTCCATTCATCCTTGTTCTGTCATCACTAGCATCACCCTAACAAAGAATGTAAGGAAAGTAGGGCAGGAGGGAAGCACTGACAAAGGGGGAGAGACAGGGAGGAAGAGAGAGGAGGAGGAGGGGGCATAAGGAACGCCCTTAGTATCCAATACCCATAAAAAATTTGTTTTTAATTCCCTGGCTATCACAGATAGAGGCTGCTGCTAGCATTTAAGATAAGATTAGTTGGTGTTGTGCTATCAGCACCTCCACATTTTCCCTGCAGGGATTCCTTCTGACAGGCTGAAGCTGGAGGCATGTCTCAGGATTAACACCAGCTAATGATTATACACTAAAGCTTTGGAACTGTTGGACTAATAGGATTAAGCAATGGCAGATGCAGGTCCCCGTTCAGGTTAAAAATGCACTTTTTACATTACAAAGTCAGACAGATCCCTTTGAACATGCAATGAATATGGATGTTTTCAATTATCACAGTCTTCCAGGGCTATACGATATGGTAAATTAATCCCTTTAGAACATCGGAAACAGGACAAAATAGCCTTCTTGAAGCCGAAATCCCTCGTTTTAGATTTTCTTTCATGGGGATAAGCAGCGGTGCACCTCACATAATTAATCTTATTACAAACAGAGAGAGAGAGGAAATTTTTTTTAAATGTGTAAAAATTGTTTAAATATTTGAGAAACTGAGAGAAAAAGAAAAAGCACTTTGAAATCAACATCTCTTAATTAATATCCAAATAGTCAAACATACACACATAAGGCGTGACAAGCAAAAGGCTGGATTTGTGTTGGGATGGGTTTATATTTCTCTATGCCTCAGGCTGCTAGTGAAACAAGAGGGAAAGGGAAAAAATTAAGGTTACTTTAAAAAAAAAAAAAAGAACAAAATATTAACTGCTAGTAGAAAGCACTATTTCTAAGATATCTGGGTTGATCTGATCTTATGTTCCAGGCCCTGGGAGGAAAGGGGAAGGAAAAGGGCATAGTGAGATATTTATATTTCGCTGCTGCATGAAAGGGTCTCTGCTTCCCAGTAGATCAAAACCATCACTCAGAATAGCTAGAACATAAATCCCCATTATTACAATTAAATGGGGCTGGTTGTGGACTTTAGTAGCGGGGTGAACCTCGGGAGTTTCATGTGTTTGATTGACTTAAGAGAGGAAGGGGGGGTAGGGAGGGAAACAACTATATATAGGGAGAAAGCTGTTTGAGCTGTCAGCAGGGAATGGAAGTAGTTTTACAATAATCAGAATAAAGCAGGCTTACCAGCATGGGACTGATTCTTTGAAAATTCGAAAGCCAAATATCTTAATATTTGGCCTGAGCAATTGGTATTAACCCTCATTAACGGTTGATAGAATCATACTGCCGAATATCACTCCCCACTTCACAATGTGGGCCAATTAATCACGTGGGTAGTTTCTCCAACAAACAGGAATCCAGCTATTCTTTTAATTGCAAACTGAAGGAGCAAAAGGAAGAAAAGAGACTATACCAAGTTCCTACATTGAGTCCACTTTTTTTTTTTTTTTTAAGCCTGACATGATTCATTTCTAGGAAACCTCTTGGATACTTCCACCCAGGATTCAAGTAAAATCTGAACCAAACAGTTACAACTGAAGAAAAGCATGATGTAACTATGGAACATTCACTCAGGTTCCAACATTGTGCATCACTCAAGAATACCCAGGCGTCAAACTCCTCCATTTCCCCAATGATCCAGTACAACTGGATACCTCTACCCCCTTGACCAGGATCTTCTATGAACATCAACAGTCTAAAGTGCCTTCTCAGTAAATATTAGCTTCCCTGGTGGCTCAGATGGTAAAAGTGTCTGCTTTTATGGGTTCAATCCTGGGTCGGGAAGTTCCCCTGGAGAAGGAAATGGCAACCCACTCCAATTCTCTTGCTTGGAAAATTCCATGGATTGAGGAGCCTTGTAGGCTACAGTCCATGAGGTCTCAAAGAGTCAGACACGACTGAGTGACTTCACTTTCAGTAAATATTACTTGGACAGACTAACTACTTAAACTAAAGATGCTAGCAAACTTCCATAAACATCCTTATTTTTTTTTAAACTTTTGATTGAAAAAGTCACGACAGAATGAAAGAAATTATCACTATTTTAACTGGACTATTGGGCATTCTTCTTATTTTTGTTTTTCACTGCTTCTCTGTCACTGCACAATAAATTCAGAGGATATAAACTGATTCTCAGAAAGAAAGAAAATAAAACAAAAACTGCTCTCCCTGTAAAAGGCATCAAGAAAATTATTGTGTTAAATATGTATGTCTTCTTTCTTGGAAAAATAGAAGTTGATTATTTTTTCAAATGGTCTTAATCTTCCCTAACACTGTGAATACTTTAATGACATACATTAAGATAAGCATTAATCAGTTTTAATGTGCGTGGGAATCATGAATGACTGTGAAAACAAGTTGCTGTTGCAAAGGTCTGAGATAGAGGCAATTCCAATGAGCTTCCAGGTAACAGAAAAGCTGATGGTCCAGGAGATCACACTTTGAGTAGCAACAATTCATTAAGATACCAAAGCCACTTAATGAATAACAAGTAACTCAGACTTGAGGAAATCAAGCACGTCTATTCCACACATTGCTCTTCTAACAAAGTACATAATGTTATCAACTTAAGAGTAAATGATAATAATCAAAACATCCCATTTCCTGGGCTTTTCCCTAAATATCAATCTCCTGTCCATTCTACCAAGAATATTCTTAATTGGTTTAGTTATTTGCCCTCCAAAATGATATTACAATAAATTTACTATTTGAATAGCTTTTAAACCATCATCTTCATTAATTACAAGTCTACTAGAATTTTTGTTATTCCTAGAATTTTTGTTATTCCTCAACCATCTTAAAAACTGACAACATTAATGTTATCATTTTCAAATGAAGTTTATTAGAGTACCATCACATTTAGAGGCATTTTGCATATTATATCAGTTTGATCTGTAAGACATACACTAAAAACTTTCATGAATTGCTAGATTATTTTCAATTCTAGATTATTAATTCAATTCTGATGTCAGTACCAAACCATATTCCCTTTGAAATTCTTAAATAAAACCTAATTTTCTCCCAAATTTGGTACATTTAACAATGCATATGAGGTATTACATAGCCTATAACCTGGCCCTGGGAAGGAAGAGGGTACACAGATTGCAGATCTCATCTTTGCCATCCCAACAGTTCTCATACTAGCAGAAGGAACAGAAAAACACACATTTGTAAATCAATGTCATATATGCAATAATAAAGGTGAAACCAAAGTCTAATTAGAACACAAGTAAATAAACAATGGTTGAATAGCGCTAGAGAAAGGTATTTAAAAGTTTTGAAGGATGAATAGAAATCCAGAGAAAATAAAACTGAAAGCACATACTGTCGATATAGAAAACACAAAAACACATCAACCAACACTGGGTAAGACGGTCAGAAGGCTTCAAAGTACATCAGGCTGCATATTTCAGTCCAGCACAGAGCCCCTGCTGCAACGCAGGCAGAGCAATTCTCTGCTTTGCTTCCTCCACCTGGCTCCCTAAGGAACAGTAATGTGGACTGTGGATTTAGGCCTCTATCTCCCTGCTCCTCTGGCTTCACCATGAGTCTCTGTTTAAAGCACTCATTTTGCATAAAGCTTAGCACACAGAATGTCATTGTAAAGACTCATAATCACAAGAAAGACAAGCCTACAAAAAACACGGCACAGTGGGAACCACCATGGCATGTGCTTCCTATACTTAGGCCATGGGTCCACAGGACGGGTGGGAGGGAGAAGAACCACAGTCTCTTCCTCCCGCCTTACACTGTGGACTCTGTGACAAACAGCAATAATAGTAATACAACATGGCATTACATTCCCAGGAGCTCAAGAATGACTTTAAAAGTTCATTAATTAGCAACTGACCACACACTCAGTGTGGTCTATAGCAGTTTGAGAAGATAAAATGGAAGGAAAGAAATAAGCACTGCCTTCAGTGGAAGTGCAGATTAGCTGCGAAGCTAAGGTACAAAGATACAGAATCAGATGCCTGTGTGCTTGCTAAGTCTCTACGGTTGTGTCTGACTCTTTGCGACCCGTTGGACTGTAGGCTGCCAGGCTCCTCCATCCATTGAGATTCTCCAGGCAAGAATGATGGAGTGGGTTGCCATGCCCTCCTCCAGGGGATCTTCCTGACCCAGGTATTGAACCCGCATCTCATGATTCCCGCATTGGCAGGCAGGTTCTTTACCACTAGCGCCATCTGGGAGGCCCACGGAAGCAGACATGCAATACCAGATCTGACCGATATCATTTGAAAAGGCCACACGTGAGAAGTGGACACCACAGATGAAAATCTTTGCATATTCTGCATCAACATCACACCAAGTTTAATATCAAACCAGAAATAAGTTATTACATTTCTTACAATAGGCACACATTGGATATAATGACAATCACTCAACAGAGAAAAGAAAGGTTATGTCAGAAAAAGTATTATTACAGTCCCTGATGTAGATTCAGGCACACAATTAGAAGAGCTCCACTCAACAACTTGAAAACCTGCAGTTAGAGTGTGTCCTCCTGTCACAACCACTTTCAATGCATGTGGTTTTTAAACCAAGTTTTATTATGAACCAATGTGTCATATTCCATTTCCTTAATTGCATCCCACTGTACTCTCACACTTCCCTCTGCAATCTGCTTGGCTTGTTATCTTTGAACTATGGGCCTTTTCATCATGAATTTTGTAAAGCTGGAAATGACTGAGTCCTCTGTGATTTAAAACCCTCTGAACCATACCTTCTCCAGTGCCTAAATCACTGCTTAAGTGGCTGGCAGACACTTATTTCTAATCGGAGATGTTCATTAAATAAGTGATTAGAAAGCATGGTAGATGTGGCTAATTGTTGACGGGCCATGAAAGGGACATTAAACACATCTTGTCTGAAGCTTTCACTGATTGTTAGCAATGTGTTAAAAGTTGCCCTGGTGTCTTAAACTAGTTAATGGTATTAAACTTGTAAGTAGAGTGAGTTTGACTCTGGGGAGAAACTAACTCGATATTATTTTTCTACAGGGCTCAAAACCTTTACACAAAATCCAGCCAAATGTTCCTGATTCTAGGGAACATGTTATTTTAGCCTTCATGATGATGACTCAACACTGAGCCTTACTGCTCAGTAAGATTCCAACAGAGATGACATTTTGCAATCCCCAGCAGCAACATGTCCCCTGTCTGGAGGCGAACCAAGAGAGAGTTCGCTTCAAATGAGCCTCTAAACAGCTGTCAAGTCAGAATAACTTTAAGTCATTACCTATCTGAGCCATGTTGAACCAATGACTTTTAAGTGGTGAAAATCTCCGCATCGTGTTACTAATCTCACTGGTCAGCAGAGGCTATGTCAACAATCAATGTTCCCTCTTAGTAAGCAGGCAAAAATAATACACTGCCCATGATCTGGAAGTTAAAGGAGCAGTTGAGAGGTTGAAAAGTTCAGGAAGTGAAGAAGTCAAAAACATGCCTCCCCAGAGTTTTGCCTCCACGGAGATTCATGACAGAGTTTAAATCACAATGTGCCACCAAAGAATTCACTCCACTCTGACTTGCTAATGTTTAGCAATGCAAACCTTCCCCACAAAGACACATAAGCTGCCTTCCTCCAGTCATCTTTAACTCGGATGATGAGCTTGGACCCAATTTCCTGACCAATTAGTAGCTCAAAGGTCTGAAAGTAAAGAAATAGGGAACAGCTGTAAGTCTCTAACTATGATTACTTATAAACTCTTCAAATCTAGACTCAAATAGCTTCCCCATAGTTTTGTTCAATTGATTAACTCCAACTGGTTTATCACTAAACCATTCATTTCCTTTTACAATCCATTAAAACCTTAGATAAAATGCATTTTGTGTCCCTTCTTGGGCCTTTAATAATTAGCTGTGTCTACCATGTCTTTTAATCTCTCATTTAATGAGTGTCTCCAATCTTTAATAATTTAAAAGGATATCAAGCCAAGTATCAATTAAAGAGAACTATTCTAGGCAGCATACACAATAAGTGTTAAATCAGTGGAGAAAAGCACATAGAGCCCTGTGGCTTTCTACTTCAAGAGCACTTGAAAACTATGGGATTATTTCAAAACATTACACTTCGCTGCTATTTATTTTAGTTATCTTACAGGCAAAATTAAATATTAAAAAATGAGCAAGAAGCATTTTGTACAGATTCAAGAGAGAATCATGCAGGGCAATATCCAGTCTAACTCATTTCTAAACATATTCCAACTGGCCCAACTCACCTCCACTGGCCAAATATACTAGGTAGCTTCAGCTACAATTTAGCTACTGTTATTAACCCTTCCAATTTCCTGACCTATCTTAAAACTCTTGATTGTTCCAAATATCTAAGCCATATTACCTTTAAGTCAAATTACCTTACAGGACAAGGCTTCTACACACATATTTCGTTTTGGTAACAGATCAATGTTGGACCATTGGTATCTCCTCATTCCTGGAAGATCACTGGAAGAAAGTTAGCTCAAAAGGGTGGTGGCCTTCTTAATAGACCTGGAAAAGAGCCCAGGTATACCCAACCAGGCTAAGCTTCAATCACCTGAAGGAGATTTTGGTAGGCTATTCACAGGAATAGGTGCAATGATCCCCTCTCAAGATCTTTACAATGGCTTGAGGTGGAGTCTAGCTTCACACCCCATAAATTTGGGCTGATCTTGTGATTTTCTCTGGTGAAAGACACATGGCCTGAGGCCAGACCTTAAAATGCCTTTCACACTTCTGTTCTTCTCCTGGACACTTGCCCGCATGCCTTGTGAGCAAATCTGTGTTACTTTGCTAGAGGATGAGAAACCATGTAGAGGAGTTAACTGTCACAGCTAATGACCCTGCTCACCTCCCAGGTGGACAGACTCGGCTAACCCAGCAGCTAATTGGTATCTCCTCATTCTTGGAAGATCACTGGAAGCAGCTAATCATAGATATGAGAGAGTCCTAGCCCCAAGAGCAGAAGAATCATCCAGTGGAGCCCAGTCCAAATTTCTGACCCACAAATCATGAATCAAATAATTGGATATTGTTGTCTTAAGCATTTAAGTTTTGGGGTGGTCTGTTATTCAGCAAAAGCTACATGATATAATGTCACAGATTTTACTAATTGGCCTCCTGGGAACTTTCTGTATAAAGCAAGGCTCCAAATCATCCAACACCAACAAAATCAGATTTTCAAAGCTAGACCCAAAATTTCCAAGTACTCTCCACCCTGCAGTCACTATATCACTATCTTCAGTAATTTCTCAACTACCTCTGAATATGATCCTGACTGCTATAAAGTCTAAAATCCTATGATGCCCCCCGCATGAAATTTCCTCCATTAATCCCATGTACGTATGATAGGAAAAGACTCATTAAAAAAAATATCACCATCCTTATCAATCATGTTAATGCACCATCCATAACCATTTGGATATTTTAGTAGCAGTCAGAGGGCGTTTCTGGAGCTCTCAGACCAACAGCCTTCTTGGCATCATTCAAGTATACATGCAGATCACACCATCCATGTCTTCATAAGAAATTGATTCACAAGATAATAGTAGGAGTAACTCATATGTTTCTTCCCTAATATACCTACTTCAATGAATAACTACTACATAGTTCTGACACTTTCTGATGACATCAGAAGATAAGGCTGAACTTGTTCTGGGTGCTGCTGTCCCACTGACATCATCTGGTTTCTTGCCTGCATGCTGGAAATAACGATCGTCAGATGTTCAGTGTGCTAATTGCTTAATATCTTAAGCATATTAAGATATGGACTGAAAGTCCTTAACAAGAGTCAAAAAGGAGACCAATGGAGAATAGGACGCTGGAGGTTAAAAAAAAATCGTGTTTTCTTTGTTCTCACCCAGTCCCTGTGAGTCCAGTGGAAGAAAGAAAGGACTGGCTTCCTCTATACCTAACATTCCAACAAGCCCAGCCACCTACCCCACAGCTATCCTGCTGTACTCTTTCCCCTCATCTTGCAGGAGCAGCAATTCACTCCAAAGAGTCAACTGATAAAACACACCCTGCATTAATATTTTTTACTATTAAGTCATTTGAATACAAATTTTCTAGAACTGCAAAAACTCCCTAAACATTATTTTGTTTGGGTAAGGCTAGTCACTATTTAGAGATCAAAATACCATATCTCTTTGAATAATAGATATTAAAATGTACAGTCTTGCTGTGTGATTCCTTCTATACATGCATCTAAGAAAAATATCAAGTTTCCAATTTTGTGAGAAAATTAGAAACTTTAAATTTATTTTAATTGGAGGCTAATTACAATATTGTGGTGGTTTTGGCCACACATTCACATGAATCAGCAATGGGTGCACATGTGTTCCCCATCCTGACCCTCCCTCCCACGTCCCTCCCCATCGCATCCCTCAGGGTCATTCCAGTGCACCAACCCTGAGCACCCTGTCTCATGCATCAAACCTGGACTGGCAATCTATTTCACATATGGTAATATACATGTTTCAATGCTATTCTCTCAAATCATCCCACCCTCGCCTTCTCCCACAGAGTCCAAAAGTCTGTTCTTTACATCTGTGTCTCTT